>NC_069657.1:122231231-122558106 GCF_027244095.1 Hemicordylus capensis | reverse complement strand
CCATTGTGCCCAAAGAAAACCAGCTCAATGATTACTTCATAACAATCTCTCCCCCTGGACCAGAGGCCACTGTCACACCATCCTTGCTGCCAACCCTCTTCCCTCTATGAGTCCTCCTAGCCATGCCCTCTCCTCCTTCAACTTCACCATGTAGTCAAATGAAGCAGTATTGCAAGAAGCTGCTGGATTGCAAGAGCAACAGCTTCTGCTCAGTGTAGGCAAAGTGGGCTCTAACGCTGTTGTAAGGGAGACCACACACTATGAACAGCCAGGCTTGCTGCTGCTGTGCAGAGAGAAGCAAGTTCTGGGCTGTGTGTTCCTTCCCCAGAGGTAAATGGCTGCCACCCCCCACCCGGAGCATGCTCTGTCATCCACGACTACTACAGTTCCAGCTTCACACACTCCCATGACCCATTGGTACTTGCACGGCTTGTTCATTCACTGCCATCTCTCCATCACACTTTCCTGTTCTTTTGTTTTCTTTTGTTTTTTGTTTTCCAGAAAGGTACCAATGGGTCATGGGATGTACAAAGCCAGAACACAGCGGCTGTGTGTCCCAGGAGGAAGAAGCAGGAAAAGTACTTTTAACCTCCACTTAAAACAATAATTATCTTGTTGGAGCTAAGACAGAGAGATGTGGACACTCCCCAGTGGACAGAAAATGTATTTCTTCGAACCTTTCCTGTGGTATATATCTGTTTAGCTTTTCTGAGTGTGCAGGTACTAGTACTCCTCTCTAGGATCATAGGCATAACTATAGGGGGGGCAGGGGGGCACGTGCCCCGGGCACCACTTGGCAGGGGGTGCCAAAAAGTGCCCCCATCGATTTGCCGGAAAATTTATTTTATTTTATTTTATTTTTTAAAAAAAAAAAAATTGCAGAGCAGTCCCCCTCCCCCAGTCCTAGCGCGCCCCCCCCCCATTGGCATTGCTCATCCAGCACTGGGCACCACGGTGTCTTCGTAGTCCAAGTCTCTGACTCTCACGCCCCGGCGCGCCCCGCCACCAGTCATGCATGCGTCGAGAGGAGGACACGCACCAGAGCAAACTTCCTGAACAACTCCCTCTTCTGAACAACTTCCTGAACGCCCGAACCAGTTCCCCTTTTTGCTCATTCAAGTCCTTCCTCCCCTATAATCTAACCACGTTTTAACTGAAAAGGTTCAGGGAGGGGGAGATGGGGGGATGTGGAACCCAACCCACATCCCCCCATCTCTCCCTTCCTGGACTTTTTCACTATGTAATGCAAGCTAATTTAATTATATGTCATCATCAAAAAGGATTAGCTCTTTCAGCCCATCAGGAAAGTCTAAACCTCCACCGATTTAATTAACCAGACTGAAAATCAGATGAACAGAGAATGTTTTAATGAAAGGTGGTATATAAATTTAACAATAAGTAAAACTATCATTAGGAGCAATTAGCGATTACTTAAACATTGGTGCTGCCAAGCAATTTGTAAATAAAACTAGAAGCCCTTTGAAAATAATCTGGAATTAATTGTAGGTTGGGCAGGGGGTGAAAGTATATACTTCTAAACATTTATTGTTAAATTTATATACCACCTTTCATTAAAAACAACCCCAAAGTGGTTTGGTTTTAGTCATGGATTTTAATTTTAATTGCTCTTTTTGTCAATGTGATGAAGATTAGTTAAATCTGAGTGGTCTTAGGCAACCAATGTTGCATCTGAAATGCCATTTCATTTTTTATTGTCATAAATACTCTCCAACCAATTTAAATAGCAAAGGTGTATATTATCGCTTTATTCAATTGCAGGGAATCTAAAAAAAGCAGGATTTGCAACTAAGGCAGTGCATATCTTCTCTAAAATGGCCCTTTTATAGTTTTTCTAACTTTGAAATTGTAACATAAAACAAAGCATAAATGCATAAATGCTTCCCCCTCCATTTGAAACCTTTTCTGGTGTAAATAGCGCGCGGTTTTGGAAAAGGGGAGTCTTTCTTTAACAGCGGGAGAATAAGGAGTCTTTAGCACTATCACCCTAGTCCCTCGAATTACTTTGGAGTCCTTGGTTTTCGTTTTGTTAAAATACAGTCACTCACAAGGCAAAGTTAGGAACAGAACCAGGGCATGAGGGAGGGGCATCATAATCATAATAATCATCATTGCATCATAATTCTGATGTTTGAGATACAAGCCAACTTCACAGGGTTGTTGTGAGGAAAAACCTAAGTATAATGTAGTATGTATCATCATTCCATCATAATTCTGATGTTTGAGATACAAGCCAACTTCACAGGGTTGTTGTGAGGAAAAACCTAAGTATGTAGTGCATTTTGAAATTCTTGGTAATTTTTGTAATTTTTTAAATTTTTAAAATAAAAGTTTTCTGAAACATGTGTGTCAGTCAGATGTAAGTTGGCGGGGTGGCGGGGGGGGGGCGCAATTTCAGTGCTTGCCCCGGGCACCGTTTTCCCTAGGTACGCCTCTGTCTAGGATATTCAGATATAGAGTTATTTAACGAAGTCTTTAATTTTCCCCGGCAGCCCTGTTTCGGTTCTACATATTTTACTTGTAAAAGGGATAAGGAGAAGCCCATCTCCCCTCCTCACAATTGTCTGTCATTAACTCTGGTCAAGTGTCTGTTGCCTGGCTCCTACATCCAAAGAAAAATAGTCAAGGTTTGTCCTATATTACTTGCATTCTAGAGTGCTAAAATTGTTATCCAAAGCACAAACCAAAGCTGCTTTTTAAAACTTGAACTTTGTCGATGCTTTAAAGACTATACAATAGCAAAGGGCCTATCAATTAGGTTGGCTTTAGCCTTTTTACCACCCGAGACAATACAATGAGAAACAAGAAATACATTCAAGCTATAGTATATGTATCTTTAATATATATATTCAATTAACATAAAAAATTTGGTTTATAGGGATAATTATGGGTGATGCAGTTCTAAAAGGTGAGGAGATTAGATGGCCCGTGATGTTCATGCCATGAGATCTAATGTACAGTTTGAGATATTGTACTGGCCTACAAAATCATAACCATGGAAACACAATTTGGTCCTCCATTAATTCTCTTTTACTAATTCTGCCAATTGCAGTTGTTGCCTGCTGAGGTAACAGCACTTACCATATGTTCAGAGGCACATCACCAAATTCTTCTAAACATTACTATAACACTAATCTCCAGCTTTTGCTGTTTGCTTCAACAAAATAATTATTGTTTTTAGTGAGAGTAAAAAGTACTCTTCCTGCATCTCCTTCCAGGGGTGCTCATGGACATTTACCACCACTAACACTGCTGTTCTGGTTACATGCACCCAATGACCCATCAGTTCCTTTCCGGGGGGGGGGGCACCAGGAAAGTGTGATGGTGAGGAGATGAATGGGCCATCACAGCAGTAATGGATGTGGGTCCAATTATTCACTACTGTCATGCAAACTGTTTTGAGCAATAGTTTGCATGGCAAGGGTTTATTTAATCAGAAAGGTAAAAGGTAAAGTGTGCCGTTAAGCTGGACGATTGGACTTTTTAATTTGATGTATAGACCATCTTAATGACTATGTTGTGTGTATATAGATATAGTTTTATTGATTGAGTTTTATAACTCCCTACGTAACTGGACAATACTCTCTAAGACTATAGTAAAATGTGCCATTGAGTTGGTATTGACTCCTGGCGACCGCAGAGCCCTGTGGTTTTCTTTGGTAGAATACAGGAGGGATTTACCATTGCCTCCTCCCGTGCAGTATGAAATGATGCCTTCCAGCATCTTCCTATATCGCTGCTGCCCGATATATGTGTTCCCCATAGTCTGGGAAACATACCAGTGGGGATTTGAACCTGCAACCTCTGGCTTGGTAATCAAGCCATGCCCTTCCTAAAAGCATGTCCTCTGTGCATTAAAACAATAAGTAAGGTAGTATTCTGTTAATACACAGATGATATGCTTTTAGGAAGGGCACTGAACTATTTCATTTTAAATCTCCTTCCAGATCAAACTTAAACATCACTCATCTTGACACTGTGCACTGCTAGAGAAAGTCCTATTTTTGAAATATCTCAGCCTATTAAACCTGCCCATTTTATGGATAAGCAGATAAACAACAAAAGGACCATCTGACTTGTCCAGTATCCTACATGGTGCTGGAAGCAGACTGGTTTTTGACCACACAGCTTCTAAATCTCAGTTCCATACCTTAACTTACAAGACCTTCTCTGTCATTAAGCAAAGGGATTATGTGGTAGGGCTTCCGGAGCTTCAAATACGTTTCAAATTAGAATCATTCCAACAGGAAGATGCTTATTAGGTTCATAATGAGATTCTTGCACCACTATTTATGTATTTCTCAATACATGTTCTGTACAATATAGCCTGCATATGTAACTAACAATGGTGATGGTTGTGGCTGTGACGGGTGTGTGTGTGTGTGTGTGTGTGTGTGTGTGTGTGAGGAAATAATGCAGCAGATTCCAGTGGTAGGAATTATATCTATAGCCCTTTAATCTAATTTTTGCCTCACATTTCCAAACCTGTTTATAATTAGAGTCTACAATATGACTTTGATTTATATTCACCATGGTATCTAATGCCTTCATTTGTTCCACAGTTTAATTTTTTTTCTGGTAATAAACAAAGGAGCCTGGTGTCAGATCAGCTAAAGTTTAGCAACTGCTACTATGCATTACAGAAGAAGAAAAACTTTTTCTCAAAGTTTACACTATGTAAAACTAGATCGTCTGTAGTTTGAAGAGACAGTACCATGATAAAAGAACCTAGACCAGGTTTGGTAGAGGGTTTTTCCTTTGTCTCTGGAATAAATTCAGAACAGAAGGGCATTTGGGGGCGGGGTGTGTCTGTGTACTTTCTTGGCTACCAGAGTGCATTCGCTACTTCCCAAATTCAGAATGAGATGATGGACATTTAGTAGACATTGGACAGCCTAAAGTAAAATCCCATAATTTAAAACATTCCACTTTACTGCATTCCAAGAAAAACACGGAACAGAGAACAAAAGCAGCAGTATTATAATAAGAAAAGGTACATTTTCTCCAACATTTAAAAACCAGGAATTTAAGAGTATGATTAACTATCTAAAAATTCAGTTTTCATGTCTCATCATAGCAACCTAAGTTTGTTAACCTTTTTTAAAATAAAAACAACAACCAAACTGCAGTATGCAGTCAAATGTTAAAATGAATTTTTGAAATATATAATCACAGTACTGGATTTATCTCAGCTGATGGCATCCTGATTCAGAGGGGAAAAAATCTGTGGGGATTCACTCCACTACTAATACAAAAGATTGTAGTGGTGCATCAGAATGCCACCTCTTAAAATAAAAACTATCACCCAGCATCCTGGATTGTGCACAGTTCCTGTGCTCTCATGTTAATACCACTTACAACAGTTTTCATTATCTATAAAGGCAGGAGAAATGGGCACTGGCCTCAAGTCCAGAGCATAACAGATGAACGCAGTGAAAGTTTGGACTCTACCGATTGTAGCTTGGAGAGGGGCTCTGAAAATGCAATCGTAGATAGGAAAAGCTTTATATATAAGAATATGGAAGCTTTTTTTTCTTTCTAAACCCTAATTGTGCACTATGATCTGTCATAACAGAATCATAGATTGAGGCCACTTGGTCCAACACCTTTAATCACTTTCTTAACGGATGGCTGCTCAGCCTCTGTTTGAAGATCTCCAGCAAGTGAGAGTCCACCCTAACCCCAGATAAACGGTTCCATGATCTTACTGTCAAGAAGTTTCTCCTAATGTTCAAATGAATCTATACTCCTGTAATTTAAGCCCATGGATCCAGTTATTTTATTATTATTATTCTCAACATTATTATTTTATTATTATTATTATTCTCAACATTAATCTCTTATGCTGTTTGTTGCCATTGTGTTCTCCCGGTTGCTGCTGCTTTGCAGAACCATCTTCCATCTACTACTTCTGCACCCTCCTTAACCTCACATGACTACACTGTTTAATACAACTCAGTGTGCTGACTGGTTTTTTTGACCACAGGATTTTGTTTAAAGATGACCAAGATATCTTCACATGAGATGTAACTGTCTACAAAATCACAAGAGATCTGCCAGAGCCAACAGGATTAAAAGGCAGTGAAGAAAATGGCACAGAGAAGATTTGCAAAACAATGCCAATCTATATTATATGTAGTATATTTTGAAGAATTTATGTACGTGAAATCATGTCATACTTCCTGACAACCTACAGATACTAAATTTTGGGTATACAATCCTGCCATTGAAATTAGCTGAGAGAAAAAAAGTGGGGGGGGGAGCACGGGTAAACAGGCAAAGACTACGAAAAGCAACCCATGCGAAAACACCAAGGCACTGAAAACCTGAGCACAACGTGGATGGTATGGAAGTGTGATGGCAATAAATCACAGGCACCCCTGTGATAAGTGTAATAAATACAATAATGAGGGCAAAATACAATTTTTTCATACAATTATTGTATTTATTACACTTATCACAGGGGTGCCTGTGATTTATTGCCATCACACTACCATACCATCCACGTTGTGCTCAGGTTTTCAGTGCCTTGGTGTTTTCACATGGGTTGCTTTCGTAGTCTTTGACTGAAATTAGCTGAACACACTACTTTTTATACTGAAATATGCTTGGTGAAAGTTCAATTTTTTAAAAAAAGTTTTTCAAAGAAATACTGAATATCATACTTTTCTAACAACCCTGCCACTTAAATTAGCTGTATGCACTACTTTTTTCACTGGAATATCCTTGGGGATATGTTTAAATAATTTTGTGGGGTGTTTTTTTAGCAGAAATTCTGAAATAATCATTGTATTTTAACTGTTATTGTTCTCAAAAGATTTTTAACACTCAATAATCAGATCAATAATTCCAAAATGACATAATGCCCCCCCAAACCAGAATATCTTTCTCAGATGTAAATTTACTAGGATTCAAGTTTGCCATATATGGTCATTATACAATAAAATGAATAATGTTTGAAGTTGAAATACTACAAATTTCTAACTGCTCTTCTACTTCCCTTTTGCAAGCACATTAATAAAAAAATCTACTACATATATTCAATTTCTTGAACTCTGCTAAAAGTGTAATCTACATAGATTGACTTTGCCTGGTCAATGATGGACCTCATCTACTATTGTGGGTTGATAAGTGTGGCTTGTCATACTGGCTTGTCCATTTTGGCATTGGGACGGGTCATAGCGTGGAGGCCAATCGATGTGCTGAGCTACTGAATAAAGACAGTTCATCTACATGAGGTATCTCTTGGGATAGTTGGGGGAGTAATTTCAAGCAGTTTCCATATGCCGTTTATGTTGTGTGTGCTAACATATGAGACACAGTTGACTTTGTATGTCTAGTTCCATCTCCCACCCCCTGGAAAGAAACTGTGACACAAAAATACTTTTTGTAGTTACCTTGGTAGACTTTGGAAGCTTCACAACAGTCTATGACAGAGTAGCAAATAGCACCACAACACAGTGTGTCAAATGCATCTCCCTGAGGAAATTCAGTGTGACATTTCCAATTCAGGCAATGTTTCCTGACCTTCATTGCCTGAAGGACATTCACTTTGTTCCTCAATCCATTTTTTTTCAACCTTGGCATTCTGTTTCTGAGTTGCAAGAGTGCTCTTCACAATTTGATTTTTATTTTACCATATGAGTAGAGAATCATCTGAAACTTTGGCCATTTTAGTACATACCACAGTATCCTACACAAAGTTCAGGATACCATGCTAATCACTGAAGGCAAACATTGATATATTTTGCATTTCTTTGCTCTTTTAAATTGACTTAAACTTTTGCTTTAACTGTAGCTCTAAAGAAAGTTCTTTTGCTTTATGTTATTTTGCTTTTAAATTTATGTCCATAGACAGATTATGTAATTAAAAATAAAGAAATTCTGTCACATGTGAGACTGTCACCTCCTAGTGGAGATGTGCAGCTTTGCCCAAAAAGACTTATCACAACTTTGTGACATAGCTGTTGCTCAGGCTTATACTCATCGTAATATGATTTTCTTTGGTGCTGTATATGAGGAATTGTAATACTGTTGTCACCTCGCTTGGATTACTCCTAAATCCAAAGGTAAACTCCAATGATTTAATGCCTGTGAGGCCAAAATTTAGCCTAGCCTTCATTGTCCATCCTTATGAAGGATTATATGAAGTACTACTTTAATCCTTACTACAATTTCCTCAGCTCTCCTCCATTCAAATGTTTTATTTGTGTTTCTCTCCTTCTCTTCTTTATTTCTTAGCTTTTTATGAAACTATCTTCTTCACTGCCTCTTATTTTCTCAGTTATTTCCAAATACCAAATCATCAAAATTACAACACCAAAAGAACAAGAGTTAATTTTGTGTGTATGAGATAGGATCTGAAATAGGGAAACCCTTCTAGGGAAATGTGAAGATGAGGGTTGTCCAATGTTCAGACAATGTGGTGCTTTCAGAAAAGGGTCTACTCCCAAACCTAGAATCTCTCATAAAGAAGGAAAAGAGGGGAGATGGGGAGGAGAGACGAAAGAGGAAGGGAGAGAATGGTGATGAGTAGATGGCTTCCTCCATTTTTAATTTTTTTTCACTGTTTAGTACCAACACTAATCATAACCTGAAGTAAATTACTTTCTAGCTTGCTAACCTTCACACTGACTTCTCTAGGATTTAATCCCTGCTCTGACACTGAGAAACATCACAAAGAACATGCTTATGATCTAAGTCCCTCAGCAAAGTAGCTGCATGTTTTACTACAAGACATTAAGGTCAGAGGACTGAGCATATTAATGTTAAGATCTCGCAATTTGATTCTGTCTTGTCTAAAGAAGTGTATGTGCCAGTGAATAGGACATGCCATTATTCCCAGGCCGTTTAAAATTCTCCTTGGCTCATTGGCATTTTCTTGTCCTATTTCTTTGGAACCAACAAATACCATCTTGAGTTCCAAGAGTTTAATCAATATATTTGATGGACTTAGCACTTAGAACACAGCAGGCAAAGGATGCCCATTCTGACATTTCACAGCTTTTAGGAGAAAACGCCTTCCCCCTAAAAATAAACTGTAGTCTCTAATGCTGCATATTGAACAGAGCATCCTTACATCACAAGTTAGGCAGATGGTTGGGAGGGGGGGCAGGCCCAACCCTGTTACCGTATTTAATCTTGTGGATTGTATTTTGATCTCAAAATGTCTTTTGCAATTCTTTATTCGCTTCATACTATACTCTAGATACTTTTTGATATAGGACAAATTCAGGTGATACCTTACTGACCCATACATTAGAAAAGGGTGTATCAAGGACACATCTATCATGAAAAGATTGGGCATGTTCAATCAAACTTCGATTCAGTGCAGTGTATTGTCAAATCTCCATAAACCAGTCTACAGTATACAACACAACCAATCCTGATTTTTCACTTTTACAAACTATCATAACTAAAACACTTTGTTCATTAATATTAGTAATAGCACAGCCATTTGGAATTAAATGCTTTGGTGTTTTTTTAACATGGGCTGGCTACTGGCCCACCGATTAGAAGCAGTGTGAGAGAGCCTGTCATCCCAGATGCACCTGGTTGACCACTGCATGTTTCAGGAAGCTGGACCGAATGGGTCTTTGCCCTGATCCAGCATGTTCTAATTATGCAGTGTTGCAACAATGAATTTTAAAAGAAGATGAATCAGAACACTGTCTACATTCATTTAAAGTTGATATTTAACTGTAAATTTGCATAGTTAGAAGTACAAATACTTGTTCTAGACATTAGTCTTTTATCATTCTTTTCATTTTTCAGGACTTATGTGATAATATATTATTTAGTTAGTTTATTTAATGCATATTTAAGCTGCCTTAACTTCACAAGGCAGCTAACAACTTACATTATGACCCCATGAGAAGCATGTACCCTAACCTCATCCACCAAAAGAAAGTTAAAATCAAATTTTCCCCATATTTTATTCTTCCCCAAGGGTCGGGTGGTTGGGAGAATGTTACAATATATAGCCTTCTTGTGTTATCCTCACAACAGCTCTGTGAAGAAAGGAAAGTGTGGCAGCATTAGGTATACTTCTGAGCAAGGCAATGATCCCAATGGACTCTGAAAACATGCAAGAACTGGAACAAAGGAAGCAGACAGGAATTAGGATTACTAAGCAAGAAAACACGTAGAGCAGGTAACAGCAGGGAAAATTTACAGGAGCAAGAACCTGGAGTAAGAATAGAAAGCAAACTCCCCTAGTCAGGCCCAGAAAACTGAACTATTTAACTCAAAACACAGAAAATAATCTAGTCAATTGCAGGTAGTAGATAGGAGTCAATGAACAGCTTTGTTATCAAGAGATCTCTTGTAAGGTTGTCACAAATTATTGCCCCCAAGGAAGACCTTTGGCTAAAATGCATTGGGCTCAAAGATTTACAAGCAACTTGAGATGTCATCTCTTCTTGTTGGCATTTAGTGGAGGCTTCCTTGCTTTTTCAGTTTTTCTGGGCAGTTTATAATATCATTAAAACATTAAAAGCAGTTTAAAACTAATTCACAACTTTACAAATCTAGTTAAAAGCTTGGATGAACAAATATGTTTTAAGAGGTTTTTTTAAAGTGGTCAGAAATGGGAAGGCTTTATTTCAACAGGGAGTGCATTTCAAAGTCTCAAGGCAGCAAAAGAGGAAGCCAATTCCTGGGTAGCCACCAGATGAGCTGCTGGCAACCGCAGACAGACCTCCCCGGATGATCTCAATAAGCAGCAGAACTTATAACAAAGAAGGCGTTGAGCCCTTTCTCATGATCTGTGAGAAGGGCTTGAAGGGGCAGGGGAGGAATCCTCAAAAAAGCTTAACTCCCCCGCAGACAATTCTCTCCTTGTTGCTGGGCGGGCAGATTGTCCGCCCAGATGATGGTCGACTTCTGCTGGCAGCAGGGAGGTTTGGAGGCTGGGAGGCACCCGAAATTCCCATAACGCACCATACAAGTGTGGTGCATTATAGGGAGTGTTTCAATGCCAGCCTGGAGGCTGCTTGTGTGTGGGTGATGCCTGGAGCCATGCGGCACCAACACACTATCAGTTAGCCCAGATTAATGGCATGTTTGCACCCTTAACCTGGGCTAACAGCTGGGGCTCCCTTGCAAGTTTGCTGCTGCCTGGAGCTGCATAGCTCCCATCAGTTCTCATGCACAGGCAAAACCGGGCTAGGCTTCCCTAGCCCGGTTTTGTCTGTGCATGAGAACGGCCTCATTCTCTTAAATACCCTTATCTTCTGGCTCAAGTGCCAACTTGAAATCTTTGGCTTGAAGTGAAATCTGAGCTGGAGAAGAACTTTAAGTCCTGCTTCCCTGCAAGCGGTATGGGACTCTATGGGGCAAACTGGGGTGTACTTTCCTAGCCTAATATCCCTACTGACAGCTGACAGTAGTGCTGGAAGAAGTACATTTTCCTGGCGCCTAGCTCATAGTTATAGCTGCATGCCAGGTGCTGAAGGAAGGGGGAATCTGGAAGATGATAGTAGGCCATTGCAAGCCTAATATCATCAAGGCTACAATGGAATCTGAGTGGACGCAGAATTGGGCTTAAAATAAACCAAGCTCTTTCCTGAATTTTCAGGACAACAGTTTTCAGGACAACAAAATTTTCAGGTCTTAGTTTCAACAACAACAAATATTTATATACTGCTTTTCAACAAAAAAAGTTTCCAGAGCGGTTTACATAGAGAAATAATAGATAGATAGATAGATAGATAGATAGATAGATAGATAGATAGATAGATAGATAGATCCCTGTCCCCAAAGGGCTCACAATCTAAAATGAAATATAAGATAGACAACAGCAACAGTCACTGGAGGTACTGTGCTGGGGCTGGACAACTTAGGAAAATGGTAATCAATCTCAGGGTCATTAAATCAAGATATGTGAATCCAAATACAGTGAGTTATAGGCAAGGGAAGTTTTGAAAATGAAACTTCTATATGCACTTAAAGCATTTGACCACTTCTGCTGAAAACACAGGCTTCTAATTTACACACATTCCTAAATTTCTAAATTTTGATAATCAGAGTTGAGTTCCACTTAATCCTTTTGAAGATGACGACAGTTTTATATACTCAAACAGTACATTAAATGGTTCAGAATTATTAGAGGCTTAACCGTCAGACCCACTGTATACTTAACAAATTCAAAGTACAACTGGATAAAATGCATTGGTTTCACACAAACAAATTAAAACCCATACATACTGCATTATTAAAATAGTTAAAAAAGAAAATGAATCTGAGAGCCAGGTGAAAATCTAATTGAAAACCTGTAGAAAAAAAATGCAGGCTATACGTATTTATTTTCCTTAAATCCTCATACACAGTGAATCTTATGAATGCAACAAAGCCTCCTTAAATATATAACCAGAGAATGTTAAATATCCTTAAGTCCCAATGAAATCAGTGGGTCTTAACTGCTTAACTATATGATTAGGCCCTATTGAATTCAATGTAAATTAAGCATGCTGCCTCTATTTTACTTGTTGCATCTGTCAAAATAATAAAGCAAGAATGTGCATCTTTTTTCCTTTGTCATTTGGACTCCATGACCAACACTGAATGCCTTTGAAACAGTGCAAATGTTTTCCTCCCAGACATCACTGAAGACAAAACATTTCACCGTCTGCAAGGAATAACTCAAGCAGAGAAAATTGACATCCCTAACTTAGGAAGCACTTTTACAGCATGCCTTATGAAAGCCCCCTGATTTCTGATTAAACAAACAGCTGTTCGGATCCTGTGTACAGGGATTGGACTCCCCCCCAAAAAGAGGGGGGGCTCAAAAATGCACCTCCATTCCTGCTTAAAGATACCCTGTCATCCATCTTGTGTTGATCCAAATTCAATCTTCAATCTGGATCAATCTTCAAAGTGGGTCACACAAGGCATGGAGCCAAGGTTTATTTCAATTTAGGTTTATTTATGTGTTCACACTATGTATAGAATTGGTTCCAATGATGTCCACCAAAACCTGGTTTAATTGTATCTTGGTTTGTTTGAGTCCTGCCCCCTTCTATTGGCCACCAATAACGTGCCCAGATTCTGTCCCAGCCTGCTTTACCCTCCCCTAGTGCTGGCAAGGTGTTGCCTTACCAGCTACTCCCTTGCTGCCTGTCTCAAATAGAAAGGGGATATGGATCCCGAGCAGGAGCTGCTTGGAAACACAGAAGATGGGGTGATTTTTTTCAATCCTCCCTTCTTTCTGTTGCACTCAATACCATTCAAAAATATGCCCCTGAGGTCCCCAACCCTCAGAGACATATTTTTAGGGGATATTAGGGGGCAGCAGAAAAAAGGGGAAATCACCTCAAAGTCACTCCACGCCTGTAGTGTGAGACAAACATCATTCCCCTCAGACAACATTAAACTAGGTCCTGCTCAACATATGTGAATTTAGTAAAAACCTTCTGTTTACATTACCTTTCTTAATCTCTACTAAGCCTTCTGTGATGCCTTTATTGCAAACTGTCCGAGAGCTCAGGAACAGTGTTCCCTCTAAGCCGTGTGCATGTGCACATGCACACCAAGTTTTAAAAATGTCTGCTCAGTTAATGTTAGATCCCGCTCAGGCTGAATCTGGAAAGCCCCACTCTGAATGCATGAGTGCAAACATTGCCTTGACGCTGCTGCCCAGAACAAAACTCATACTGCACACAGATGGAAAAAAAATAGAGAGGACACTGTTCAAGAGGGGAGATTTCTTCATCTGCCCCAGTTAAAATAGAAGTGCAAAGGTAAGGGAACACTGCTAATTAATATTGTCTGGTGTTAAAGTTACAAATAAAGTAGTTTATTTGAGAAATCCATCCACAAGATAGATTAGACCTGTCATGCCTCATTGGCATACATACAGAGATAGGGAAGGGAGAAGAAGGCAGTCTGCTTCTCAGGTGAGAGAATGAAACCTGAAACTATCAGTCTAACAAAGGAGAATCAGAGTAGAGAAAGCATGGTCAGAGTGGGGGAATGCGCTTATTGGCAATCTCTACCCCAATGCTCCTAGTGGTCAATAGGGTTGCTGGTGCTAGAGTCAATGCCATCAGTCGTTGCATCTCCAACACAAACACTAAATCCCTTTACGTTTTACGATTTGACGTTTTACGATTTTACGTTTTACGGTTGTTTTACGTGTGTGTGAGTGAGACAGAGAGATGGATGAGTGAGTTAGTAAAAAAGAATGACTTCATGTGTACCTAGATAGACTAGAAAGGAGTGAAGTTCAGAGCGAGTGATAGCAAGAGGCACTAGTTGTCTAGAGCAGCCTTTTGTTTCCTGGCAGCTCTAGGCCTGCATTTCTGTACATGATGGCCCTGTATGGATGGTACTTCTGAACAAATTTAAACTTAGATTATTGGTTGTAATATCACGTAAATCTAGTGTAAGCACAAACCAAAGTTCACACACTAATTTCAAATAGAATGTTCAAAACATGATTTGATGGCCTGAAGTAAACCTAGATTTGTTGCCAGCATGGGTTGAAATGAGCAAACAAGGTTGAATTAAATATACCTAGGTTCCATGTTATGTGTGCACCTACCCCAGACTAATTGTCTCTTTCCCTTTTCTGCCACTTTCCACATTTGCAAACTCCAAAAATCCTGCTATCATGGGGAGGGGAGGGACAGCAGTAGGAAGCTGAGATTTTGCATTTCGTTTTGAGCTTGAAATGAAACGCAAAATGCTCGAAACGTTTCATTGAAACAGTGGCCAAGCCGGAAGTTTTCAACAGAAAAAACTCAAAATGTTTTGAGTGTTTCAAACGCCATTATGGAGGGCTGTTTTTCTTGGGAGAGCTGGTCTACTAATTGGGGTCGGCAGTCCTCAATTGAGGTAGACCAGTCCTCTGAAGTGGATTGATGAGCTACGTCTGAGCTGGAGGCCTCATCTACCCGCCAACCCCAATCAGTAGCCCAACTCCCCCAGAAAAACACAGTACTGAGAGGCTCTATCCAGCCTGAGGAGTGAGGTATTGGTATTATTAATGGTAGAGGAGGCTGATGAAGCTATCTTCACGAAACGGCTTTTATCCGAAAGAGCCGTACGACATATGAAGTTGACATATGAAGTTTTGATATATGAACTTTGCATTCATCTATTATGGCATGTGGGGGCGTAGTCTGTGACTGATGACACCTACATTCTACTGAGGCTACACTCGGCTGGACTTATCTTTGGAACATGAAACCTTTTATTCCTGCACGGATTGTATTGAGTCTACATCATCCACAATACTTCTGGCAGCTGTGTTTCAGACATCACCTTCCTTTTGTCCCTTCATACTGGCATTTATTGTTCTATGTTGTTTATGTTAGCCAGTTAGGGACAGCCAGCTGAGAGCCTTGCCTACCTCATTTAGGTCTTGAGCAGCCCCTTTTGCCTTGTTTCAGGAATATCTCCTTTATTTTAAGGGCATTTTGTTTCTAGCTCAGAACACTCGAAGCAGCCCATTTTGAGTTCAAAACGTTTTGCACATCCCTAGTAGGTAGGCAGATAAACATTACTACAGTATTTGACCAGTACAGAACATTGGAAGCTGCCATATACTGAGTCAGACCATAGGTCCATCTAGCTCACTATTGCCTACACAGACTGGCAGTGGCTTCTCCAAGGTTGCAGGCAGGAATCTCTCTGAGTCCTATCTTTGAGATGCCAGGGAGGGAACTTGGAACCTTCTGTTCTTCCCAGAGTGGCTCTATCCTCTAAGAAGAATATTTTACAGTGCTCATACTTCAAGTCTTCTATTCATATGCAAGCAGGATAGACTCTGCTTAACTAAGGGGACAAGTCATCCTTGCTACCACAATCATGCTACCGATGTGTGCACGAGCAAGCCCAACTTGCACGCTTGCGCCAGGTACTTCTGGTCACTTCCGGTCCAATGAGGCAATGCTGCTGCCCCACCGGACCCTTTTAAATTCCAGCTCTGGTGAGGGAATTGCAGTGGGAGAGGTAAGAGCACCCTCTCCCATAAATATCCCCCCTCCTTCAAACCAGCCAAACCGCCAGTCATTTGAACCTGTTCAGACGCCCGTAAAAGGGCCTCTGAACAGGCTCAAGCATATTCTTAGTGAGAGGAAATGGCAGTTCTTAACAAACTGTCATTTCAAGTTCTGGAGCCAGCAGGTCTGCTTCCTTGGTACTATGTTTGTCTCCTTTCACCACCATCCGCCCTCCCTCTTTGAAACTTTTGTTGGCAGTGGGCATTTGGCAGTGAGAAGGAAAAACAGTAGAAATCCCGCTTTCTATTACCATCTCATGTTGGAAGTTGGGCCCAGAGGGGAGAGGCATGCTAGAATACAGGAATTGTTCCTTTTCCTCACCACGATCTACCATTTAGCAGCAGGCTGTTGCATGAAGATGGAAGATGTCCAACAATGCTAAACCCTGATGCCAGGTCCAATATTTTGTTCCCTTGGTTAGTCAAACATTACAAACTACCTGCTACCTCTCTCTAGTCAAACAATGAAGGATACCAATCAGGGAAAGCAGAAGACACAAGGAGCCCAGTGGAGAAGATAAGTACAAATCCCTTCCTCATATAATTACTGATCTCTCCCTCATATTCTTGAGAGAGGCTGTTTGGACAGTTAAATATCTGACCATTACAGCTGAGACCTATCCTTCCACCTTGACCGCACGGTGACTTGCCTGCCTGGTGCGAAGGTTGCGGACATCACGCAGTGTCTAGATAGGCTGTTAGGCAGTACTGGGGAGGAGACAGCTGTCGAGGTGCACGTCGGCACCAACAATGTGGGGAAATGTAGTCAGGAGGTCCTGGAAGCCAAATTTAGGCTGATAGGTAACGTATTGAAGTCCAGGACCCCCAAGGTAGCATTCTCAGAAATGCTACCTGTTCCACACACAGGTACAGTGAGACAGGCAGAGCTGAGGGGTTTCAATATGTGGATGAGATGTTGGTGCCGGGAGGAGGGGTTGAGATTTGTTAGCCACTGGGATACATTTTGGGGCAAGCAAGGCCTGTACAAAAGGAACGGGCTGCACTTGAACCAAGATAGAATCAGACTGCTGGTGCTTAAAATCAAAAAGGTTGCAGAGCAGCTTTTAAAATGATGCCTGGGGAATTGCAGACAGGAGCTGGGCAGCATCCAGTTCAGCAAATGCCATCCTTTAAAGTGTAAGAGTGCAAAGGATTCAGATAAAACAGAAGGGCACAGAGCAGAACCATATAAAGAGCAGACAGAAGGCTGTGCCAGCTGGTCAAAGAGTCAAAAGAAAGATAGTGTATACCAGGTGAGAGATTCAGCATATAGGTGCTTATATGCCAATGCCAGAAGCCTCCGAGCCAAGATGGGTGAGCTGGAGCGCTTGGTTGCTAACTCAAAAATAAATATAGTGGGCATAACAGAAACATGGTAGAGCAGTGAGAACCAGTGGGACACTGTTATCTCTGGAAATAAACTCTATAGAAAAGACAGGGAGGGACACCTTGGAGGTGGAATAGCACTGTATGTTAAAGAAGGGATAGAATCTAACAAGCTAGAAAACCTAGGAGGACTGGAGTCCTCCAAAGAAACCCTGTGAGTGACAATACAAGGCCTGAAAGGAAATATGCTACTGGGGACATGCTATCGCCCTCTGGCTCAAAACACTGATAGTGACTGGGAGTTGCAGGAAGAAATCAGGGAGGCGTCAAGGAGAGGCAGGGTTGTAATAATGGGTGACTTCAATTACCCACACATAGACTGAGTAAATTCACAGTCAGGTAATGACAAGAGGTCAAATTTCTAGATAGGCTGAATGACTGTGCCTTAGAACAGTTGGTCTTGGAATCAACCAGAGAGGAGGCGACCTTGGACTTAATCCTGAGTGGCACCCAGGACTTGGTGTGTGATGTAAGTGTCATCGACCCTTTAGGGAACAGTGACCATAGTGTCATCAAATTCAGCAAACATGGCGGAGAGAATCACCAAGGAACTCTAACATGGACATTTTGAATTTCAGAAGAGGAAACTTCTCCAAAATAAAGAGTATGGTGAAAAGAAAGTTGAAAGGGAAAATCAGGAGAGTAAGTTCACTCCGGAATGCATAGTGTTTACTCAAAACCACAATACTAGAAGCCCAGTTAGACTGTATACCCAAAAGGAGTAAAGGTACCACTAAGTCCAGGAGGATGCCAGCATGGATAACAGGTTATGTCAAAGAAGCCATAAAAGGGAAGAAGACTTCCTTCCAAAATTGGAAGGTCTGTCCAAATGAAGAGAACAGAAAGGAACACAAACTCTGGCAAGAGAAATGCAAGGTGACAATAAGGGAGGCAAAAAGAGAGTTTGAGGGACTATGGGACTACAGGAGACAAAAGGAGGGGGGTGGGGAATACCCCTGTCAATCTATTGACATCCCCAGGAATCTTAGTTGCTTCTCTTTTTCTTGTAACCATGATCCATGGTTTTGCACTTTCTTAAATGCAGTGATGATCAGTTTCAACAATTCTAAGCAGTAGGCTGATTTGTTTGGGCTACGGCTCACTCCACTTCAGTTAAACGAACATTTGAAGCTGTTCCATAGTACCAAGGCAGTTAATTGGTCTATCTTGCTATCTCAAATGACCTATGGTCACTCTTCCATGGGGAGGGAGTGTTTTCATTGAAAGATTGCTTGAATCCACAAATGGGTTGTGCTGCTGTCCTAGTGCCACAGGGACAGGCTGACACCCGCTGCAAAATTCTCAAATAACTGTGCCAAAAAATTAAGTGTCATTTTTCATCATTCTCTTCACTCTTTCACCTTGTTTATGTGGAGCTTCAGGGGCAAAACAGTGGGTTGGGTGGCAGTACTCCAAGGGTGGTGCACCCAGATTCCAAATAGGGCAAAGGGCTGATTTCTTAGGAATTTTTGAGGTTTATACGTCTCTAAGATTTTCCCCATAGGGAATAATGGAGGTTTCAGCAGCCCCATAACTCCACTGGGGGGGGCACTGGGATGGCCCAAAGGGAGTGGTGGTGTAGTGTACAGAAGGTGCCAACCACCCACCTGGATTGCTAACCCTTTTGGGTACTGGGCTTTGCTGTTTCTGATGTGTCGCATTTAGATTCTCTTGTAGCAAATGAGATTTTTAATGGAAAACCATGAATCCACTCTCATATGCTACTAGAGAATCTTTTCTCAGAACACCTCTAAAACAACAAAACCCTATACTTCATGAGTTGGCAACCCATGTGAGTAGTTGGCACCCTATGTGCACTACACTGCCACTTGCTCTGGACCACCCCAGTGCCCCTCAAGTGGAGTTATGGTATGTCAGGAACCTCCATTATACCCTATGAGGAAAATCTGAAAGACACGTAACTTCATTAATTCTTTAAAAATCATCCTTTTGCCAAATTCCTCTGAAAAAATTGTGGTAGCTTCCTTGTACCAACTGGGCACTACCACCAACCACACTCCACTCTGGGCCACCCCTCCCCCACCACGTGAAGCTATACTTTTCCTGAAACCTCCATCATACCCTATGGGGAAAATCTGAAAAACACGCAAACTTCAAAAATTCACCAAAAATCAGCAGTATACCCGATTCCTTTGAAATTTTTGTGGTAGCTTTGACTCATTGGGCACTATAACTCCCACACACTCTTTTGATCATGTGACCCATTTTTAAATCTGAATTAATTCAGTTTCGGATTCAGATTAATTCAAATACAAAACAAAATTGAGGTGATTAAGAAGGCTTAATTTTGGACAAAATACAAAATGGGGTTGATTCGGATTTGGTACAAATTCAAACAGAAAAAAAATACAAAACACACAACCCTACAGCAGAGGATACTGAGCATATGCCTGTTACTGAACCAGGCTTTTCGGGGATGGAAGCTAAAGAACTGAGGCAGATAGAAGTGACAACAAGAGATGATGTTCTAAACTGTCTGGAAAAACTGAAAACTAACAAATCATCAGGGCCAGATGGCATCCATCCAAGAGTCCTCAAAGAACTCAAATGTGAAATTGCCAACCTTCTTGCTAAAATATATAACTTATCCCTGCAATCTGGCTCTGTTCCGGAGGACTGGAAAGTAGCAAACATAACACTTATTTTCAAAAAGGGATCCAGGGGTGATCAGGGAAATTACAGGCCGGTTAGCTTAATGTCCATTCCAGGCAAATTGATGGAAAGCATCCTCAAGGATAAAATTGTAAAGCACATAGAAGAACAGGCCCTGCTGGGAGAGAACCAGCATGTCTTCTGCAAAGGTAAATCTTGCCTCACAAACCTTTTGGAGTTCTTTGGGAGTGCCAACAAGTGTGTGGATCAAGGTGATCCAGTTGACATAGTATACCTGGACTTCCAAAAAGCTTTCAACAAAGTTCCTCATCAAAGACTCCTGAGGAAACTTAGCAGTCATGGGATAAGGGGACAAGTACATGTGTGGATTGCTAACTGGTTGAAAGACAGGGAACAGAGGGCAGGTATAAATGGAGAGTTTTCACAATGGAGGGAAGTAAGAAGTGGGGTCCCCCAGGGATCTGTACTGAGACCATTGCTTTTTAATTTATTCATAAATGATCTAGAAGTAGGGGTAAGCAGCTAGGTGGCCAGATTTGCAGATGATACCAAACTCTTTCAGGTAGTGAAATCCAAAACGGATTGTGAGGAGCTCTGAAAGGATCTCTCCAAACTGAGAGAGTGGGCGACAAAATGGCAAATGCGGTTCAGTGTTCACAAGTGTCAAGTGATGCACATTGGGACAAAACCCCCCAATTTCAAGTATACATGGATGGGATCTGAGCTGTCGGTGACTGACCAGGAGAGGGATCTTGGGGTCATGGTGGACAGCTCATTGAAAGTGTCAACTCAATGTATGGTAGCTGTGAAAAAGGCCAATCCCATGGTAAGGATCATTAGGAAGGGGACTGAAAATGGCTAATATTATAATGCCCTTATACAAATCTATGTTGCAGCCACACCTGGTGTACTGCATACAATTCTGGTCACCACATCTAAAAAAGGACATTGTAGAACTGGAAAAAGTGCAGAAGAGGGCAACCAAGATGATCGGGGCCTAGAGCATCTTTCTTATGAGGCAAGACTACAACACCCTAGGCTTTTTAGTTTAGAAAAAAGACAACTATGGGGAGACATGATAGAGGTCTATAAAATCATGCATGGTGTAGAGAATGTGGATAACAATGTCACCACATCTTGTGGCAGAGAATTCCACAAGTTGATTAGGCATTGTGTGAAAAAGTACTTCCATTTGTTGGTCCTAGATTTCCCGGCAATCAATTCCATGGGATGACACCTCATTCTAGTGTTAACACTAGAACGAGGTGTCATCCCATGGAATTGATTGCTGGGAAATCTAGGACCAACAAATGGAAGTACTTTTTCACACAATGCCTAATCAACTTGTGGAATTCTCTGCCACAAGATGTGGTGACAACCAACAACCTGGATGGCTTTAAGAGGTTTTTGGATAACTTCGTGGAGGAGAGGTCTATCATCGGCTACTAGTCGGAGGGCTATAGGCCACCTCCAGACTCAAGGCAGGATGCCTCTGAATACCACTTACAGGAGGGAGGGCATGCCTTCAACTCCTGCCTGTGGGCTTCCAGCGGCATCTGGTGGGTCACTGTGTGAAACAGGATGCTGGACTAGATGGGCCTTGGGCCTGATCCAGCAGGGCTGTTCTTATGTCCACAGGTCCAATGATATGGCCCTATATGGCCAATACAATTGCTGTCCTCCGGAAAAGTTTGAATGCATTCCTCTATTAACACGTCACTCCAAAGACAATGAGACTCTGCACATGAGCAGTGTGAAAAGCCTGAATAGGATTAAGCTTGGAGAGCAAGTATGATCTGCTCTCCCCGCAGATGATCGCCTAGCCCTGTCTGGGTGGCCAAATTGGCCACCCAGACAATTACCAGCTCTGTCATAGAGCCAGTTGGACCAGTGGAATTTGGGTGTCTCCCTGGATGTCCCAGAATGCCCCGCGCAAGTGTGTGGGGCATTCTGGGGAGCTTCCTGACACTGGTCAGGAGGCTACTTGTCAGTCAGTGCTGTGTGAAGCCGCACGAAATACACTAGTAAGCCTAGAAAGTCCCTTTTTGCAGCATTTGTAGATCTTAAAATTTGCTTTCGACTGCATTTCTAGAGAGAAGTTGTTGTTCAAACACGAGGCCTCATCAGTAGATGAGGCCTCCTTCTCCTCATCTACAAGCTCTATGAGAATACAAGCTTAAGGGTTAGATGTAACCCAAAGGGGCACCTGACTGGTTTGGTTTCAACAAAGAAAGGAGTAAAGTAGGTTTGTACCCTTGCCCCACATCTTTTAACTTTTATATTAACTCTCTAGTCAATCACTTGTGGGGCCTGGAGTTCTACCCGCCTAAATTAGTTGGCAAGCATCTTCCAGTGTTGCTATATGTGGATGATGAGGTTATTTTGTTACAGACATCTACTGGGCACAGGAGAGCCCTGTGGGCCCTTGCCATTTACTGTAACAAAAAACACCTTAACTACCAAAAAACAAAGATTATGGTCTTTGCCAAAAGGCCAAGGGTGAGCTATTGGTATATAAACAGTAATAAGACTGAACAAGTAAACTGTTTCAAATATTTATGTGTAGCTTTTCAGGCAACTGGCAAACAGAAGGCCCAAATACATTATGTAACCCAGTCTGCCCATAGGAGTGTTGTGGCCATTTTGAACTTCTTTCACTCAGAGGAGGTCATTATGTCCCAACAGATATCAAATTGTTTGAAGTTAAAACATTGGCACAACTTTTATATGGTGCCCAGTTTGGACCATACCCAAGCCTTACACTACTGGAGTTTATACAATAAAAAATTTTGAGGGCAGTTTTTCAAGTGGCCTGATGTGTCCCTAATGTAGCACTACGGTTAGTGGCAGGACTTCAGAAGGTTGAAACCAGGCCTGGTTTGCTATCTTCAATTTCTGGCTGAAGTTAGTTTTCTCCCCAAGAGGTGTAGGCCTACGAATACTTGTCGATGATTTTCAAACAATGTGGAAACACCTTGATTCAAAATTTTCAGTCCTATAGGTTTTCACTAGGATATCTGACTTCATTGGGCTTCAACCAGGCTAGATTTTCACTTAGGTAACATATTTTGATGTTGAATGTCAAAACAACAACAGTTCAATCTCCAAACATATTAGGGCAGCAATGCAGAATACCAGCCCAGCAGCTACAGTACTGAAACATTGAAGGGTGTTTTCTCTGGCATGCTTTAATGTTCTTCCATCTGTGGTATTAAAGGGTAGATTCCATAAAATCCCATTTTCAGAGCAAAATGCCCTTGTGGCTCTGGCAAAGTTGAGACGTTGAGGCATGCCCTACTGTATTGCCTATTTTATTGTGATCTTTGTAGTACTTTTACTGAAATTTACAGACTGTTCTGATAAATTTTATGTTGTTCTTTTTGATGAGAATACAGCTATCACTACAGTGTTGCCAAATTTTGTGCTGTGGCATGTAGAGTCCATCATGAGTTAATGAAAAACTTTTCTCAACCTTGATTGTCAAATTTAGCAGATAACTATTGTAGACATTTACTAGAGTAAATTAAATTTTGCTTTTTGGTGTACTCAGCTTAGTTTGTGTGTTCTGTACTAAGTCTTGTTCTTATGCTGAGTTGAAGGTTTTTGCTTTTTTAAACATTGGTCTAAGAATGAAATAAAGTGTTCATTCATTCAAAGTAGAAGAAACAGTCCACTCTGGCCAGCTCATTTGTTCAAACTGTTAAAGAGTTAGCGGGTCTATCTATGCAAGGTGTACGCATTTCTTCAGTTACCAGTTTGTGTGATGTGGATAGCATTGGTATAAATTATGAGACATACACGGAAAATAATCACAACTATTATTAAAATGATCTGTGGTTTTTTAACCTTGTATATACCTAAGATTAAGCCTTGGATCATACTGAATCTTGTACTTCTCCTACTACTGAAATAGCAGCAACATAAGCAAAATCCCAAGATTGGTATATACCTTATTGGTCTCTGTTTATTAACTAGTTAGAATGAGGAATGTCATAGCATAATCCAGTTCTTATGCTTTAATTTGCAACCTAGACCACCCGATTAAACAAATGCCTTTATTTCTCATTCCAATACCCATTCTATTTGAATGTTCTCTGTGCCTTTGGGGTATTAAATCTCCTGCTCTGTGTCTCAGTTTAACCAAATTGGTCATTCCAAGTCTATCTCACTTTTCCTTCAACACATGTGTTTCTAATTCAACAATCTTGTTATATATTGTCATGAAACAATCCAGCCTCCCCCTCTTGGGTACTTGCTGGGAATCCTAAGTAGCAGCCATAGACAGGAACTCTCTTTTCTTTGAGGGTTTTGTTTTAAAGAAAAGTCAAGACAAACAGATTTAAGTAAACAAATAATCCTACAGAGCCCACAAAAGGTCCCAAGGCCTAGGCTACTGTTTTATGTCTCACAAGAGAGTTAGGTCTACTGCCAGCGTAAATCTATTCCATATTAAGAAACTTAAAACCTCTCAAATGTATTAGGCATACTACTACTATTTAGCCATTTGGCATTGGAATTTAACTTAATTCTCCTATAGTCATCTTCATATGTGTTTCCAATGGGCAATCAAAACCAAAACCAAGGACTTTCTCTCAGCAAGCAATGACTGCTGACTGTTTGCCTGACTACAATATGCTCTTTAATTAGGGTTACCAATCTGGAAGAAAGCCATTGTGCCGTTAATTCATCTGGAGCTTTCCCACACATCGCTTCCAGCTCTCAGGGTAAATGTTGAGTGAAGCCACTTCGAATCATACTCATAAAATGAGGGAAGCAGCCCCTCCCCTCTGCTCTCAGGTTTTTTTTTTTTGTGCAGGTTCACATTGCATGCCTCTGTGTTTTCCTTCTAGCCAATGGAGAGTGAGTGAATGGGTGAGTGTGTGTGTGTGTTTGGGAGCTCCATGGGGAGGAACACAATGTTGCCTTCCAAACCTCGTGTCCTAGACTGGGAGCATTTCTATACACTAAAAGATTTCTTCCCTTGTTTCCAATACATGCATGGTGTGCTTTACATCAGTTTGTTAGTAAAACCTCTTATTTAACCAGCGAAAACCTTAAGCAAGCAGACTAATATTGTTCAAAAAAGTCAGTTTGAGTATACACAAAGGTTGAGACAGTTCCCACAATCAGTGGGAACTGCCTCAGCAGGGTTAGCAGGGAGAGCGGGCTTAGCCTGCTCTCCCCGCAGATTACCCAGCAGTCTGCTCCGGGCAGCCGAAGCAGCTGCCCACACGACTGCCGGCTCCGTTATGGAGCTGGCGGGGGATTGGGGGATTGGGGGCCATGCAGCCCCCGGAAGCTCCAGCATGCCCTGCGCTTGCGCAGGGCATGCTGGAGAGACCCCCAAGCCGGGAGGTCTACTCGTGAGTTGCCATGGTGCAGAGGCACACCACGGCAACTCACGATCATAGTGCCAGGGTTAGCAGAGTCAGTGCTCCGCTAACCATGGCTCTACCTGGGCTTAGGAGAGGGTTATTTAAGCGGATGACCCACTTCGGAACCACTGGCCTCACAGCTGAGCCTGGTGGTTCTCACGATGGGAGAAAATCAGGCTAGCCTCCGCTAGCCCGATTTTCTCCCATCGTGTGAATAGCTTCGTTTTGTAACAAAGAACTTGCTTCCTGAAAACTGGTTTTTCCACTCTTTACACCTAGGCAAGGCAGCTCTTATTTTAATTGCTCTCTTATCATGTTAATAATTCTACATCAGTGTCTCTCTCTATTTGCTCTGGAGTTTTCAGGAAAACCCGCTTAAAAAGGAACATTGGTCTTACCGTGAAGGGTTCTTTTTCTTGCAGTAGGAGAGCCTCAGGATGGGTGATGCACTGCGCATGCCCAAGACAGAACTGGAGTCACATGTTTTGATTGTAGGCGTGGTTGCCTCCTCACTCTATACCCAGTTCCAGTGATGACGAGCGAGTATTAGGCATGTGATTGAAGAGAGCTCGAAACTATACGGAAGACAACAGCTCAGGAACAGAGAAATAGAACAGGATTATTCCAGACAGGACAGTAAAGCTACAACCCTGAAAGCAGCCCCCATTTGCGAAAGTACACCCCACATAGGAGGCACCACCCCTCCCTTAGAGACAGGTTAAATTGACAGGTAGTCCGTTGTGCTGACGATTCATCCGGGTGGGGCTGAGGCTCTCCTACTGCAAGGAAAAAGAACCCTTCACGGTAAGACCAATGTTCCTTTTTCCCTTGCGTAGGAGAGCCTCAGGATGGGACTTGCCCAAGCAGAAAGAAGGACCCGGGATGGGCAGGATGAGTCTAGACTACCTGTTGGAGAACCGTGCGACCAAATGCCGCCTGTTCTTGCGAGAAATCAGAAATTTTATAATGTTTGATAAATGGGGTAGCAGATGACCAGGTCGCGGCTCTACATATTTCTGTAAGTGGAACGTGTGCAGCAAAGGCCGAAGAAGCCACCGCGCTCCTAGTGGAGTGGGCCGTCAGCCCCCCAGGAGGAGGAAGGTGTAAGGTCTCATAGGCCAGACGTATGCACGATTTAATCCAGTTTGCTAATGTGGATTTTGACACCCTTTTGCCCCGGCTGGATGGGTGGAAGGAGACAAAAAGGGCATCTGAACGGCGGATATCCTTAGTGCGGCGAATATAAATGCGTAAGGCCCTGCGCACGTCAAGCTTGTGCCACAGTTTTTCCCTATGGTGAACCGGGGAAGGACAGAAGGACAGGAGAACTATAACCTGGGTTCTATGAAACGTGGAATTCACCTTAGGAAGAAAAGTAGGGTGTAGGCGTAGGACTGCAGAATCAGCATGGAAGGTGCAGAATTCCTTACGAGCCGACAGGGCCGCTAGCTCCGGCACCCTGCGTGCCGAAGTGATGGCTATCAGGAAGCAGAGCTTGAAGGATAAGATGCGTAGTGGGATCGTATTAAGTGGTTCAAAGGGTTCCTTGGTCAGAGCATTGAGGACCTTATTCATGTTCCAGGAGGGGAAGCGACTGATCGGAGGGGGAGCTATATTCTTAGCGCCCCTCAAGAACCTGGAGAGGTGAGGATGTAAAGAAGCTTGACCTGTCATCCCAGAGGATATCTGAATAACTGAGGAGAGCGCCGATGCCTGTCGTTTGAGAGTATTGTGGCGGAGACCCATTTCCAGGCCAGCTTGGAGGAAGTCCAAAACTTCCGGTACGCCTGACGCCAATGGGTCCATCTCCTGAGACCGAGCCCATTTTACGAAGGCGGACCAGGTGGATTGATATATGCGGACGGTGGAGGGTCGCCGGGATGCGAGGATGGTATCTTGTACACTGGTGGAGTACCCACTGTTTGCTAGGATCGAGCGTTCAGCCTCCAAGCGGCTAACTGCAACCATTGAGGGTCTGGATAAGCCAGTGGGCCTTGATGTAGGAGATCTGCCCGTATTGGCAGGCGCCACGGGGAGGTTGCTGCTAGGCTGACCAGGTCTGGAAACCATGGTCGGCGGGGCCAAAATGGGGCTACCAAGATGATTTCTGCCCTTTCTAGGTGCAGCTTCTGGATGACCTTCATCAGTATGGGTACTGGAGGGAAGGCGTACAATAGACCCCTGGGCCATGGAGAATGTAGAGCATCCGTGGCTTCCGCCAGGGGATCGTGGAACCTTGTGAAGAACCTTGTTAACTGACTGTTGTTTCGGGTCGCAAAGAGGTCCACTTGGGGAGAGCCCAGAACTCTTGAGATCTGCAGAAAGACTTCTCTGTGTAGGGACCATTCTCCGGGGTCTATTGCTTCCCTGCTTAGCCAGTCTGCAATTTGATTGTTGTCCCCCTTGAGGTGTTCTGCCACAATGGACTGAAGGTTGTGTTCCGCCCACTGGAAGAGGATGTCGGTCTCTTGCATTAATGTTGCTGACCTGGTCCCTCCCTGGCGATTGATGTGTGCCTTGACTGTGACGTCCGTTCGAAGAAGGACGTGATGACCCCGAAGGACCTGTTGGAAGTGTAGGAGGGCCAAGCGTGCCGCACGTAACTCCAGAAGGTTTATCGGTGCGGAGGCCTCTGTTGCTGACCACACCCCTTGGATTACCTGGCCTTGGCAATGAGCTCCCCAGCCTGTGAGACTTGCGTCCGTGGTCAGAAGGATCCTCTGAGGTTCTGTTAGCTGGAGTCCTTTCGAAAGCGCCGGAGATAGCCACCACTGCATTGAATCCCTGACCGACTGAGTCACCGGGATTTGAAGAGTCTGGGCCGCCATAATGTGATCCTGCCATGGCAGGAGGAGCCATTGCAGGGGTCGGGAGTGCCACCGTGCCCACGGGGTGCAATCTATGCAGGATATTATTGAGCCCAGAGCCTGGGCGAGCTTCATGACGTCCTCCCGCTGCTTGTATATAAGTGGTCGCAGTTGCTTGGATATCTTCTCCCTGCGTTCCGGAGAGAGTGAGACCGTGTTCCGCTTGGTGTTGAAGAGTACACCCAGGTGTAGCAGCCGCTGTGAGGGGACCAGGTGACTCTTTGTCTCGTTTACCACAAATCCGTGGTCTCGTAGTGCAGAGAGGGTAAGGTTCACATTCTTGACAGCTTGGTGCTTTGAGTGTGCTCTCAGAAGAATGTCGTCCAGGTAAGGGTGGAGCCCCACCCCTTGGAGGCGGAGAGAAGCAACTATGGTCACCATCAGCTTTGTGAACACCCGTGGGGCTGATGCTAGGCCAAACGGTAGGGCTTGGTATTGAAAGTGCTGGCCATCGTATGCGAAGCGTAGGAATCTCCTGTCCTCGGTACGGATGGGAACGTGTAGGTATGCTTCCGACAGATCCACCGAGGCCAGAAAATCTCCCCTTCGCACCGCTTCCTTGATCGTGCGTAAGGATTCCATGCGGAACTTCTTCTTCCTGACAAATTGGTTGAATGCTTTGAGATCCAGGACAGCCCTCCAGGAGCCATCCTTTTTTGGTACCAGGAAGAGTATGGAGTAGGTTCCCTGGAATCTCTGGGATGGTGGAACGAACTCTATAGCTCTGATTTGAAGCAGATGTTTCAGGGCCTGACGCATCCGAAGATGTTTCATCGGGGCGGAAGACCTTGGTGTGGGGATGAAGTGAGGCGGGGGAATCGAAATAAGGTCTATGGCGTACCCCTCGGAAATGGTTTGCAAAACCCAGTTGTCTGTAGTGGTAGAGAACCATGTGAGGGCGAAGAGGGATAGCCGGCCTCCCACCGGAGTGGCGTCATTGTTTCCTTTGTTTGTAATACGGATTGAAGGAGCGGGAAGGTCTAGTCTGTCCTCTTGGACGTTGTCGCCACTGGGTTCTACCGGAACCCCTGAAGGAAGGCGAGCGGGAGTCTCTGTTTTGATAGGGCTGGTAGTTACCGGATTGCTGACGAAAGGGACGAAAGGAACTGTGTCCCCCCCTATGAGAGGGTCTGAAATCCCTCTTGCCGGATGGCATGACCTTCTTTTTATCTTTAGTATCGATGAGAATGGGTTCCAAGGCGGGACCGAAGAGGGAAGTCCCAACAAAGGGGGCGGATGTTAAAGCCGACTTTGATTTGGAATCTGCGTTCCAGGGTTTCAGCCAGAGAGTCCTGCGTGCGCAACTCCTGCCACTAGGGCCCTTGAAGAGTGTTGGATGATGTCCAAGCTTGAGTCAGCGGTCAGAGCTGCTGCTTTTGCCATCTTGTTTATACCCTGCCGTAACTTAGGAAGTTCTGGAGGGACAAGCCTTTGCCCAGAGCACCGAGGCCCTAGCAAAAATGGAGTTTGTCGTGGCCATCTTGATAGAGGAGGCGGATGCTTCGTGTGCCTTCTTCAGTAGGACATCGCAGCGCCTATCTTCCTGATCACGTAACTGTTCTTGGTGTTCGGAATGGACCAAGGCTCCAGACACCATCTGTACCACCGGAGGATCTACTCTAGGAGTAGTCAGGAGCTTTGAAACCTCGGTGGGGAGATTGTAGTGTTTCTTTGGGATACTGCCTATAGGTCTGGATGACGTAGGCCGCTGCCATTCAGCACTCATCACGCGGTGGAATAGCGGAGGGAAAGGAACCACCGGGTTAGTAGGTTCGGAAGGAGGGAATACCTGTTGATCAAAGGTGTTCTCTGTCTCGGCGGCTGTTGCGGGGGAAACGTCATTAATCGTACGTCTAGCCTTAGTCAATAACACATCAAATTCTGAGGAAGAAAAAAGTCTGGTGGAGTTTGAAATCGGGGGGGCAATTTCTTCTTCAGATAATTCCCCTTCCTCCCTGTCGGAGTCCCTGGGCTCCGTAGGGAGCGCTGGTGTGTAACTCGAAGAACCCCCTTCTGATGAGGACGAAGGGCGGGTAGGCGGGGGGGGATTGTGTGGGGCTGGAGGAGGGGGATGAGTCGGGATGGGAGTGGCGCGGGAATAGTGGGAATAATGGTAGGGGGGGGTTATGTGGCCTGACTGGGGAGTCAGAGGACGAGGATGAGCGGCTTCTATGCCTGGTCCGCTTCCTAAAGGCGGGAGGTCTGGGCAGAAACCTACCACGCTCCCCTGGAGGAATAGCCCTACGGCGGGGGCTAGAATCAGGGGATGAAGAGGAGAGCCGACCATCCCCCCGAATTCTGCTACGTTTTCTCCCCCTGGATACCATCGGTGGTAGGGAAGAGGACCCCTCCTGGACTCGAGGGATACACCCGTGGTTCGTCGGGAGAGTCCCCCCTTGCATAGAAGTGTGACCCCCAGCAATGTTAGGTGGGGCCGCGGCAGGCTCAAGGTGCATACCCCGGGAAAAGAAGGCTTTGAGCCATTCTGTGGCTTGAGGGGGAAAGTGATCAGTACTCACCGGCTGCGTGGGTTGTGCAGGCGGTGAAAGAAGACCTGTGCCGTTCGCGGTCACCAGCAGCGGGGGGGGGGGGGACAGCGCGGACCAGCCGGTTCCCCCTCTACCGCCGCGCTCCCCACTGGAGAAATGGCTGCAGCCGGCAGGTTGCCCACCGGGCTCCGGACTGCAGTCTCCTTAGCGAGCTTTTTGTCTTTTTTGCTGCTTTCCTTCTGGCGCGGCTTCACTTTCGCGCCATTTTTACCAGACTTGTTTTTTGAACGGCGGCAAACCGCTTGTATGAGCAGCCGCTCACTGAGCCTTTTTCGCCCTTCGGCAAGTAGGGTGAAGTCCTTCACCTTCTTCTTGCGTTTGGGGGGAGAAGTGGGATCAGCCAAGTGGCGAGTCTTTTTGGGCGCCTTGGCTGGGAGGCGTTCCGTGGAGACCCGCTCGGAACTCTCGGGGAGAGGAGCGGGAACCGCCGATAATGGCGGCGACTGGCCACGGTCTGATTGCTGTAGAGAGCGGTCCGCCTCTCTAAAAACAGTTCCCGAACGGGCAGGAGCCGGTGCAGGGAGAGTTTCACTGCCCAGGTGCTGCGGCAGTTGTCCGGATTCTGACAACGAAGCCAGCATCAACTCTTCGGCGTGAGCCGATTCCATTTTAAAATGCAGAACTAAACAAAAACAATTTGGCGGCCAATTGTAATTAGAACAGAAAAAATAATTTTGTAATAGTATAAATTTTACTCGAAAAGAGGTCTGCTTTCCTCCCACCCTTGCACAAATGAGGAGGTAGAAAGGAGGAGAGAAAATAGTTAAAGAAAAGCGCTAAAAGGCAAGACCAACCGGAGCTCTCTTTCAACAATCCTATCTTGGGCGAAGACAGAACTGGAACTGGGTATAGAGTGAGGAGGCAACCACGCCTACAATCAAAACATGTGACTCCAGTTCTGTCTTGGGCATGCGCAGTGCATCACCCATCCTGAGGCTCTCCTACGCAAGGGAAAACCAGGATTTTAAAAACCTGGAAATACATTGAGATAAGCAAGAATTCAGAAGACAAAGCCCGATTTGTGTGTGGGGTGCTTCCAAAGATCTCGAATGGACTTTGGGGTAAGTTTGGTCAGGGTGTAAACCCACACACTCTCTTCCGGAGGAGATTCACAGGAACAGCCCTGTGTGGGGACGCTCCTGGAGACATGACCAGTGATGAGCAGTAGTGCTCATTTGCAACCACTGATGGTGGCTGAGAAGAAGGAAAGAAAGTCCCATAATGATCTGTGGAGAGAGGTGCCAGTAAGGGAAGGCTGGATCCACACCATGTAGAACACTGCTGTACATTTGCCAACACTTTCTTTAAATTCACACCATAACAGATGTTTTACCCCCTACAACCTACAGCAGTTCTAACTCCCCACCCACCCACACTCACACTCCACTTAGGCCTAGATTTGCATTACTTAATTAGTTTCCAGTTCTTTAAATGGAAGTCTAGAATCAAAAACTGCAATAGATACTACCGGGATGGAGTTGGGGAGGGTTGGTGTGTGTGCTTGTTTTCCTTAGTGAAAATTCTAGTAGGGAGGGATTTGGTGCTTGAGGCTGGATACAACAAAAAATTAAATCTCCTTGACTCCAAAGACAATCATCACATGCTATATCTAAAAGAAAAGGAGGACATTAAAAAACCAAAGTCTTTTGCTAGAGCAGGCAAGACACAGAGGGGGAGAAAGGAGAAACAGAAGACAGGGAGCAACCACTGGGAACAAAGAAGTTGTGGTAAGGAAGAGAAATGACATGGGGTAGTTTTACTTGAATAATCATTTTGGTGTGTTGCAATTTATTAAATTTTAATTCCACCTTTCTTTTAAGAACTTGGTACAAGGTAGTTTCCTAATATCCTCACAACAGCCCTGTGAAACAGGTTATGTTGAAAGATGGTGAATGACCCAAGGAAGTAGAGAATATGTTTTATTTGCTTGCTTAAAGTCCTGGTAATCATATTCACATTCTCCTGCCTAGCAAGAGGTTTTCTGGAGGACCCTTTTGACCAAAAAGTTAGCCCCACCACCAAAGCTCCATTCCTCACAATGGCCTACTACCAAGTCCCATTGCCACAAATGCTGCTCATCCACACCCCTAATGCAGATAGGAGTAAAGGATGGGAGAATCTGAACTGCAGCAGTATATGGCTCAGCCAGGAAATGCTTGACTAACAAGCAGAAGGTTGCCAGTTTGAGTCCCTGCTGGTATGTTTCCCAGACTATGGGAAACACCTATATCAGGCATCAGCAATATAGAAAGAAGAAAGAAAATATAGAAAGAAGTTGAAAGGCATAGTCTCACACTGCACGGGAGGAGGCAATGGTAAACCCCTCCTGTGTTCTACCAAAGAAAACCACAGTGCTCTCTGGGTGCCAGGAGTCGAAATCGGCTTTATGGGAAAGTGACCTAGATGTCTTAAGGGACAGTAATATATATTTATATTATCTTTATATTTAGCAAGAGGAGAGCAGCTGGCCATATCCAACCTCAGCACAACATCTCTCCAGAGGCTGCTGCTGGTGTCTACCTAATTTTTATTTTTAGATTGTGCGTCTTTTGGGGACAGGCAATTGTCTTATTTATTTATTTCTACATAAACTGCTTTGAGAAATTTGATTGAAAAGCAGTATATAAATAGTTGTTGTACTAAGCTGAACATGTGCCAACAGTTTGGTACAGCTGATCCAGCCTTCCGATCAGTGACCTAAAGCATGGGCTGACCTGCTGACAATTTCCTCCTTGTTCCCCACTGGCTCATTTTTATTTATTTATTATTATTTATTTATTTGATTTTTATACCGCCCTTCTGAAATGGCTCAGGGTGGTTTACAATTAAAACAGAAAACATTAAAAACAGTTAAAACAGAGATACAAATATAAATACCAATTTAAAACAACTTAAAAAACAATTAAACTATCAAAACAATTAAAACCCTGAAAACCAGGTTAACATTAAAATAATTAAAAACTGATTAAAAACCCTGAAAGGCCAGGCCAAACAGATGAGTTTTTAGGGCTCTCTTGAAGGTCAATAAAGAATCAAGATTACAAATTTCTGCTGGGAGTGCATTCCACAGTCCAGGAGCAGCTACAGAGAAGGCCCGCCTCTGAGTCGTCACCAAACGAATCGGTGACAACTGGAGACGGACCTCCCCAGATGACCTTAACGTGTGGTGGGGATCATGTAAAAGAAGGCGCTCTCTAAGATATCTTGGACCCAAGCCGTTCAGGGCTTTAAAGGTAATAACCAGTACTTTGTATTTTGCCCGGAAACATATTGGCAGCCAGTGTAACTGTTTCAAAACAGGCATCATATGGTCTCTCCGGGTTGCCCCAGAGACCAATCTGGCTGCCGCATTCTGAACTAACTGAAGTTTCTGGACTACGTACAAAGGCAGCCCCACGTAGAACACGTTGCAATAGTCAAGCCGGGAGGTTACCAGCTGATGCACCACTGTTTTGAGGTCATCCTCTTCGAGGAATTGGCGCAGCTTCGAGGAATTTGCCACTCTTTACTGACCCCACATTGACCAGGGGAAGGGTTGAAGAAGGGGCAAGGGTGGGAGAGTTCAAGGAGGGTTTTCAATTCATTCAGCAAGTAAGTAGTTGCCATTCATTGGAGAGAGAGAGAGAACACTAGTTTGCAGCACTGTATGCCTCATGTTGCCATGATGCCATGCCATTGCCTATGCCTGCCTTGTTACCAGCCTGCCAGCCTGCTATGGCTACTGCATGCCAGCCTGGGAATGGATTTAGGGGCAGAAGAGTAGATTGGGTGGTAGTGCCCCAATGGGTGTCTGCCAGGCTGCCACAACCCAGATTCCAAAGGAATTGGGCAAAGGGCTTATCATTTGTGATTTGTTGAAGTTTATGCACCTTTGATTTTCCCCCCATAGGGAATAATGGAAGTTTCAGCAGCCACATAATTCCACTTGAGGGGCACCGGGTGGCCCAGAGTGAGTGGTGGTGTAGTGCACATAGGGTGCCAACTGACTGACTCTCAATTTGCTCTTCAAAAGACCCATGAACAAGTCAAGAGATTCTTTCTAAACCTTTGGAAAGAAAAACCTGTGTAATTTCAGAACTTTCCTAACCAGCTTCTCGAAAAGCTTCTCCACACAATTTATACCACGGCTTTTAGCAAGAGCTTTGGAATTGCATTGAGCTCCCAAAGATATTTTGATATTTCTGTCTCAAAATGCTGTCTTCCAAATCCCTTTGCAATGTCAGTTTGCATCTCAATCACACTGAATATAACACATACTTAACAAAACCATTCATGCTCATCAGCTTTTTGCATATCTTATCTTCTGCTAATCACTCAGTGACTCAGCTGGAGTGGAGAGAATCAGAGAAGTCAATTTGAATTGCAATGCTTTTCCAAAGAACAAAGCATTCTGTCCGAAACACAGTCATTTTGATTTGGAAACAAAAAATCTGTTTTTTCATTCTTGATTTTGTTTTGGTTACAAAACCTCCGAAATTGCCATTTTCAGGCACAAAATGTTTTGTACCCGAATTGAAGTGCACACACCTACTCTGCTGTGAAGACGGACAGAAAGAACTCATTCAGCTTCTCTGAAACCTCTAGATCAGGGCTGCTCAACTTCGGCCCTCCTGCAGATATTGGCCTACAAATCCCATTATCTCTGGCTACTGGCCACTGTGGCTGGGTATTATGGGAGTTGTAGTCCAAAAACAGCTGAGGGGCATAAGTTGAGCAGCCCTGCTCTAGATCCTCTTGAATAATCCCTTTGACTCCCTCGTTGTCTAATGGTCCAACCATCGCCCTGTCAGGTTTCTTGCTTCTGATGTATTTAAAGGATTTTTTGTTATTCCCCTTGATGCTTTTAGCTAAATGTCCCTCAAACTCTCTTTTTGCCTCCCTTATTGTCACCTTGCATTTCTTTTGCCAGAGTTTGTGTTCCTTTCTGTTCTCATCATTTGGACAGGCCTTCCAATTTCGGAAGGAAGTCTTTTTCCCTTTTATGGCTTCCTTGACATAACCTGTTAGCCATGCTGGCATCCTCCTGGACTTAGTGGTACCTTTCCTCCTTTTGGGTATACAATCTAACTGGGCTTCTAGTATTGTGGTCTTGAGTAAACGCTATGCATTCTGGAGAGAACTGACTATGAAGCCACGCCACAGCTACTCACAATTCTAAAAACCAGGTTTGCGGAGCGCTCGCTCCGCAAACCTAGTTTTGGGGCAGGGGTTCTTGAGTGGGTTACTCGCTCCAGAACCACCAGGCTTGCAGACGAGCCCAGTGGTTCTGACGATCAGCAATTCGATTAGGTTGATAAATCTCACATTCTTCTTCTCCTCAACTTCCCTTCACCACACAATCTAATTTAAAATAAATCAATATTATTTGCTTCTCCCCAAGATTTCATGTGAAACTTTCAAATACTGAAGATAGCTTGGGTAAAATAAAACAACAGAAGAGGTGGCATATTCCACTGGATGGCATTAGCATGATCCCATGTCCATGCGATAGCCATCTCTGTTCATGTATCTGGGGAATGCTATTTGAACTGGAATAATTAGGGCTTGGCTCTGAAAAACCATCAGAAAACAATAGTTTGTCATATTACACTGCATTACCACATGTAAATTTTCTAGGAGCAATTTTTAAAAACAATTTCTAAACACACTGGCTTTAATGACGAAAACATTGATTAAATAACTTCTCCTCACCTCTTACATGGCTGGCAACACTGTTATTTCAAACAAATCCATCTTCAAAGTCATATGAACCTTTGCTTTTTGCGAGTCAAGTATGTAATGTACAGCTGTTATCCAACACAACAGCTGGAATATAATTTGCCGAAAGCATATCAGGAAGCCTAGAATATAGTCAGTCATGGAACTTAATACTGTATTTACTTAGACACTGTTGGAAATGAGTTATCAGTAATAAAAGCCAAGAGGGAATATGTACTCTGAGCACAGATGTTTGCTTTATCCACTCAGATATGTTGTTGATCATGTCAACAGATATCCTAGCCCTGTCACACTCCAGATTGCTCCGATAAAAGGGGAAAAACACTATTTTTTCCATAGCCATTCTGTTCCATTGATGAGTGTGTTGGAAAACTGGACACTGAGTTTTATAAGACATGCGTTAGAAAGGCTTTGAGTTCTCTTTTGCTGAACTTCAAAGCGAGATGGCTTCCCTGAGTCTTCTATATTCCTACTGTAGATAACTTGGCAATCTCCATTCCATCTTTTTGGTCAATGGAGGCTGGTGCTTCACATAGTGAGTGCTGCAAGGCCATCCACTTTGCCAAAACATTCACATCTGTGAAGTCCAACAGATCAGGAGCAGAGCCCAAAAAAACACGCTATCCTAAGGCAGGGGAAAGCAATCTTGGTTCTCTGGCTGTTGCTGAACTACAACGACAATCATCCCCAGCCACAATAGATCATGGCTAGGGATGATGGATCCCCAGCTGTTGCTGAACTACAACTCCCATCATTCCTAGCCATAATTTATTGTGGCTGGGGATGATTATCATTGTAGTTCAGCAACAGCTGGAGATCCAAGGTTGCCTTCCCCTGATCTAAGGCATATTGCTATTGCCTGTTCCTGAAAGTCCCCTGCCATCAAGTGATACCATCCACAGGATGTCAGGCAACCACCAAAGAAAAACTATGCCAATATTTGGGCTAAACTCAATGACAATATTAAATTGTCAAGTTTGGGGCTAATTTCTTTTCTTTCTTTTTTAAAGCAGCTGAGTAGGACCCTGATCTAGAACACTGTGCAGATAGAGGGTTTAACCATTTATTTCTTGCCATCTTCCACCAGAAGTCGCCACCACTACAAGGTGCCACTGCAGCAAATGACAAGTTCAGTAGGTGGGGAAGATTTTCAGTAGGGAAACTACACAGAAACCCTAACCATGACACACACACACAGGTGTTACACTTGGAAGCACATTGCTCTGGGAGCAGAGTTTGTCCTCTACCTTAGACTCTGGGTGCCCCAGCCAGACCCTAGACTGAGAGAAACTGTTAAACAAAAGTACAGGCAATTCATATACACACAGCCCCCAACAATATTCAGGTCCTCTCTCCTGGCCTACTGGGCATAATAATGAGGCTAATTTTGTGTGTGCTTTCTGATTAGTGTCATTATTTATTATTATTTAATTTTCACATTTTATATCCCACTCTTCCTCCAAGGAGCCCAGAGTGATGTACATGGTTATGTTTCTTCTCAACAACCCTGTGAGGTAAGTTAGGCTGAGAGATACATGACTGGCCCAGAGTCACCCAGTGAGTCTTTATGTCTTTGTATTCCTTAACATTATCTGTACAAGCCTATTGCTGAATGGAAATAGAGACTCCTCCAGGAGCGATGCATTGAGCTTCAGCATGTAGCCAGCCAATCAAGAGTGGAGAAGAAGGTTCTTAATTGCTCACCCTCCTCTTCTGCAGTGACCACATCACTGAAGATGTGTCGGCTACAGGCCAGTGATCCTCAGATGGGGAACAAATAGCACAGTTCTAGTGTAAGGAGGCCAGAAGGGCTCGGAGTCCTTCAAATTCAAATTCTGAGTCCTTCAAATTCTGAGTCCTTCGATGTAAACTTGTCCCATTAATTTCAATAAGACTGCTTATGAGTAACTTATTGTAGATGTAGTAACTGTAGTAGCCTGTCTCCCTAACTGTAACACCTAAATTTGTGTTTATAAGTGTGTATATCCTCTTATATACACACATGCACACATATTTAAATATTACATCAAAAAAAGAAGGTAGTGGCAGCAGCACCTGTTAGACTAACTATATTTTAATACAGGAGCTTTCATGGGTTATAACCCACTTCCTCAGATGTCGAAGTGCACTTCGGTAATTTTACAGCCTGGACCTAAAGGCCTTTGGAGCTCCCCCTCTTGCTGGAGTCCCCCCCCATGCAAATTAAGCATCCTCCCACTACACACACCATGACAAACACAATATTTTTAACACGTGGGTTCTTGAGGGCACAAACAACAATTGAATGTAAGACAAGAATGTAATAATGTTCACAATATGCATATGTTTACAATATGCAGTAGCAGAAACATTTAACATGCAACTTAACATATTCCCAACCCACATATTTCTTTCCCACTCCCCACTCTATCTCTAAAGCACAAGGCACAGGCCATAATCACAGACAGCCACATGGCTCAGTGCAGGCAGGCCAGCTATAACCACACCACCCAGGACAGACTAAGGAGGACTTGGGTGTGTGTGTGGAAGCCCTGGACATTGGCTCCAAAGTCCAGGGATAAGAGCGCCACTGCTCAGATGCAGGGTGAAAGCAAGGATTATCAGTTACCTGCCATAACTGATCATCCTTGCTTTCACCCTGCATCTGAGAAAGTGGGTTAAAACCCATGAAAGCTCATGTAATAAAGTATTAGTTAGTCTAACAGGCGGCAGATGCTGCCACCACCTTCTTTTTCTTACCTATACATATTACATCTATTTTTATACAATGTATAATAATTTATTTATCACACTTCTACACCACCCCAGACGTGCCAGTGGTAACTGGAGACGGACCTCTCCGAATGACCTCAACATGCAATGGGGATTATACAGAAGAAGGGGCTTTCTAAGGTAAACCAGACCTAAGCTGTTTAGGGCTTTCATCCAGCCCATTACTGCCTGTAGGCAGGCATTTAGGGAATGAATGCCATTTCATGATGATGATAAGGGGGAAAAGATTTGGGTGTCATCAGATTATTGGTAACACCCTGCACCAAATCTCCTGATGACCTCAACCAGCGATTTCAGGAGACATTAAGGAGCATTGGTGATAGAATGAAGCCCTGGGGGACTACATATAATAACTCTCGGTTTCGAAGATTAACTGTCACCAAGCTCCATTCCATTGGTAACACTTAATCTCAATTAGATGTTACAGTTATGAAACAGGCTACTCTACTCACTGGCTTACATTCAGATTAAGTGATAAGCAATGATTGAAATTAATGGGACAAGTGTACTTGTTTTATTAATTTCATTGGGAGTACTTATGAGTAACTTAATCTGGATGTAAGCCAGTGACTGGAGTGACCTGTCTCATAACTGGAGAGAGAGAGAGAGAGAGAGAGAGAGAGAGAGAGAGAGAGAGAGAGAATGTGTTAGGGATGTGCACGGAACCAGGCGGGGGTGGCTCTAAGGGGTGGGAGTGCCACTTTAAGGGTGGGGAGGGTGCACTTAACCCTCCCCACTTTCCCCACACCAGCGCTCGTTTTCCATAAAAGCCTTTGGGGTGGCAGTGTACCTCCCTGCTGCCCCTTCCCCCTCTTCGGCTGGAAGTGGCTGGAAGTGCCATGTGCACGTGCCCATCTGACATACATGTGCACACATGCAACGTGAGCACACACACACCCAGTACGTCTGGCCACTTGCAGCCGAAGAGGGAGAAGGGGCAGCAGGGAGGTACACTGCCGCCCTGAAGGCTTTTATGGAAAACAAATGCTGGTGGGGGCGAAGCAGGGGGAGTTGTAAGTTCACCCTCCCCTACCCTTAAGGTGGCACCCCCCGGCTTCAAACTTTGAACCACCCCCGTTGTTCGAACCTGTTCGGAGGCCCATAAAAGGGAGGTACACTTGCAGCAGAAGGGATACACTTATTTTTAAAAGGCTAGGAATCTCTGAGTTTAGAGATAGCAATTTGTCAGAAGCCAGCAAGTGCAGAACAATACGCAAAGGCAGCAGGCCCATTTCTTTGAGCATGGGTCACTGAAAACATCAGATTTTCAACAGAGAAGTGGCATCCAGGAAGGGATGTTTCCCTTTGCAGTGCCCCCAGGCACAATAATTTGTTTTAATAATTGCTTTATGCTACTCTACTCTTTTTATTTCTGTTTTATGCTACTGTTTTAATTGTTTCGTGTTTCTTAATCTGTGCTGATTTTTAAATATTGTTTTAAATTTTGTACACCGCCTATAGGTGGTATAAAAATATGAAAAATAAATAAATAACTAAATACTTTATCCATTATGCTGCCTTTATTAAAACAAACAAACAAACAAACAAACAAACTGGGAGTGTCTTTCCATTAGTTTAATCCAATCCACTAAGTAAGCTCCATACTGCTTTCTGTGTTTGACAGTATTCTGGTGCCTATCTCCCAAGAACCAGCACACATACACACATTCACACACATCCTATGCTCTGCCATTTTATTCTGTTGAATTTTCTTTTTAATTTTGTTTTGATATTTGTAGTCTTTGCACGCTCTTTCTAATAAAATGGAGGTCTGAGCTAGTCATTATAAAATGTGTGGGGAAGTGGTAAGCAGCAGCACAGTTATGTGCCCTGCAGCAAAGCTCCCCAATCTGTCATGTGCAGATGGGACTTTTTTCTTTTTTACACTAGTGTCATTGTTAAGAGATTTGTGGAGTTGCTGGAGTATTGTGAAAAGGCTGGAATGTGCTTGTGGCATGTTCTGAAATGTACAGAAAGGTCCACAATATTAGATGTGAAAACAGGGCTTGCCCTCCATGAAATAATGAATGTGCATGTGTCAGAAAGCTGTGGACATATCTGCAGTCTTCCTGCACTTGTGCATGTGAACCCAGCACTCCATACAATCAGAACCCTGAAAAAGCAGAGCTCCCAATCACACGCAGCACTGCCTGTACATGTGTGCATTGCAGATACATTGCAGAAGTGCATTTGATTATAACATGTATTGTGGGGTGGAGCTACTGCCTCCCAACATCTAGGTGTTCATTGAATACTCAAAAGACGAGCCTGTTCTCTGAACAGTGCTAAGGTTTGTTGATAGATAGATAGATAGATAGATAGATAGATAGATAGATAGATAGATAGATAGGAAGCTGCCATATACTGAGTCAGACATACAAAAACAAAACCCTATATGGATTCAGCAATATGTTGAGGCATCAAAAAAGAATCCAGATATATACATATGTTTTTATATGATTATAATAAAATTATACTCTTAGACAGCCACCTAATGGTGCACTGGGTTTGCCAGAGGTTGCCAGTTCGAATCCCCGCTAGTATGTTTCCCAGACTATGGGAAACACCTATATCAGGCAGCAGCAATATAGGAAGATGCTGAAAGGCATCATCTCATACTGTGCGGGAGATGGCAATGGTAAACCCCTCCTGTATTCTACCAAAGAAAACCACAGGGCTCTGTGGGCACCAGGAGTCAATACCAATTCAATGGCACACTTTACTTTACTTTACTTTACTTTACTTTACACTTTACTTAGAGAACATTGTCCAGTTACACAGGGAGTTATAAAACTCAATCAATAAAACTATATCTATATACACACAACATAGTCATTAAGATGGTCTCTACCTCAAATGAAAAAGTCCAATAGTCCAAAAAATCATCAGTTAGATGGGAGAAGTCCGTCAGTCTTTCCAACGTCTTGCTTTAGCAGAGGGATAACATATGGTTTTGCCAGCATCTGTTCATGGATATACTGTTGGCAGATATGTTTAAACTCTAATTGAGTCTTCTTCAGTGGCAAATGTAGTATTTAACAAAATATCATGTATACTGTTTACTTCTACCCAATAGGGCTACTGTTATCTGCTCTCTCAGCCCTGCCTTGGAGATGATAGAGAGGGAACTTTGAACCTTCTAGCAGCCCCATTGGGGATATTTTACAGTGCTCACATATGTAGTATCCCATTCGAATGCAAACCAGGGCAGACCCTGATTAGCAAAAGGGACCATTCATGCTTGCTACCATGAGGCCATATTTCCTCTGACAGATAGAAAGATAGATAGATAGATAGATAGATAGATAGATAGATAGATAGATAGATAGATACCATGTTTCCCCGAAAATAAGACAGTGTCTTATATTAATTTTAGCCCCAAAAAATGCACTAGGGCATTTAGCGGTACATCAGAAATTACTGCTAGGTCTTACTTTCGGGGTAGGTCTTACTTTCGGGGAAACAGGGTAGGTAGATAGGTAGATAGGTAGATAGATAGATAGATCTGTTTTTGATGTGTCTCTTGAACATGTTGATCTACCTCTTTCATATTCTGATACATATTCTGTTAATTAGTATCCATCTTAGTAACATAAAATGGTAGCACTGCTGCTCCTTTTTTTAATACACATGGAAATTGAATTACTCCTCTGGTAATGGTAAGCTCATATTTAATATCTTCGCTGGGTCAAAATCATGTGTTTAGCACCTTGTCATTTCATACCCTTGATATACATCATTATAGTCAACTGCCAGTCATTTCACCTGCTAATGGTCTGATATAAAAGCAGAGATCAAAATTAATGACAGCATAAGAAAGCTCTAGGTTAATTTCTCCAAGCTGCAATACTTGATATTTTCCCACATGCAGTATGTTATTAAAAGTTTATTTTTTTAAAGAAAGCAATTCAATATAAATGAGAGAAAAGGACGTTCAGGTCAATATTATTTAAGAATTCATTGGCATGCATTGATTTTTATGACTGAGGCTGCTAATTGAACAGAAAATGCTGAACAAAAAATATTTTGAAGCCCATAAGGTTTTGCCTGAAATATGTCATTTCTTGCAATGTCTTAAAGTTTCTTCCAGGCAGAAACCATAGAAGCTCCAGTATAGCTGAACATCTGTCTTGTCATGTAGGCAGATATTAGGATTAAATTAACTAGAAATGAATAGAATGATACATGACAGGGTGCAGATGTCCCAGCTACAGTGTGATAATTTCATTGCAAAACTATGTAATGAATTCCATACATTACAGAAATACAAATGTACCATTTTAGGTAATTGTGATGAAAAGGTATAATATGCAGTGCATAAACAGACTGCAGACCCAAGGGCATTTCCCCCCCACGTTCACTATTTTTCTTCAGTCATTTCAAAATGATTTTATTTGGTTTAATGTAAGCCTATTATTGAATCCTTTCTGGTTTTTTTTTTTTTTTACTCCTTCAGCATTTCAGAATCTGGATTTCATAGAGACATTAGAACACTTATTACATGTCTGCTTTTCCAACAGATTGGTTTGTTCTCGTTTCCTCTTTCTCTATCGTACATTAATGTGCTACACTGAAATTCTTTGGAATTGCAAATACTTAAAGGATTTTGGGCTTCAGATAGTTTCTAAATTGGTGTCTGTTGCCTCTGTGTGCAACTCAGATTAGCAGCAATTATTCATATTTTGTCACCGATTTTTAGCTAATTTTCCTTGAAAATGGACAGTTTGTGTGCTTTCTGAGCTTACACATGTTGGAGTTTTTTTTAACATCCACCCTGGTAGTATTAAAACATATGTTTGTAAGCATATGGTTTTTCATGAAAAAGAAGACATTTTATCGTGGGAGCAACATACAGAATGGGAATGGTTTTTGTTCACAGGCAATAAGTGTGTCTTCCAGGCATTCAGTCATAACTGCATGAAGGAAGGCAGAGCTGAAGTAGCAGCACTCACCCCCAACATAGGCTCATTCACTGAACCCTGATGAACACCTGAACATGCCAATATATTTATGAATCTTACAATGGAAATTCATTTTTTAATACTACATACAGTCAGACTTCTTTCCAAAAAACCCTTCAAATACTGACAGATACTTTGGATTTGGACTTTTTGTTTGCTTCTTTATTGCTTTAAAACTCTGTGGGCTATGATTACTTGTGTCCTGGATCTACCTAGCACAAGCTTAGAAGAAATGAGGCTGCTATGCTGAAAGTACTGGCCCATTGTACTTTGACATTCTCCCCTCTACCCCAAGCAGTGAGAATTCTTGGAGCAGCACTATAGCATTTAGATTCTACTAGCTGAACCCGCACAGAGCATCTGTGCGGTAGTTCACTTCCTTTTTGGGGTTAGTTGGGAGAATTTGTTTGGCTGGTCCTCCCACAGCTCTCTCACTCGCTCCGTCCCCCCCCAACAGCTCTCTTGATCGCTCTGCCCCCCCGCCTCTCTCATTTGCTCTGTCTCTCCCCCCACCGTGCCTCTCTCGCTCTGTCTCTCCCCCGCACGCCTGTCTCGCTCGCTCTGTCTCTCCCCCGCGAGCCTGTCTCGCTCGCACTGTCTCTCCCCCGTCCGCCTCTCTCGCTCGCGCTGTCTCTCCCCCGTCCGCCTCTCTCACTCGCACTGTCTCTCCCCCGTCCGCCTCTCTCACTCGCACTGTCTCTCCCACCGCGCCTCTCTCGCTCGTGCTGTCTCTCCCCCGTGACTCTCTTGCTCTGTCTCTCCCCCACGCCTCTCTTGCTCTGTCTCTCCCCCCGCGCCTCTCTCGCTCGCTCTGTCTCCCCCGTGCGCCTCTCTCGCTCGTGCTGTCTCTCCTCCTGCGCCTCTCTCGCTCGCACTGTCTCTTCCCCGCGCCTCTCTCGCTCGCACTGTCTCTTCCCCGCGCCTCTCTCGCTCACGCTGTCTCTTCCCCGCGCCTCTCTCGCTTGTGCTCTCTCCCACACGCGCCTCTCTCACTCACGCTGTCTCTCCCCCACGCACCTCTCTTGCTCGCTCTGTCTCTCCCCCCGCGCACCTCATTCGCTCACTCTCTCCCCCCCCCATCTGCCTCTCTCGCTCGATAGAGTCTGAAAGGCATTTCCTGATAAAATCAGGCAATCAAAAGCCAGAAGGTACCTGAAAAATATCAAAAGCCAGAAGGAAACTGCACAGGATTCTGGTGTTCAAGGACTAAAAGCTTCTGTCAAGACAGAGCCAGGGTGCAGATACTTTTGGGGAACGGCCACCATTGTTGCCAGGCTAGGCCCACCAGTGTGGGCCGGCCAATTCTCCTCCTCCTGGGTGTGCCAGCCAATCAGGCGCCTCTGCAGCCCAGCCAATCAGCTGGGCTGCCGGGACGCATTTTCTCCAGGCACACCTAGGAGAAATATATATAGAGATATACGATAGGAGAGAGCACTGGAGACTTTTGGCATCTTTGTAAGATCTTTACTTCCGAATATGCAAATAGAACCCCTTAGAAGCAAGCAGACCCCTTGAAACAGGCCACATAATCACTAATCCTGCCATCAGATTCTAGAGTAACTACACCACAAAGATGCCTGAGTTTTAGTCAGGTCCAGCTAAAATATCTCTGCACTGTGCCGTTCTTAGTCCAAATTCTAAGTGCCAACTAATTCTGCTTCTCTCAGACAGCACTGTTTTGCACTGGTCCTCAGAGTCAATTGCCCCTTTCGGAAAATATCTCTAGGCATTGCTCCCATTAAGGACAAATCAGCTGATCATTCTTGACAATTAGCAAGATATCAGTTGAACAAAGGATGGTCACTAGCACTTATAACACAATACAAAGTTCTCTCTCCTGACGATAGTCATGCAGAGGCAGGCATCCTTTTCCTTCCCTAATCCTATTCTGCTGTATAGAGTGCATGGAGAGTCCCTTATACAGGCTATCAGCATCATAGTTTTCCTTATAGCTGGAGGTTCGCTGTAACTCTGTGATAAGGGAGCAGCCTTGATGACTGGGGAAATATGGAATTTAAAGGAGTCGTGGCCAATGATGCCGTGGCCAATGATGAGATGATGGACTGTGCCCTGACTGTGCCCTGACCCATGTGTCAGGCTGTCAGCCAGGGACCAGAACCAATCTGAAGTCATGGTGTGTTATCCAAACACAGGCAGGTAGGCAAGCAAGCAAGCAAGCAAGCAAGCAGGTATGTATGCCAAAGAAGAAGAGAAGAAAGAGAAGAAAGAAGAATTTGTCTCATGGTAAGAGTATACAAGTTTTGTTTCTTGTCAGACCATTGGTCCATCAGGCCGTGACTCATTCTGTTCTCCTGTCACTCTGTGGCAGGCAGGATTGATTTTTTTTAATTTTCCCAGCTCTGATATGCTTACTGTGCTATTACTGCTATAAGTATGTGGTTTTGCTGGATCTCAAAGGCAAAATGTGGGTGCCTGCCTGAGTTGAGGTTTGTTTTGTGATGCAGCTCAGCTCTTTCTGTGTGTATGTGTACTATTTTCTTGGTGGATACTGTGAGATGAGCTCCAGAATCCCTTTTACTGTGTGCTTGCAGTGTTTTTCGAGGCAGGGTTGCAAAATGTGTGCATGGAAATATGGAACAATGGGGAACTCGAAACACCTCATTGTTCCCCATGGAAGCTCCTAGGGACACCAAAGTGGGCTGTGTGGTACCTTCCAACCAACCCATAAAAGAAATGGGCAAGAGGGCAATTTTAATTGTTTTTTTAACCTTTCCCCATAGGATCATATAGAGCTTTTGGGGGAAGGTTAAAAAAAATTGCCCACTTGCCCATTTCTTTTGTGGGTTGGCCTGGGTGGTAGGTAGCACCCATCATGCCCTACCACCCAACCCACCTTGGTGTCCCTAGGAGGTACCTATGGGGAACAATGGGGTATTTCGAGTTCCCCATTGTTCCCTATGGCCAAAACACTCGAAACACACAAAATGAACTTGAAACATTTCATGTGTTTCAAGTGTTCTACAAATCATTTCCAGGATTTTGTGTTTCATTTTGAGCTCAAAACAAAACACAAAACCCATTTCCTGCACATCCTTACTCAGCTCTACTTAAGCAGTACATTTAGGTATACAGCCATTTCACACCAATGCAAATCAAATACAGAAATAATATTTTCTCATTTTCCTTCCCCTCTTTCTTGTTCTCTTTCTTTTGGGTACTAAAAGGGCAGGTGGTGTGCTGGTGGCTAATTGTGCAAGTAGAGGAAAATTTTGAGTTGCAGTTTCAACAGCAATCAGAATCTTCAAAAAATATTTGTATGAGTAAGTGGTTCATTTTTCTGCTTCCCCAGAAAACTGGATCACACACACACACACACACACACACACACACACACACACACACACACACACCCCTCTCTAGCTGTGCCTGATCAGCTGCCTTAGACAGGGTATCATGTTAATCAGGGAGTGGAGGTTGTAGTAGGATCTTTGGAGATCCATGCTTTGTTCATGAAGGCAGAAGAGCACATTCAAATTGACATTACTCTGTTTCTCCTTTCAGTCTTAGTCTTTCCAACTATGCTGAAGGCTAGAGATGTGCAAATCGATTCAACCTTGAACCAGGCCATTTCAAGTGATTCAAACTAAAAATGAAACATTCTTAAAATAAAGGGCCTGATTCGAGTTTGAATCAAAACTACCCTGAATCAAACTGAAATTGATTCGAGTAAATCAAGTGCCACTCTGACCGGCTTCCCTCCCCCTCTTGCTTATTGTTTTTATGGCATTGGCTTTCAATTGATTGAAATCTCTTGCTGCTTAGTTGGCATCTTATCAAACCAATCAAGTGGTGTCATGGGCAATTGTGCCCCCATTGGCTGGGGGGAGGGAGGGGAGTGGAACAAAAAGGAGGGAATCTCAAAATTTCTTCAAAGGGCCTGAGGAGGGAAGGCAGAGAGAACCCTTAGTGTGCCCTTGAAGAGGATACATTAGGAGAGAAGGAAGGAAGGGATCAAGGAAGATTTGATGTAGTGGTTTTCTTTTCTCAGCACTGAATAAAATATGTTGTGCTATTGATGCTATATTACTGACTATCTGATTTTGCTGGATCTCAGATTGATAAAGGCAGAACTTGGGTTAGTTAGTTAGTTGTTTATTTACGATCTTAGATCAAACTTGCAGAACTTGGGTGTCTGCCAGCCTTCCTTGAGTTGTCATTTGGTCTGTTTGTGAGATGGTGTTGTGGTGAGAAATGGACAATTGTGGCAGCTCAGCTCTATGTGTGAGTGTAATATTTTGTTGGTGACTGTTGTGAGATGAGCTTCATGTCTGGCTTTAGACTTGTGCTTCACTAACTGCTCTGGTCTGCTCTGATATCTGCTTTGTAAGGTGTACTCAGTCAAAATGTGGTGGAAGATGTTGTTCTAGTTGAGCTTATGCTTATACTTCCTGCTGCTAAAGGTGCTGCTGTAGCAGCTGTTTCAATGCTGAAGTAAGGAGTCATAATTGTGTGTGAGTAACATAATTGTGCATAATTGTGCCAATGATGTTATTCAGTGAAGGCACTGTGGCTGGCAGTGGATTCTGGGCAAGTGATTCTTTTTTGGCCATTTTAGGACTGTGTTTGAAAAAAAAAGTGTGTTCTGTGTTTGGAGGGACAGCATCCTTTAACTGTGTGCTTCTAATCTAATCTGCAGTGTTTTGCAAGGCAGGGATGTAAAATGCATTGCAGATTACAATGCAAAACTTGTGTGCTCTGTGAGTGTACTTTGTGTGGGCATAGGGGAAAATGGGGAACTCAAAACACCCCATTATTCCCCATGGGTAGGTCCTAGGGGCACAAACATGGGTTGGATGGTACAGTGTCAAAGGTGCTACCTACCATCCAACCCATGAAAGAAATGGACAAGCAGGTGTTTTTTAAACATTTTTTTTTAAAATCCCATAGGATCCTAATGCGTTTTTAAAGGTTAAAACAAATCTCCTGCTTGCCCATTTCTTTTGTGGATTGGTTAGTACATGGCACCCATCATGCCCTACCACCCAACCCACTTTTGTGTCCCTAGGACCTACCCATGGGAAACAATGGAGTGATCCGAGTTCCCCATTGTTCCCTATGGCTGAATCACTCAACTCAATTCGATTTGATTCGTTGAAACAGACAGCAATGGCCACTGTTTTGACAAATTGATTTGAGGATTTTGCTATTTGATTCAAGCTTGAATCAAATTACAAAATCTGATTCATGCACATCTCCACTGAAGATCCTTTCTGAGTAGATTTTCATTGTGCCCAGAATTTCCTCATTGTGAGAGGCTATGCAATATTTAAAAAAAAACAAAAAAACAGTTACAGCTGAATATGGATGGCCACTAGAGCTGCTTCTGAAATTCTCCTGATTTTGAAATTCTTCTATTTACTTCTCTGCTTCTGCAGTTGTCTTCTGAAATAGAATTTCTGCTTTGAAATAGAATTTCTTATGAAAGAGAATTTCTTCTGAAAATAAAATAATTCTGAGAATTTTTTTCTGAAAGAGAATTTCTTTCTGCTTCTGAAATTCTTCTGCTTCTGAAATTCTCCTAATTTCTTCTCAAATTTTGTTGTTCTGAATCACTTTCTCATTTATTTATTTTATTTGTTTGATTTCTATACCACCCTTCCAAAAATGGCTCAGAGCAGTTTACACAGAGAAGTAATAAATAAATAAGATGGATCCCTGTCCCCAAAGGGCTCACAATCTAAAACAAAACAAGATATACACCAGCAACAGACACTGGAGGTACTGTGCTGGGGGGGTGAATAGGGCCAGTTACTCTCCCCCTGCTAAATAAAGAGAATCACCACGTTAAAAGGTGTCTCTTTGCCAAGTTAGCAGGGGTTGTTTCTAAATTGAAATTGGGGCATTAGAAATCCTCCATTGAGCCATGTTTTATTTGCAAACCTTGTACAGCACACTGTGCATGGGCTGTTTGCCACCACACCTAGTTCCTTCAGTACATCCTGCTGATCCCCAAGACTACCTCTGAGTCCATAATCTTCATGTGGTAATGGTGATATCACTCTCTGGAAGGGAACTCAGGTCAGATAGCAATTTGCTGAAGGGCTCCTGAAACCCAGTGTCAGCCCTGGTTCCATTCATAGAGACCCCTGGTCATTCTTTCACTTGAATAGTGGCTCCCAGTGCTCATTCATGGCCATCCTATGTTGAGCCTTCTGTACTGCACTCACCTTCTGTTGTGCCAAATAGCTATTCTAGCTGAAAACACCACTCAATAAAGTTCTTTAAGCCCTTCCAACTATCAGACCAGGCCAATATGACTGGAACATACCAGGCCAGTATGGATGGAGATGGGAAAAATCTTTCTTGTCCCTTCTGGTGGCTGGCTTATGTCTCATTGAGACCTGGGTTGATGGATAGGTACTGAGGTGCTTGAAAAGCTGGCCAATGGAAGGCAAAGCAGATAGTCACAACCCTACATCTCTGATTGGTTCATAGCTTGAATCTTGAACTGGCTGTACGCTGGGTACATATAACTCCAGCCTGAGTCAGACTTAACTCTGCCCCCTTGGGGGAAAGGAGTGGCTTTGTAATACTATGCATCCTAGTGTTGTATCTCAGATAGTTTCTTTGAGATAATTTCCATCATACAAGAAATATTTATTTCTTGCATACAAAATCCGTCTATCAAAGGAAAAAAGAATCATGCCATTTAAATGGCATATGTTTTTAAATATGGAAAGAGAATACTTCATATTCTTGCGATAAAAGATACATTTGAGTAATCAGGGTTCATTTTCCCCATCCCAAAAAACAGATGCCCAATTTAACTCACTTAAATGAACTTGTTTTCTGACTGGATCACTTGCTGGATAAGCTAATCGAGCATAGCTGGAAACAAAATGTTATCTTTATCAAGAAGTAAGTAGTATGAAGCTTCTCAGGTTTCCAAGAAGGTGTTTCATTGTTTATTTCTATTCTCCTAGCAGAAGGAGTGCACAGACTCAGCCCAGTGGAAATAATTTTGGATAATCGCACTCCATTACTTTCAGTGAAATTGAGTCTGTTCACTCTACCTAGGTGAACTGACGTACCATAGAGACAGCAAAGGAATCACTTACAAAATAATAATTGACATAAAGCAGACTGAAAACTGTACATTTATGTTGCAGATTTATACACTTTGTACACTATTACTTTATAAATTCTCAGAAGCTTTACATCATTCCAGGGAATCAGTGTTGTTTGGAACATTGTTCATTAGTACCAGTCAAATGCCTTGCCATCTTGCATATATCACAGCTGCTTACTCATGTTGAATCCTCAGTTTGGGATTATGCTATTTTGTTTGACTTTCTGTGAGAGTCTTTTTGTATATATAGTGCAGAGTCTTGTATATCTTACTTTCAAAAATAGGTAACTTAATTGTCTTTTCTGAGGTCATTTTCCACCATCTGTAGCCAAAAATGTATAGATACACATACACCCTCCGCTGAACACCATGGCACTTCCAACAGATATGTGATTGTCTATAGCACCAGCTTCAAGTTCCCTTCATATCTGAGGCTGGAAAACCTCAGGTCCAAAGTTCTGTGTGAATCTAACCTATATAAATAGACTCAGGTTCGCAAAACATTCCTCCTCAAATCTCATTACCTAGTCAATGCCCCCAAATTTAATATGGCTGATAACCAAAGTTAAATAAAGTTTAACCAATGGGGAACTAAAACAAAGAGAAAAAATAACTTATTGCATGTGAATGAGAACCAAAGAAAAAATATATTAATAGTCCAGCTGTACCTTTAGGAATAACCTAAATACAGTCTATGAGCTTTTGTAGATTATTATTATTTTTTCCATCAGATGCAAGAATGGAACTAGGGGTTTAAAGACACAGAAAAATAGCATAACTCGCTGGGCCCCGTCGCCTTGCCCCGCCTCGCTGGGCCCGCCACCACGGCCTGGCCCGCCGCCATTGCGCTGGGCCCGCCGCCTCGCCCCGCCTCACGGCCGGGGCCACCGCCACCTTGCTGGGCCCACCGCCTCGCTGGGCTCCGCCGCCGCGGCCCTGGGCCCGCCGCCTTGCCTCCGCAGCCGCCCAGCAAGCGAATTCTCCTGGGTGTGCTGCCAGCCAATCAGGCGCCCCCTGCAGCCCAGCCAATCAGCTGGGCTGCCGGGACGCATTTCTCCTGGGCACACCCAGGAGAATTATATATATAGATCTTATCATTAACAAGCTTGGCTTGTCTGTCTAGAATCCCTTCTCCTTACCTGACCCATCCTAACCTGGCCACTACATCTTCCCCTGACCTACATCATATCAATCTTGGTATACCACGCAAATGGTAAGATGCCAAGACAATCACAAAGAAACACCAAAAGATGAAGAAAAACTAAAAAGTTTCATCCACAAGAGTTTAAAACTAGACTAATAATCATACTCTTCCCAGAATAGGCTCTCAAAACAACCTTGCTCTCAGCAGATGTGACCCTTAATCAGTTCTCTAATCCGTCTCCCCTGCCCCCACTCCTGCAATGTTCCAAAGCACTGAATCTGTCAACCTCCACCCACTCATTCCAGAATTCCAACTGCTATTTTCACCAGGAGCTTTCCCACACAGGACTTCCAATTCTCGGAGTATCTGATGAGGGAAGCCACTTCGAATGAAACTTGTAGCATTAGGGAAGCAGCCCCTCCCCACTCTACTATGAGTTTTCCTCTGTGTAGGTTCACACACAGCTCGCTTCTGTGTTTTCCTTGTGGCCTCCTAGAGGAGGCAGGATGCCACACCTCCTTTTCCCCCCAAGGTTTAATATTAAAGCACCCTCTATGATCTGACTCTGTTGAAGTACAGAGAGAGAGAGAGAGAAAGAGAGAGAGAAAGAGAGAGAAAATTACTTCTGCTTAACTGGTTTGTGGATCAGACTGCCTGTCACCAGCCTTGGCTTTCTATTCTGCCTCCCGCCCCCGCCACACCTGCCAGGGCCGGACTGGGGGCACTGAGAGGGCGATGGGATGTATGCAGGGAGGATGCCAGGTTTTGAACAGAATGGGTACTTAAGGGTGGGAGTATTCAAGCCTGCCACTCGCCATGACCCCAACACACACATATGCATACAAACAGAAATCCCCAGCATGTATCAGCCCTTCTGCAGCATTGCCTCTGCTTTTGCAGCCCCATCCCAGCTTGGAGGGCATGCAAGGAAATGCTCCTTTCTGCAAAAGACTGCAAATCCTCCTCTCTGATCTTCCCCTTCAAAAAACTCCCAAAGAGCAAAAAAACCTGAAAACTGGGTTTTCAACTCTTTGCTTCAGGGTCGCTAGGCAGCTTTGTTTTTGCATCCCATAGGTGTGACTTGCTCTTATGTAAATGTAAAGACTGATGTCAGCCCTTTGCATCGGATTTTCCAGGAAACTTCACTGAAAACCAGCATTTTAAAAATTCAGAAATAAACCGGGATGAGCTGAAATCCAGCAGGAAAAGCCCAATTTGTGTGGGGGGTGCTTCCAAAGGCATTGAACTGACCTCTGCGGGAATCCGGCTGGGCTGTAGTGAGAACACACACCCTCCCTGCTGGAGGAGATTCAAGGTAAAGCCCTTGCTTGGGAAAGCTCCAGGAGATAGATGATGTCGCTGTTAGATTGTAAAATACTGCACTTGCTGAGTTCATAGCTGTGCATAGGCTGAATTATCAGCCCAATCCCAATCCTGACCTTTCTTGCATTGTGCTAATGATGCATAGAATGGTCAGGATTGCATTGAGCGGATACTTTATTGATTCAACACTTCAGGATAGGGGGTGGCGGCTTACATTTAGCAGATCACTGACTTCTCTGAAGCAACTAGCTGGCTTCTGGCTCTGTCAGCGGCAGCATTCCAAAACGCTACCTTTCCTTCCCTGGTACCATTCTAGAAAATTGTGTCTTATTACTGGGGCGGGGAGGGAGGAGGATGGCTCAGGGGCGTAGCAAGGTTGGAATGGGCCCAGAGATGAGATTTTAAAATGCCCCCCCCCTCAAAGTCCAGGGCCTCCGCACACCCCAGGCCCCCAAGGATTTAAGTCTGATATTCCAAAATAAGTATGCTGCCTGGAAATACATTTCACTGAATACACACACGCACGCGTCACAATATATAGTGATATACATTGAATACTATACATTTGTTTTACTTTTAATGCCTAGAACACACTAGAAAGATGAATGATTAAAATGGGCCCCTCGCTGCAGATTAGCCAAGGAGACTTTCAACCATGCAGGGTGAGCCTATGTTTGTTTTCTCAGAATTCTGAACAAATTCAGTCAAGTTTGATTCCAGGAGGTTTTTCACAGGAGGCTTTTAAAGCCCTTTAAGACACATCTCCTCTGGAATGGATGTGCTGCATTCACATGTTGGCGAGATTTACCCTGAAGTCCCTGCAAGTTATTGGGGAGCAGTTCACACACAAGAAAAATAAAATAAAATAAAAGCACAGCACATGCTTCACAGTTCTCACTCAGACCTTCTGGGTTGCAAAACAACTTGAACATAAGTGCATTTATAAATGAATGAATGAATGAATAAAATAAATATAATACTGTTTCTTCCAGAAGTTTTTGTAATTTTCTGCCATGAAACAAGCCACTTATAGGACTTTTTAGATAGTTTTTTTTAAGTCAGCAAATTTTCCAAGCTGTTTAAAAATAAATATTCAGAGACTTCTCAGTCCCTCCCCCCCATATCAAAGCCCTATGGCAAGCAGATGCCTATATATCCGGGGGGGGGGGGGGAAGGTAACCACAAAAAGGAGTTCACACTCTACCTGGCAAATGCTGGTCTGGGTTAAGCAGGGCAGCAAGGGGTCTTCTGCTGCAGAGAACACTCTGGCTGCCTCCTCCTTCCTGGCTGGCTTGGGCCCTACTGGAGTTCAGGCTTCACAGAGGCCTACATGAGGCCTCCGTGGAAGCCCTGCCCACCCGCCAATCAGCTGAGAGGCGGGAGAAAAGGAGCTCTTGGCAGCTTGTCTGCTGCTTCCATTGCCGGCCAGGAGAACAAGCTGGAGAGATGGCGAACAGGGCAAGTGGCTGAGGGGCCTTGGGGCTGGGCAGGGGACAATGGGGAGTCACGTGAGGTGCCTCTGGGGGGCCCCTCCAGGCAGTGGGCCCCCCAGACAACTGTCTCCCCTTGCCCAATTGTTGTTACGCGCCTGGGATGGCTACTCCCTGTAACTATAGGGTGCAGCCATCTTTTTCCAGCAATGCACCAGGAAAATTCTAGGGTTGCATTTTGAAATGCTGTTGCTGTTTGAAAGAAACCAGCTCTTCACTTTTGGCGTGCCAAAATCAGCTAGGCCTGTCCATTGCATCGAGCTGATAATTGAGTCCAAGGCAACGCAGGCCCTGTTGGCAGAGGCGTAACTATAGGGGGGGCAGGGGGGGCACGTGCCCCGGGCGCCATCTTTTCTGGTCACGTGGGGAGGCGCCGCCATGACCAAATTTTTTAAATTTTTTTTAAATTTTTTTGCTAATACAAATGTTTCCTGCTCAGTGCAGCAGCGCTGCAGCACTCAAGGGAGCGCGTCGGTGCCCCCTTCCCCACGAGCGGTCCCTTCCGCGCCACCTGCCCCCCCATTGCTTTGCTGGTGCCTGGCGGCCAGTCAGTGGCCTGGCTTGGCGGCGGGCGCTTGTGAGGAAAAACCTAAGTATAATGTAGTATGTTGGGGGGGGCGGTGCGGGGGGCGCGGTGGGGGGCGCCATTTCAGTGCTTGCCCTGGGCGCCGTTTTCCCTAGTTACGCCTCTGCCTGTTGGAGCACTTTTCTTCAGAAACAATCCTGGAGAAAAATGCCACTGATTTTGGTAACCTATTCAATACCATACCACATTGTATCAGTATAGTATCGAGTAGGATGGGTGGGGGTGCTCATCTTTAGTGAAGAGCTGGTTTCGTTCAAGAAATCGGCTGCCTTCTGGCAGCCAGAGCAACTGCATTTCAAAACTGGTCTTGTGAATGCATTTGTATGTGTTCAGATTGCAGCTCACTATGTCTGCAAAAACTTTCACAATGCAGGCTGTGCCAGGAGTGGTTAACTGAAACCTTGACATATGTCAAAGCATACCCAAAATGAATGCCCCCCAAAACAGCTTTTGCCAAAACAAAAATAAAAACCTCTCATGGTGGCTTCACAAGATAACCACCACAAAGCATATGGTTGTATGAATCAGCTCTGCAAGTCTCTATTCCCTCCCAAGACGTTTAGCCACTGTGTCTTCCAAAAGCAGAACCATGTGCATTTGCTTTCCAGAAATAAAAATGCATAATCAGCCAAACACATAAGAGCCTACATTAGATTTTGTTTGCAAAATATGCATATCCCGCAGAACAAAACTTGAATGTTGTAGAAAAAGAAGAGCACAGAAGTTAGCCTGAGGGCAGCTGTAACTTACATGCCAGCAAGTTACATGGTTTTACATAACTCTTGCTGGAAAAGAGAGCGAGAGAAGCAAGTGACACATGCCAAAGCTGCTGCTGCACACTTTAGAAGACTTATAGTCTAAACTGATTATTTCTGCTGAGCATTAATACTTTCAAAATCAGTCTATATTTGTCTTCTTGATATTCAAATTCCCCAGATCTCCTCCTTTCTAAAACAAATCTGAAGGAAACATGAAGAATAAAAATAATTTGTCCTGGTATTTATATTACCCAGTTACATTCTTGCCTAATATCTAAAAGGAGGAGTGCTGCTGGGGATTAATATTGCTTGTATGTTATCAATATTGACCTGAAAGTTCAAAAATGTGTGAAAAATTATTGTGGTTTCTTGAATGTGCCGAGAAGCACTTAATTATGTATTTGTTTCCTTGCCTCTAGGAATGAATTCTAGAACTCAAAACCTAACAAGTCTTACATCAATAGGAGTAGAAACCAGACAATAACTGAACAAGGATATATCCATAAAAGTAAAAGATAAAATCTAAGGACTGAATGCTGATCTGAGCAACAATTAGAGATGAGTGAAAACAAGTTGTTTCACTCCACACAGTTTCAACTGAACCAGAAATGGATCTATTTTGCTTCATCATAACAAATATTTATTTTATTACATGTACATCCTGCCCTTCTTCCATCATGGAGCCCAAGGCAAAGTATGTGGTGTTCCCCAGCAATCACACATCCAGGCATTGCCCAGACTTCGCTTCAGCAAAGTGGCTGTACCATGTACCCTCAGACCATCCATCCATTCATTAACATTTCTATCCTGCTCTGCCATCAGACCCTGAAAACCTACAGCCCACAATACTTATGGAATGCCCATTTAAATCAAAAGGGGAAATAATACATGTATAAATAATATGGTTTAGGTTAGAATTAGTCAATAAATAGAGATTATTAAGGGTAGCTGCTACCTTTCATGGACCCATGCAGCCAGCCTCAACTCTTTACCCACTCCTGTTCTTCTATTTTGTTGAATAATAATTGCTCCAGTTAAAACAAAATAACCTGTCACATGACTAACTGAGCTAGTCGGCAAAAGTAATTTTATGTACTATCAATTATTTAAACTGAATCTGTGATTATCCATTGGAGCAATGTTTTCTGCATTGGATAAGTCTTTTCTTTTTAGGGAATTGCAGCATGATAAATAAATTAGTAAAGCGTTGTAGCCATGTATATCTCAGCAAAGAAAGCACTTCTGCTGAAAGCACCCCTATCAAAAAACTTAGAAAGCACAATATTCCCCCTGGTCCCACTGTTCTGTATTAAAATTAACTATAAGACTCTAGATGTATTCCCAGCCCCCCACCACACATTTTATGCAACAATGCCTGAGATGAGAAACTGACTTGGGAGAAATTACAAATATTCTATATTGCTTCTTTTCACAGTGTTGCCACTGTAGCAGCAATGAAGACTTAGAGGCTATTTTGGGTGACAGAGTATTTTGCTTGGATTAAAATTCATGACAAATCTTGCTTACATAAATAAATGAAAGATGCAAAAGTAAAGTTTAAGAACCCATGCACTGCAGCTGATGATGCCAAATAAGATATGCAACACAATTTCTAATTTGCTGCATAATTCAGTAACTGAGAAGAAAATTTGCCATGCTGAATGGATTAAACAGTCAACATTATTACATGCTGAGTGTGTGTGTGTGTGTGTGTATGTGTGTGTGTGTAACTTCTCCCACTGCCCCTGCCCCAGTACCATGGCCTACTTTAATCAGGAAGGTAGGGAAAATATCATCTAGCTGAGAATGCAAATACAGATTTTTTAAAATCACACATAACTGTAGAGCAACATGTGGCCTCTAGTCCCCAAATAGTACTCAAGGCATCTTCTTCAGTACATATAAACCGGATGCACATGATAGCAAGTGTTTATTTTATATGGAGACATGTTTGAAAAAAGTATTTCAGCTGGACAACTTGACTAATAACAGCGTAAACATGCCAAGAAAACATTACCATTGCACTCGTGTGCACAGTACTATCTGCTTTGCCTCAGGAAGTTGCCCTGTGTCACTTGAAAATATGTTCTGCACAGCCCTTAGGGTCATATTGTTGGGTAGCTTAGGGCACTTCTGAAGGCAGTGCAGATAGCAGAAATTCACTTCACCCTCACTGTGTGAGAATTTGTATATTCTTACACGGCTTTCAACAAAAGTTCCCAAAGCGCTTTACATAGATATAAATGAATGAATGAATGAATGAATGAATCAATCAATCAATGAAATGGCTCCCTGTCCCCAAAGGGCTTACACTCTAAAAGAGAAACGTAATATTGACACTAGCAACAGCCACTGGAGGAATGCTGTGCTAGGGATGGATAGGACCAGTTGCTCTTCCTGTTTCAATAAAGAGAATCACCACTTTCAAAAGGTGCCTCTATGTTCAGTGCAGAAATATCTTCCTGGCATATCCATGCTGCATCAGTCAGGATGTCAGCCACTGTTTGTTGACAGGATAAAAAAGTGAATTAAGTAGAATAACATAATTTTTTGTGTGTGTTTCATTAATTCTATGCCAGTTACAAGATTTTCCAAGGTTTTTCAGATTTGAGGATAAAAAATGTAAAGAATTTACCTTTACCTCGTAATACTATATGTCTGCCATCCACTGTTTGTCATTTACTCTGTTCATAAAAATGATATATAAATCAGGTTAGCTGTATTCAGTTAAAGGAAGTAGATTAGTTGTGGTCCCCTTATTACTGATTTATTTAACAGACAGTAATTGCTAATTAAGAGGTTTCCCATCCCTGATTAATAAGGTCTCATTTACTAAAGGTCTTATGAAAGAATAATAATGAAAAATTTATGTTTGAACAAAACGCTAAATATACATGCAGAGAATGCAAAATGGATGGTAATATACAAGTGATTAGTCACTTTGATTTCAAAACAAATTGTAACAAGTAATTAATAATATATGAATAGGACAACACCTTCCTTGCATGATTGCAGCAGCACCCATGAATGGAATGATCCTATAAGGTTCAAATAAGTCATCTTCCCTCCCATCAACTAAGCTAAGGCATTACAGAAATAGGAATCTCTGTGTGTGTCTCCCCAATCACTATCAAACTCTTCCTTTCTGTGTGATGCAAACTACATGAACTCCAGAGAGTTCAAGCTCTTATTAATAATGTATTAGGTCTTTCACTAATTATAAATAGAACGTTTTTAATGTGGAATTTTATCTTTATCTCATATATTTGATCCTAATAATAAATTCTGCTCCTTTGCAGATTTCCAACTGGGCCTATGCATTACCAAACACAGCCAAATCTGTGTTGCTGTAAACTATTCAGAGATGGTGTACAAAAACAAACAAAAACAAATAAATCTCAATATAAGCTGTTACTGCTGTGCCTAACTCAGAAGTTTGGCCCTGATTCATTAAGTGCCCCAGAGGCTAACAAAATATTAAATCTTCTTTAGGTTTTTGCTCTTTCTCCTGAGACCAAGTGTAATCTTGTGTTAATAGGTTTCAGATGGCCTCAAACCTGACATGGATAATTTGAGAGTTAATTGGATTCAGGGCAAACCTTACACAACCACATAGGAGGCCTACCCTTAAATCAGTCACCTCATCATCTATTGACCCATGATAGGCTTGCTCAGAAGAAAATTTTATTTCACACTCTCCAAAACCTTTTTGATGTGGGCAGTACACAATGACAAATGCTGAAGATGTGGCAGTTATTCAGTACCCCTCGTCCACCTGTTTTTGAATCACTCATTAATTCTTTTTTTGAAATATGTCATTGATGATGTCAATTTAATCACAGATTTGAAACTTGAATACCTGTCCAGTCACCTCATTCTGCCAGGAGGACACTGGATATATCCCTATTTGTGATTCCAGAAGGTGCTACACTTTGGATTGCCAGAACATCATTAGTAGGAAAGTAAATTGTATTAGAAATTGAAGAAGTCACAACTGAAGACCTTCTAGATTTATGCATCAAATAATGGGTATTGCACTATTCTTCAGAAATAATTGGAAAAATTTAGAACAAACTGACCATCATTTCTAGAAACATCCTGAAACAGAGTAGTAAGAATTCATCACAAAATTACATCAAGTGACCTCTTAGCTTCCACACTAAAGTCACCTCGGTTCGGGTGGCTAAGGATTTCATAGTCGTTTGGCCAAGGAAGGGCCTTGTACAACTTGTTAGTGGAGGGAAATTTTTAGATAGGTATTAATATAATATAGGTAAAGTATTACTTGTTTGTGTAAAGCAATTAGGCTATATCAAAGGCAGTATAATGTCTGCCCTACGATTTCAGCTTTCTGTAAAAGGTCAGTCCTATTTTCTGCAGAAGGTCAAATTTCATGAGTTCTGCTTAAGCTGAATTCTCAGTAAAATTTTAGTTAGACAACTTTCAGCTAAAATTGCCCCATTGATGGAAACTAGACAGGTGTGCTCAGGAAATATTAAGCTCACCACAGTAGCTACGCTCAACTATATCAAAAGAAATTATCTGCACATGTACAGAAAAACAGAAGCACACCACTGACACACACAGCTGGCATGGACCAAGGTGATACGAAAGGTTAAGGAAGAAAGGTTCTAAGCCAATCTATATTCTAATAAACAAGTAAAGGTCAAAGGTTAACACGTTCTAAGGGTTTCACTATGGGGAAATGGGTATAAAGTGGTGAAGAATGAATGGGAGTTGTTGCCAGTTCTGTAGAGGTAACTCCGTGCTAATTCTCCAAGGACCTGGACACCTCGGCTAGCTGAAAGCAATTGCAACTATCTTGGGCTGTTAAGGTTGTAGTAAGCAAAATAAAGTAAGTTTATCTATCATTAATGGAATTATTATTATTATTATTATTGTTGTTGTTGTTAAATTTATATACCGCCTTTCATTAAAAATAATCCCAAGGTGGTTTACAAAAGTTAAAAAACATATAATAAAATGACAGTTAAAAGTTTTAAGCTAAAAACAGAACAACAAATCTGATTTAAAATATATAAAATACAAACAAAAACTATACACAGATAAAAGCACACAGGAGCAGCAATAAAACAATCATGTAAATGCCTGGATAAAAAGCCAAGATTTAACAAGCTTTCTAAAAACTGTGATGGAGTCCGGGGAGAGAATGACCATTGGGAGAGCATTCCAAAGTCTGGGGGCAGCAACAGTGAAGGCCCTGTCCAGCGTGCATAACAACTGAGCCTCCCTCATTGTCAGCACCCGGAGCAGAGCCCCCTCAGATGATCTCATCAAGCAGGCAGCAACCCTTGGGGGTAGGCGGTCCCTCAAGTATCCTGGGCCCATGCTGTTAAGGGCTTTAAAGGTCAAAACCAGCACCTTGAATTGGATCCAGAAACACACTGGTAACCAGTGCAGCTCTTTCAAGATAGGTGTGATATAATCACACCAGGCAGCTCCGGATAGAATCATAGCTGCCGCATATAATTGTGTTAATTGTGTGTGACCATTTTTTCCTGTGGGTTAGTTGTGGAGACTAGTTCACTACACTACACTTACACACTAAGTCAGGTAGTTGTGGAGGGTCTAGTTCTGCTGGAGATACTAGCCATACCCTAGTAGAGGAAAGTGAATGTCTCAAGTTAATAATAATTTTCTACAGCCTGTTTCAGATTATATCTAGACCAATTGGCCAGTCATTTTGTGTGTGGTGGTGGGGAGAGATTACAATAAAAATGTAATTTGTGGTTTTGGACTTAGGAAGATATCCAAAGTCTATCAAAATCTGAGTGATGCATTTGTAGGACGGAGTGGTGGTGTTTTTGTTTGTTTCTTTGTTTTGTTTTTTGAGGGGGCACCATTGCTGGTTTTTACTCAAAGAGACATGAACTTAGAAAAATGCATATGGTTCTTTTATTCAGCATATCTTTCAGCTTTTTGCACTTGAGGATGTGGGCAGGCTGCTTGGAGAATGGAGGGCCACTATTTGTGTCCTGGATCTTTGCCATTCATAGCCTTTGAATCTGCCTGATGATGTTGAAGGACCTTGAGTGATGAATATCTCTCTTAGGTAGGGTGTGGTGGAAGGCATACAATCATGCTTACAGCATTTGCCTCTTCAGATGAAGGTTGCTTGCAAGCATTACTGATCCACTCAGCAGGGGAGAGTGTTTGACACACCAGGGGACTTATGTCTCATTTTTGGAGGCTGTATGCATGTCGAGCTTCCAATGATAATATCTGAATGAGGTTAGAAACAGGGCCTTTTCAGTGGAAGACCCTCATTTGTGGAATTCTTTGCCCTAGGAAGTCCCACAAGCCCCCTCTTTTGCATTACCTAAATATCATTTAAAACCAATTTTATTCTGTACATCTTAGATTTTTCTTAATCAGAGATACTGTGTGTCTTAACTACTTCCTAGTGATGCTATGTCAGGGGCCAGGGCACTGTGAGCAAATTATAATGACACTTTCAGTGCACTGACCCTAAAAGGAGTATCACTGCTACTCACCACCAATACCAGGTAACTAAGCTCCCCAGGTGAGTTCACCATGTAAGTGGGCCCTGGCAGGCTTACTGGGCAGTGGTGGCAGTATCAGTGATGATGTCCAACAGCATTGCTCAGTGCTGATGCAGCTGGAGGTGCCATTTCAGTGCCCCTACAATATCCCATCTACAGATATGATATGGCTTCACAGCAGTGCACCAGAATCTCACCAGATCTGTGAGATTCTGAGAGAATTAAAAATGGCACCCCCAGCTGTTCCAGTGCTGAAAGGAGTGCTGCTGCCATCATTGCCACTTCTGTAGCTGCACAACAGCAGCCGCCACTGCTGCTTGCTACCCAGTTATCCCATCAGGGGCCTACCCATGTGGGCATGATATAGAAGAGTGCCCCAGGCCCTCTCAAACCTGAAGCCAACTATAAACCTATACTCATTCTACAGCAGTGTACCAATATGAGAGTTCTATTCCATGGCGCTAGAGTTAAGGAACTATGTTTCTTCCCTGGCCTTTAGTAACATTATTGAACAATATACCATTTCAATACTGGGGAAACCATTGATTTAAAAGGGAACTTAAAGTCCTACTTGGAATCATAGTTTTAAAAGAAAAGAGATTCCAAGTTAGTATGCTCACATGCACTTCCTTCTCCTCATTTAACCAATGCACACTTTACTGAGTCTCCTAAATTGGTCTCCGTTTTCAATTTATGCTCTATCTTCCCATAATTTCCCTCACCCGTAACTCATGACCACAATGTGTAGGAATGGTATATGTGTAGGAAGTGGTGTAGTCTGCTGATTTAGATACAACTCAGTTCAAATATGAAAAATAAAGGGCAAGTGTGTAGACTGAGTGTAACAGAAAAGAACATAGTTGATCATACAGTTGAATTTTTTACTTCAAATTAATTTTTTTTACTTCAAATAGAAATGGGGGTTGGGGGCACCATGAAGGTATAGACAATGAATGCCATTTGCAATTCTTTACATAGGGGGAAAAATAAACTGTGTCGTCTCTCCCATTTTTGCACCAACCTCCACCAAATCCTCATACCTGATATTGTCTCACAATCTCCACCAAATCCTCACAGTTCACACCTGATTTTACCCCTAGATAAAAGGAAAAGAATCCATTTATTATATACAAAATTTCAGGACATTTGAGCAAACAATGTAGATGTTTTGAGCACCAGAGTGTGGAAAACCTCAGATCAATATGCATGGAAAACAGCCCGTTCTTTTCTCTCTCACACCTTAAATATACAGGCATTACTGTACTTCCATAATATAGGCAGCATAAAAAGCTTCTGCATCATTAAACTGGAAACCTAATACAAAATCAAGCAAATAATATGCAATTATTCTATTGTGGGAGGAAAGTGCCCATGCCCTTGGCTAATGGCCAAAGGGCAGAAGCTTTAAGCCCAGTCACCTAGTGACACCTCAGGCAAAGTAACATAATTTGGTAAAAATTTCTACACATGTACACACAGACTTTCAAACTGGGCTCCCATTCCTCTCCTACTCAATCTCAGAACCTTCCTTTCTTTTCAACATTTAATCTCCTGTACCCCTAGATAAGAGGAAAAAAGCTTCCTCTATTTAAGGATTCATGGTAGAATGACTACAAGGAGGAACGGAACTGCTAAAGAAGCACAAGAAACTTCCAGCCTCACTTCAAGAATCCTCCTCACTGAGGTCTCACAGCTGAACAACAGTCTGTGGATAGGCAATCTATGCTTGAACACCTACTGCCAATTTCTCTTGTTCCTCCTTTACAGATGGCTCACTGGGAAATATAGTTTCTCCAAATACAACTGGAGCAGAGACAGGGACAAGATGAGGTGGTGGTCTCTGTGTAATCTGCCCTGAGCCATTTTTGGAAGGGCAGTATAGAAACCAAAATAACAACAACAACAACAACAATATGGTGAGACGTAACTTTAATAAATCTATATCGGATCGGTTGTCGCCTGGGTCAACAAGGACCACGCCAGGTGCTGGAGTCCCTGGACATCTGGTGGCAAGTGGGCAACAGGACTCAGGATCTTCAGTTGAGCAACAAGGGCTGGAGACTGCAAAGTTACTGGAAGAAATGTTGCTTAACCAAAAAATATATATACAAAAAATGCCAACAAGGAAATAATGATCTGCTATTATAAGTCTAGTCCAACTAGAAGAGGTTATTTAAAAAGAATGTACCAAATTTGGAAAGAGAAGCATCCAGATACAGAAGTAACAGAACAAAGGCTAGCAGACCAGAGAAGATTCATAATAAGAAATAAAGTATTCACAGAAGTTGAGCTGGAAGAACTGCAAAGAGCAACACAGGCTCAAGATATGGAAGAAGAATTACCACCAACTGAAGAATTTGCTCAGGTGCAGGTGGAGGAGGAGGTGTTGGAAATAGAGGATGCCACTGTTGCTGAACTGTTTCAAAATCAAAACCAGGCAACCTCCCCTTTGCTTTCACCTCAAAAACCCATATGCCATTGAACAGAAAAGCAACAAGAACTAAAGCAAAAAATAATTGAGCACATGAACCAAACAACCACCAGGGTTCAACTTCCCGCTCTAAAAACAGTTGCCAAAAAACAACTCGCTCAGGCATTAAAAGATGTCAATGCTGCACTTGCAGAAATAACAACCAATAATTTGCAAGAAACAAACCAACTAATGCACAGTGCAGCAACAATAACAACACAAGAGCTCGGATATAAGATCAGTGGACCTGTAAAAAAAGAAAGCAGTACATCACCTAAATGGAAGATTAGATTAGAAAATAAAATCTCCAGGCTTAGATCAGATGCTAGTAAATTGAAAGATATGAAAGACAAGAAGCTGAAGAATGAAAACACCAAACAGTATCTGATCCAAAAATACCACCTAGATTCAAGGAAAATTAGAGAAGTCCTGGAAATAATAAAGCAGCAAATAACAGCAGTGTCAAAGAAGATTAGCAGACACAAAACCAGAATTACACAACACAGGCAGAATCTCCAATTCCAGTCGAATCAGAGACGTTTCTACCAAAACATAGAAGGATAAACTGCAAGAAACATAGAAACACCAAATAAAGAAGAAACAGTGCATTTCTGGGGGAAATTATGGGACAATCCAATAGATTATAATAAAAAAGCAGGCTGGATGAAAGAGGTCAAAAATGTAACCAACAAATGCAAGATCTAATAACACCAGAATTAATAAGTGGAAGAGCAAAGAATATTAAAAATTGGACTGCTCCAGGCGACGATGAACTGCATGGCTTTTGGCTTAAACACCTAACAAGCCTTCATAAACAACTATCAAAACAGTTCAATCACATTTTGCAAGGAAGTGATATTGAACAATGGCTAACAACTGAGAAAACTTATCTCATCATGAAAGACCCAACAAAAGGTGCACTTCCAAGTAATTATAGACCAATAACCTGCCTGCCAACCATGTTCAAATTATTAACTGGAATAATAGCAGATGAAGTGATGCAACACTTATTAACTAACAAACAGCTTCCAGTTGAACAGAAAGGAAATTGCCCAAACACCAGAGGCTCAAAAGACCAGCTGCTGATTGACAAAATGATTTTAGAAAATTGCAAGAGAAGAAAAACAAACCTAAGTGTTGCATGGATTGACTACAAGAAGGCCTTCAACTCATTGCCTCACACATGGATACTAAAATGTTTAGAAACAACTGGTATCAGCAAAAACATTCCAATATTTATTTTAAAAAAGCAATGAGCATGTGGAATACACAGTTAACAATCAATGGCGAGACACTTGGACAGGTTAGCATTAGAAGAGGCATTTTCCAAGGGGACTCACTATCCCCTCTGTTTGTAATCGCCATGACCCCACTTTCACAAATACTAAACAAAACAGGCCTCGGATACCAAACATCTAAAACATCAAGTCAAATCAACCATCTGCTGTACATGGACGATCTGAAGTTGTATGGAAAGTCCCAGTCAGAAACTGAATCACTGCTAAACACTGTCCGTATATTCAGTAGCGATATAGTAATGGAGTTTGGACTAGACAAGTGTGCTGCATTAATAATGAACAGAGGGAAAATAAGAAAAACAGAAGGAATAATACTGCCCAATGGAAGCAAATCAAGAACCTGGAAGAGAAAGAACATTACAAATACTTGGGCATTCTCCAGGCTGATAACATTGCACACGCTGAAGTTAAAAGAAAAATTGGAAGGGAATATATCAGGAGAGTTAGAAAAATCCTCAAGTCCAAACTCAATGGTGGGAACACCATACACGCCATAAACACCTGGGCTATACCTGTTATCAGATACACTGCAGGAGTAATAGACTGGATCCAGGCAGAGCTAGAGAAGCTAGATCGTAAGACCAGGAAAATAATGGCCATCAATCATGCTCTGCACCCCCGCAGTGATGTAGATAGGCTATACCTCCCTCGCAGCTCAGGTGGAAGAGGAATGCTGCAAGTCCATCAAACAGTAGAGGAGGAGAATAGAGGCCTTGAAGAATATATCAAGGACAGTGAAGAAGATGCACTTAAAATGGACAATAATAGGGATGTGTGTTTTGTTTCGGATACAAAATATTTTGTGCACAAAACAGGCCATTTTGGCTGTTTTGTAGTCAAAACAAAACACCCAATGCTTAAAACAGAAAATTTTGTAGCCAAAACAAAACGTCCCTGTTTCAGATACAAAACATTTTGTTGTTTCAGCTGTTTTGGAACTCCATTTTGCAATCACAAAAAATCTTTCTCCTTCAGTATCCATTTTGAGTTTTGACATCTGTTTGAATTTCCAGCCCTTTCCACCTGCAGATTGGCCAGCAGGGGAGCACGGGGTCTGGGGTTGCAGCAGGGGAGCACGGGGTCTGGGGTTGGAGGAGCGCAGCGTGGGGTCTGGGTTTGGAGGAGCGCAGCACGGGGTCTGGGGTTGGAGGAGCGCAGCACAGGGTCTGGGGTGGCAGCAGGGGAGAGTGGGGTCTGGGGTTGCAGCAGGTGAGTGCAGGGCTTTGGGGTTGCAGCAGGGGAGCGCAGGGCTTTGGGGTTGCAGCAATTGAATTTAAAAAGTTATGTGTGGTGTTTGTTGTTAGTTGTTGTTTCACACTCTTGTGTGTGGATAAATTGCATTTCTGGGGGGGATGTGAATGTGTGTGACCAAAACTTGTTCTTTGCAAAGCTCTGCGGGTGTTGTAGATGTGTAATGTTGTTGTTATTTTGGAGGGGGAAGAGTGGGTTGCGTGGTAGTGCCCCAATGGGTGCCTGCTACCACCTAGGTTTCAGAGTGATTGGGCAAAGGGCTCAATAATATTTGATTTTTGAAGTGAACTTTACTCTTTCCCCCCATAGTGAAGAATGGAGGTTTCAGTAGCCCCAGAATTGCACATGTGGGGCACTTGGGTGGCCCAGAGAGTGTGGTGGCATAGTGAACATAGGGTGCCAACCACCCCCATGGCTTGATAACCCATGGTGTACTGGGTTCTGTTGTTTTGGAAGTGTTCTGGTGTAGATCCTCTGGTTGCATATGAGATTTTCAATGAGAAACCATGAATCCACTCTCATTTGCTACTGCTAATAGCAAAAAAAATTAAAAATCTTAAAGACACAAACTTAAAATAAAAATTTAAATCAACCCTTTGCCCATTTTTTTGGAAATTGGGGTGGTAGCCTCCACCCATTAGGCATGACCACCCCACCGCACTCTTTTGACCCCATGACCCATTTTTCCTATCCAAATTGATTCGGATTCGGATAAATTTGGATCTAAATCGAATCTGGGCTGATTTGGATGGGTCAGATTCGGACACAAATCGAAATGGGGGTGTTTCAATTCAGGTACAAATCGAATCACAAAAAATTGTTTCGTGCAGACCCCTAGTCAATAACGAGAAACTATTCAACACCAATGAAACAAAGCAGGCCTACAAGAAAGCACAAGTCAAGAACTGAGCAGAAAAATGGAGAAATAAGCCACTGCATGGTCAATATTTGCACAATATAAGTGGAAAATCAGACATCACCAAGACCTGGCAATGGCTTAAGAATGGCAACTTGAAGAAAGAAACTGAAGGTTTAATACTGGCTGCACAAGAACAGGCACTAAGAACAAATGCAATAAGAGCAAAAGTAGAAAAGTCAACAACAAACAGCAAGTGCCGCCTTTGTAAAGAAGCAGATGAAACAGTGGACCACCTAATCAGCTGTTGTAAAAAGATCGCACAGACTGACTACAAACAAAGGCATGACAAGGTAGCAGGGATGATACACTGGAACATCTGCAAAAAATACAAGCTACCTGTAGCCAAAAATTGGTGGGATCATCAAATTGAAAAAGTTGAAGAAAATGAAGATGCAAAAATATTATGGGACTTCCGACTACAAACAGACAAACATCTGCCACACAATACACCAGATATCACTGTAGTTGAGAAGAAAGAAAGAAAAGTCAAAATAATTGACATAGCAATACCAGGGGATAGCAGAATAGAAGAAAAAGAAATAGAAAAAAATCACCAAATACAAAGATCTACAAATTGAAATTGAAAGGCTGTGGCAGAAGAAGACCAAAATAATCCCAATGGTAATTGACACTGATGAAGAAGACCAGCGGGGGGAGAGGGAACCCGTGTGGACCCCTCCCCGTGGCCTCAGCAACCCCCCCCCAGGGGCTATAGGTACTTAAAAATAATTTAATTTAAAAAAAAATCCGCAGACCTGCCAGACTGGACCTAGCGGTCCGGTTCTGTTCCAGTGGAACTGGGGGGGGGGGTAGTTCAGTTTGACCCCAAACCCGTGGGCCGGGCCGGTCCTCGCATCCCTATGGGGCAGCATGAGAGGCAAGGCAGACAAGGCAGGGCAGGCAAAAAGATGGTGCAGGTCCTCAAGCAGCAAAAGACGACAAGCCAGCTCTGAGCAGAGAGGAGCCCTCACCACCCCTCAAAATAATCTCCTGAGTCCCTGTTCTTTTTCTTTTATTTGTTGAGCCTGTTTTTAACTGGTTACCAGTTTTTTGTGTTTAGAAGTTTGGCTCATGTTCAAGGCAACCAGAAGATGTTAGCACAGTGGATGTTAGGTAGCATCACCCATCAAAGAGAAATCTGGAAAACTGAATAATCTTAATTTTATGATCAAACAACATTTTAAGGCAACTTTGCCATTAATCATTTACCAAGGGTGGATTAAGTATAGTTCGAAGCATGTATCTTGCCACATCTACTATGGAAACTATCTTGTTAAATATGCAGAGAGGTGCATGGACTCTTTCATGGGATGTTTTATTTTACGTACTTATGTGCATAGCTGATTTAAATAGAACATGTCAACGGTGTGCTTTTTTGCCTCTCCAAATTGAATGCCATTCTTATCACCTGTTGTACTTTTCCAGGCAGTCTTATTTGCATTTTCTTTCTATCACTGGATCACTTTATTAGCTCTTTATGGGCTTCTTCATTTTGAGTTATTAGGGAATTTGTCTTTGTTTCATACTCCCCTTTCTCTTTCAATTGTTTCCCTTTATGGAGTGCTCCTTTTATACTCTCTTATGTTTGCTTTTTATATTTGGTATTTGTATAGTACTTACTTTTCATGACCTCTTTGTTTCTGCAGCTGCTGCTGGGTTCAGAGGGGGGCTGGCTCTCTGGCTCTTTCTCTTGCTTATCAGCCCAGAAGGCACAAAGGGAGAGTAAAACAAGTCCCAAAGAAGGCAGGAATCCATTCACAGAGAAACCCTTCCAATTTTTTGCCTTAAATAATTCATTTTTATTATTCTTTAATGAGAGAGAGAGAGAGAGAGAGAGAGAGAGAGAGAGAGAGAGAGTCATGTCAGTTTCATTATTCAGAAGTGGTAGTGCCTGAAATGTTAACGTTGTGTCAGAAATATTATGGGAGATAAAGCATTTAATATCTCCAAAATACATGGTCAGTCTAAACCAAACTTCCTAGGGGGTACATTTCCAGGACTTTTTCATTTTCTGAGCAATTTCAATGTTAAACATATTTGACTATTTGAATGTCAAACAAGCAAACAACAATGCACCCTGCCTCCCCCTCCCTCTATGATTTTTCTTAGAAACCACTGAAATGAACTCCTCAGAAATTATTCTGGTCAAGAATACTTCCTCCTTTGTCTTGTCCCACCCTGGAAAGTAACTTTACCTGAGACTATTTAGGCTTCCTTGGCACCAGTTTCTTAGCAACCTTGAAGATTTTCAGACAGCAATTTATTCTAATATGAACACAAATGTCTGCAAGAAATTTTCCTCAGGATCCAGTATGTTGTAATGGTATGTTGTACTATTTCTTAGTGATACTTGTTGGCCATTTGCTGACAGTCTATGAAAAATCCACTGATAGTATTGAAATGGGATGGATTTCCAGAGAAATTTTCATGGATTGTCAGCTAATGGCACCAAGAAAAAAATGCTCTGCAACGTTCTTTGATCTCATCTGGATCCTACACAAAATATTTTGTAGAAATTTGTGTTCATGTTAGAACAAATCTGAAAATCCTCCTTTTATAAAAAGAAGCAAGAAGAGCTGGCAGCCAGCAGCCAGGTCAAAAGATTCTGGTTGTGGTTCCAGTCTATTGTATTTTCTCCTTACTGCTATCCTTTGACCTTTACCAAAGCCATGCCTCTTATGTGTTTGGATCTTCTCTGTCACTTTCTCTTTGCTTTCCTCACCCTAAATCAGTTATAGCATATCTTTGTGTGTGACAATCCTAAAGTGTTATAATATGATGCAGGAATGGCTAGGTGGCCCACAAACTGTATCAAGCCGCTCTCTCCCATTGATTTTTCTTGAACTTGCTACCTCTATTCTGGTCAAATGGTGAGTTTGAAGTGCATTGGAGACTTTGTTCTGGAAGGTGCTCTTCTCATTTGCATAGGAGAGCACCTGCAAGGTAAGAAGGAGAGCTATGCTATTACAGTGTGGGTAGGGGTTGTGTATTGCTTCTTATCCTGCAGGCATTCCTTCCATTATAAAATGCCTCAGAGATCTCTGCAGGGCAACCTATAATTTACCAAGCATCTGCTTGATTGGAAGTAGTGCTTGCTTCATCAACCTTCATGAAGCGCAGTGCGAGAGAAGCATCCACTGCTTTTAGCTCAGCATATATCTCTCCTTTGGGGTAGTGAGATGTCACTTCAGAGATACAGAAGCCTTTGGGGTGACCTCTCATGTTCCAGCTAGAAGGGTATCTGCAAAGTAAATACCAGTGCAAACTGCTCCTGGACTATTTTTCAACTTTCAGTTGCCCTATCAACTTCTTAAGGCTTGGAGGGGTAAGATTTGTAGGGGAAGAATGGCAGTTCATTCCCCAAATAGCAGAGCAAAACCAGTTTGGTGAGAAAGCAGCAAAGCAAGAGGTCTTGAGACAGTTCTTTAGTATTTAAGAACTACAAGGATTTATTTAAAGAAAGGGTTACAAATGAATGTGAAAAGGCCTGTAGCTTATTTCAGCTGTAGCTCATGTCTGAAGAAAGAGACCAAACCAAACAGCCATCTCTGGAGAGACAAAATGGAGACTACCACTGGAAGAACAAAAAGGGGAGGAGTCCAGCACTTTTATCCATGACCCTAACCGCCTCACCCCACCCCCACAATTGGTCATTATGAGATTTTGCAGCAGAGAGCTGATACTACCAGTGTCCTAGCTCCAACAAGATTGTGGAGTTTCTCCAGCTAAGCTGCTATGATATCCTAGCAGTTTCATCAGGGAGAATCTCCTTCCCAGGAACAGCTCAAGACATCAGCCATCCCTGGGCTAATTCACAGAATAGGATTTTCAAAGTAGGAAGTTGATCTTAAAAAGGGAACAAATAAGGGAAATGTAATCAATGTAGGGTACTTCAAGATCACAGGGGCCCAATTTGTATATGATGCCACTTGTCCCTCTCGCTCCAAAAAAGGATGTGTATCATCATCATTTGTAGATTAAAATCCTCTAAACTAGGTGTTCTCAAACTTGGGTCCCCAGATGTTTTTGGACTACAACTCCCTTCACCCCCAGCCACAATGACCCAAGTTTGAGAACCCCTGATCTAAACCATGTGGGGAGCTCCTTAATGACACAATGTGTGAAGTACATCCATGTAGTTCAATTCCCAATTATCAGCACATAGGCAATTTCGTATATGAATTGGGTAGTAGTAGGCTTTCCAGATATGGGCTTTCCAGATATGTTAACTCTAGTCTGTGCTACCTTCTATTGTTAACTTCTATGTTAACTCTAAATGTTAACTCTATTCTTATTTACACTGTATAGCTTGGCCCTGTGTGTTGTCTTTAGTTAACAGAAATAATAGCTGCAGAGAGCACTCTGGATTGGGTCCACAGTGGGGGAAGGGGCTAAAGCCTTCCATACTGCCATCTGGATTCTGATCAAACCTCCCCCATGGTTGCTATTTTGGTTAAAAGAAAAATCAAGCATGTGTTAACATGACATGTAGCTTGATACCAGAACAGTTAAGATGGAGATAATTATTAGCAGAATGACTTATACTGGGGCTATTTCTAGGTTGGCACCAAAATATCAAAATGTCAGTGATCCACCCAAGGAGAAACTTCTGAGAATTTTCAAGGGAAGCCACATGAGTTTCTAAGGCAAGTGAAATTTCTCAGGGAAGTTTAGAAAATCTCAAGTTAATTCACTCAATAAATTTGTTCTTTGGAGCTGTTTCTTAAATAAAAAAATATTTATGCATTGCTTCAAGTGCAAAGGTCACCTACTTACATAAAAGCATGGCTTCAACATTTAGATTAACTACTACTGGAAAAGTCGTGGACTGTTGCTTGCTTGTTTTTTGCAGGAAAATGCTGAGATGTATACAACCCTTCATAACTGATTTATGCACAGATAACTTTGCATAACTTTGGAAGTGGCTCTAATCCAGACTACAATATAGATTCTGTGAATTGGCCCTAAGTCACTGCAGCTTTCCTCAAGGCCTGGAAATGGTCAATTTTGCAAGCAACAGGATTTTTGTAAAAGATCATTCTGCGGCATCAGAAATGCTGAGGAATATATCCTGTTAATCATTGTGTATTCTTGGCATCTGATGTTCCATTAGCACATCTGAACTGTTCTAACTCCCTCTTGATATCCTGGATATAAATGTTTAGGATCATGCAGGGACTAGGGGAAATAATTAGTCAAGGCACAAATTACAGTTGGGGTGCCTAAAACAATTGACATTCAAAGTACAGAGGCAGCTATGTGCCATTTGTGACTTGGAAATTCTCAGCCTTCCATCCATTATAGTTAAACAAAGCCTAATTTTATGGCTGCACATATACCCTTTCAAATTAGATCTGGGTTAATTTGTAGAACTTGGTGTTCTCTCACTTAGGGTAAATGATTAGCATTGGAGGCAAGGGATTAGGACAGTAATAACCCAGAAAATGCAAATTGCATGTAGACAGTGAAATTTAATTTTAATTTTGTGGAGAACAAAAAAGGGTTTTTAAAAACTGTATGTGTATATTTGATTTGTTGCTAAGTGCTGAAGCAGAAGAAGCTTGTAAAATCAGAAGCAAAACAAGAATCCAAAAAGCTCTCTTCGTGTTAAGTACATCTGAACATTGTAGGAAGTGTAATGAAGGCTCTCACTCAAAGGAGTTGTTCAGAGTTCTTTTCCTTGCCCAGTCTACAGAACTGGAAATGATCTGTGGGCTTGTCTCTCCCCTCTTCCCCTCAGTAAGTATAGAGGTGAGTGCCCCAAACCATGAAATCTTGTAGTTATTCACGCAGAATCTCCTCTAAACCTGAATACTGAGAAAAAATGCAAATAACCCCAGATATTCCTTATGTGTACTCAAAAGTAAATCTCATTGATTTAAATACTTACTCCCAAGTAAATATTATAGAAGAAATGCATCCTTACAGACTGAGTCAATGCATGATTCGCCTGAAAAAGTTGCCTTTAAGTTCAGTGAGACTCCCAAGCAAAATTGCATGCTATTGTAGACCCAACATTTGCCCAATGGACAACTAGTATTTTGTCCTAATGAGGTGTCAGCCTCTGCACAAGTCACAACTCACAAAACTAAGCCGACTTATTTATTTTATTGAGTTACAATGAGTAAATGATATGAGCCAAAGAAACAGTCCTGGCTAACGCATGCCAAATAAACTCAAATTAGAAACAGTCTCCTGAAAGTTAATGGTATTTTTTTTCCCTTGCCTTGGAAAGCTATATGCATAAAAATGATAGAAAAATGCAAGGCCTGTATTTCAATAGGGAAGGTCATGGCACATGTTGGGAGACCAAGATTTCCTTAGCAGTGGTAGCCCTTGGTAAAATTAGGGTAATAAATGTGGTGAATTGATCAGAAATGAAGTTGGATAATAAGGATCTCCATCTCCTATGTACAATAAACCTTTGATTTCAGGAGACTTTTAGAAATGGGGGTGTCATGTTATGAAATGATGAACATACTGCCATATTGGAACAACATACTCCAAAAGATTGCTTGCAGGGGCTTAGCTAGGGGAGAGGGGGGGCTGTGTTTGCTCCTCTCCCTCACGGCCCCTTGAAGTGTGGGAGATGATGAAGAAAATAGGGTGGGGTGGAACACTCAGGAGCTGGGGGGGGCAGGTTCTTTGAACCCATCTGCTCAATTATAGCTACATCCCTGATTGCTTGTGCACTATAATAATCTCACTTACGTGCACTATAATAGTGTGCACTTATACCATTGCATAGATCATCCAAAGAAGATGCTGGTAGATTACAAAAATTATCATTATATGATATCAATAACTAAACCAATACCCTCTTTACACACAACATTTTTTGTTTATGGATGCAGCCAACTGGTATGCGGAAAGATCACATGTCAATAGCATTAGAAACTAGCTTCGGACAGTAGCTAATTTCCATTATGTGTACATGAATTAAAATAGACACAAAGATGATTTCCACACTTACAGAGATGTTTGTATGGGTAGGTCCTGCCCCACCACCCCACCCGGCATGAGTTTATCCATGTACACTCCAAAGAAAAAATCCTGTATGAATGTACAAGAAAATTGTACAAGAAATACAACCAATGTAAAAGAAAACCAATTTCACATTTCATAAAGATATCTGAATGGTTACTTCCATAAAATATGCTTAAATATCTATATTATTAATTCTCCTGGGTGTGCCTTAGAATGTGCGTCCCGGCGCCCAGCTGATTGGCTGGGCGGCAGAGGTGCCTGATTGGCTGAGGCGCACCCAGGAGGATTGGTCACCACGGCGGAGGGCCTAGCTGTACCCAGCCACGGAGGCAAGTGGTGGTGGGCCTGGCCCGGCCCGGCCACAGAGGCAGGATGTTGGCGGGCCCAGCCCAGCTGCGGATACAGGCAGTGGTGGTGGTGGGCCTGGCCCGAACGAGGAGACAGGTGTCGGTGGGCCCGGCCTGGCCACAGAGAGAGGCGGTGCGCCCAGCCACGGAGTTGAGGCGGGAGGAGTGAGGGCAAGAGAGTGGGGCAGGAGGGAGGAGAGAACAGCCAGCCACAAAGAGCACACAGATGCTCTGTGCGGGTTGGCTAGTGCTTTTATATTTCTTGATCTAAATGTCATGTGGTCCAAACATTAATCTATCCTTTATTCAAAATACCACTTTTCCTAGTATGAGACAGACTTCAATCCCAACAGGAGAATATTGCAAAAATGGAAATCAGCAACCAGTAGCGGGAATAATGAAGACCGTATCTGATCATGGGAACAGATAAAAGAGTATTCAGATTAAATAGTAGATACATCAATGAATTATGGTTCTATACTCCAGTATGTGCTACATATATCCACAACATTTTCCAAAATGCTGTGTAAGAAGGTGGGAAGGAATTCTTAACCTCTTTTGCAAAAGCAATCTTTGAGCAAAAATGTCCTAACAGCAGAAATAAAATTAAAGTGTGCCAGGTTTAATAAAATGAATAGATTGTACATGTCCACAACCCATGTAGACATCTAACGCATTGCTTTAACTGTGTGCTTATTGAATGCATTATTTCTTCGACAGCCCCTACAGTCATGCTGTTTATACAAATGTTCACAGACAACTTTGCACTCAGTATATATAATTTTATTGTTTTGACTTAAAAGTCACAGGGCCGAAATAAAAATGCATGGGTGGCGCCTTGCCTTATTGCCCCTAGAGAACAAGAGGCCAACAGCTCATGATTCGGTGCCAACAGGTTGCTGGGAACCCGATGAAATGGTGCAGCAATAAGTCTACACAGTGGAGCTTTGCTGAAAGATGTGATCACACCTCCTAATGTGACTCTGTGGCTCTGTTACTTACAGCTAAATTACATTATTATGACTTCATTGTTGAATCCCAATTCTCCTAATTATAGCCTAGAGATCTATTATTTGATTTTGTAACACCAAGTGCTTCTTTTCTAAATCATGTAATCTCTTGTAGCTTATTAATGTCAGGTTTGCGCACACACAGGGACTTGGTTGTTTGCCAGGCAGAATCAAATTTTCAAATTTTCACTGTGTTATGTTGCAGGGGTTTGCTTGTTACAATCTAATTATATTGGCACTGAAAGCAAGATTATATTATAAAGCACTTTAACTCTTTCACTGGAACAGATTTGCATATGTTAAGTGGCCTCATTGCCATTGGTGTATTAGCCTTTTCATCAGAAAATATCTCATGGAATTGTATGTATAAGGATTTCTAGGGTTTTAACTCATTGAGGTTGTTCTCATGAGCATCCAAGACTGGCCTAGGGCAGCTAAGCCCGGGCTTGGCAGCCTGTGGGAACTGGTGGGAGCTGATTGGCTCTTGGCAGTGCCTCAGAGACAAACCTGCCTAGGGATCCCGCCTCTTAAACAGGGTTAAGGGAGCGAGCACTTCCTTAACCTCGTTTACCTGGCCATGTGTCAATGCCAGCTGCTTTCAGCTAGTGCTGAAACACTGACAATGCACCATGCACTGGTGGATTTCCGGGGGCTGGGACAATGCCTCCCAGCCCCCACTCCTCTGCACTGCCTGGGGCAGCAGTGGAGCATCTGGCCATGTGATCTGTGTGACAGGATGATTGCCTGTGGGGGAAATTAGCTTTCAAAGTCTTCTTCCCCACCCACCTGGCCACCCTCAGCTTGATCATGAGAAAGGCCCCATTATCTTCCTTAGAATGTGCCTTTGAGCTCATTACACTGTATTCTGGAAGTATGTGATATGCATCCTGCACAGAACAGTGTGAACAGCAAGGAAGGCACCTTAAAAGATTAATATGTCTATTGTGACATAAGCTTTTATGATCTAGAGCCCCTTTAGTCTGATGAATAACAATCTGTGCACCATGCACTTTGTTCTTGTTTGAAGGACTGTAAACATTAATATTATATAAATGGTAGTAGCTGCAGTGTTTAACCCATGAACTCAGGAGCACAATGCCTCTATTTAAGTAACAATAAGTAGTTAATGTGGACACTTGCTTGTATCAGAGGAAAATGGTAATTATTTCATACATACTAATGATAGAAGAACGATTAAGGACCAAACGGTATCTTACACTGAATGTTCAGTTTGGTTCTTGGTTGCTTGTTAATCTAACAAATTAGAAGTTGTGGAAGGGAATCCAGAATGGAACCACATAGGGGGAATGGATTACAGCTCCTCTTCTTCCATACTGCAGTCCAAAGCCAGATTGGGGTTCCCATGGCTACTATTTCTATTAGAAAAGCAAACACACAAGGGTCAAACTGCAAATTTCACGTTATATCTACCGATGTCCTTCATGTCTATTTTTCCTGTGGCTGGGTTGCCATTAGCCAGCTTGGAGGGCTAACTGAGCTAGGGGCCTGCTTTGGAGGGGACTGTGCTGCGCCAGTCCAGTCTGGTCTGAATCCAGTTCGGATTCAGACTGTACCAGGAAAACCAATTTTGTGCACACCCCTACTTTGCTCTGGGGTGTAACTATGAAGCGGACCTTGTTACTGCATTATAATATATTTCATTTCCCTATTATTAGTCTGCAGTGTCTGAAAACCATGCTGTTTCAGCTGGATTTAATGCTTTGTGTGTTCTTCTCTCTCTCTCTCTCTCTCTCTCTCTCTCTCTCTCTCTCTCTCTATATATATATATATATATATATGGGAAAATATTTAATACAAAATCAATTACTAATAAAAGGGAATTTGAGCCCAAAGGAGACTCCCACAGAAAACCAATTTTCAGTAGCAATGTGACCCATTAATGAGCTCTGCTCTGTGCTGCCATTGTGCTGAGTGCCTCCTAATGAAATACAGCAGGTTAATGGCTGTTGTACAGTGGGCTTAAATATGAGCCACAGCAGGTGTGTACCTTAATGAGGTGTTAATAGAGAGACAGGTGCATGTAAATAAGGAACACTGAGGGTAGTAATGGGGGAGCTGAGAGGGCCAAGTACTGTGAACGTGGAACACTGTAACACAAATAATTGCTCGTTTATGCTCCAATTGTTTGCATGGGAATGTTTGATATCCAGCAACTGGATCTGGGACATTATTTTAAATGATCAAATTGTCTTCATGATGTGCCTTTTAGAAGATATTTCTGGACATCTGTGACTGTACCTTGTTCATTGAGACTAGAAAGGATACTCTGGTTTCTACTCATCCTATTCTACTGAATATGTTTACACTCAGGCTTCTAATGAACAAACAGAGGCTCTCTTAGGCCCGGGCCATGGGGCGCTGGCCTGGTTATCTGCCACGGGGGGTGGGGCTCCGAACGCTCCCCTCATGCCCTGCATCACACACAGCCTGAAGAGGTGGCAGGCATGGATGTGCATTTGTGTAGGGGCCTCTCCAAGTGCACCAGCGGACATTGAGGATATCATGGCATGGCTGCCTGCCCGCGCCTCTGTGGCCGTGTGCCAGCCTCCAGAAAGAAAAACCAGCTGCACTGCACCCAGCTGCCCATGTGCTTTGCTGCCCGGTGGCATGGGGCGGGGCTCCAAAGTGTCCCCAGCCATGCAATGGCTGGTGGGCCTCGGTGCGGAATGGTGATGGGGGGGGGGGGGCTTACCTTCAAAAGGCAAGACCAGCTGCACCTGCGCCCTCTCTCTTCTGTCTGGGCAGGGGTGGGTCAGCAGCCACCTTCCTTCCTCATGCACCATGTGAACAGAAGTTAGCAGGCAGGCAGGAAGCTAGGCAGCAGTGACGTGGTGCCGGTGGCAAAAAAAGAAAGGAGAGAAGGCATGGACGGTGGTGGGATTGAGAAGGGAGGGAGCCTGAGGGATGTGCTGCCGCACCAGCTGTAGCCCATCCCCTCTGCCTCATGGTGATTGTTAGCTCTGTCCTCCTTTCCTCCACAGAAGCCTGAGTTTAAAAAACAGAGCGAGTGGTGGTGTAGTGGACATAGGGTGCCAACTACCCCCAAACTCACAAGCCCATGGGGCACTGGGTTTTGTTGTTTCTGAGGTGTTCTGATTGTAGATTCTCTGGTAGCAAATGAGAGTGGATTCAATGTTTGCACTCTGGTGCACACCCAAGTTATGGGGCTGCTGAAATCCCTATTATTCCCTATGGGGAAAACCTTAAAGATGCGTAAAGTTCCAAAATCATTTTAAAATCACCCCTTTGCCCAATTCCTTTGAAATATGGGTGGTAGCTTTCTTGCACCCATTGGGCACTACCACCCACCACAACCCACTCTGGGCCACCCTGGTGCCCCACACGTGGAGCTCTAAGGCTGCTGAAATCCCCACTATTCCATATGGGGGGAAACTTAAAGACGCACAGACTTCAAAAATTATTTTGAAAACAGCCCTTTGCCCAATGTCTTTGAAATTTGAGTGGTAGCTTCCACCCACCCCACTCTTTTGGCTCAGGACCTCTTTTTGATCCAAATTGATTCAGATTCGGATTTGGAAAATTCAGGTACAAATCGAATCTGGGGTGAATGGGGATGGATCAGATTTGGACCCAAAACAAATCAGGGGTGATTCAGGTATGAATTTAAAAAAAAATGATTTGTGCACACCCCTAGCAAATACCACAGTCTCCTTCTGGCATATATTTAAAAGTACAAATTAGTATTTCAAGGTTAGAACACTTGCACGCTTTAAAAAAGTACTTACAGGCTTTTCACTTTAAGATTGTGAGATTTGTTACTTTTCATGTTAGAAAAACAAGGCTAAGTTCTAATCAACTGAAACGCTTATGAAACAAGAGAAAAGGGGGACAGGAAAAAATGGTATCGACTCCTCTGTGAAAAGTGAAGAAAAACCTTGCCTTGGAAACCAGTGCAGTGTTAAAATGTAAGCTCATCTTGTGAGGTGTTCATTTTTGTTCAATTTGTGAGGGAAGCTGACAGGCACTTTAGACAACTTATCATGACACGGCGTGCCATAAATGTGACGCAGAGCTTCATAAATGTGACAAAGTGCTTCCCAAACAACCACTGACTTTTAAAGCATCATTCTCATTCTCCAAGAGTGGAATATTTACTGTAAGTGCAGATTGTTGAGATCTGTGGCTAATTTGCTACCTGCACATCTTTAATGTGTTTGTGAATACTCATAAGAAGTATGCAATTATAAGCCTCTATGACTTGACTGTGCTGCAAACCAGCACTGACAGCACAATAGAATACAATAAAAGAATGTGCCAGCATTGCACTCTGAATGCTGGTAGAGAGAGAAAAACAACATGAATGTGAGCCAAGCTAAAATATCTCATGACAAGCGTAAAGCAACATGCATATTTCCTTGTGGTATCCTGTTCATTACAGTATCTCAGGAATCAGGGCATAAAGACATGTCCTTATGATAGTCTGAATGGCATTAAACCCAAGGTTTATTTTACTCTCTTAAAAGCAAGTTCCAATCCCGAGATACATGAATGCAGCTATGAGCATACCCACCAGGGAGGAACTGAAATTGTGTGCATGTGTTCAAAGAACCCATGTGCAGCTGCTGCCAGGGCCGCTGTGCTCACCGCGATGGGCACCTGCTGGTGGTGACTCCCCCATGCCATTTCTCTCCCTGCTGTGTGCTGGAAGCCCCTTTCCTCACACATGCATGGCAGTCAGTTGAGTAGCGGGGGCAGGGCAGACTACCATCCTAGGCTGCTCCATCAGGGCTGCTGCACAGTGGGGAGAGAAGGGTACCCTCCCTGTGCCACAGGCTACCCATGCCCTCCCTGTGCCACTGTTACTCATTGATCACATGGTTGTCCATGTCAGCTCTGGCAGTAGCAAAGGCAATCACCTGTGGGGAGAGGGTAAAGAGGGACTGGATTCATCCCCTCAAGCCCCCTTTCAGACTCTGGAGACCCAGGAGCTAAATGTTCATGTTAAGACTCTCCTTACTTTTCTTCTCAGCTGAAGTGTACTATAGGTCAGGGTTGGTGTGGCCCCCTCAGTGTGCAAGAACAGGGCAATTGTCTCACTCTAATGCCTTGCCTCACTGAATTGGGATGAATGTGCATAATCCTAATACACACAGTTTAATCAACTGATGGTGTAATCCTATGGATGTCCGCTCAGAAATCAGTCCTATTGAGTTCAATGGGACTTCTAACTTAGGGTGTATAGAATTGTAGCCTATGTGATTTTACAACTTTGAAGTATGATCCAGACCTATAGTGGATATCTTAAAAGTTCTTAAGATGGTATCAGTAATGAAGGAAGGGCCTTTTAAAGACTCCTGGGGGCTGGAAATTCATTGGAGGATCCCCTTCCTTTCCCCCTCAGTTGGAGAGCACTGCTTTCTAATGTCGCTGTGTTCCCTTCCATGTTGATGTGGCCCCTTCCATGTGTGAAGCCTGGGGTAGCTGCTACATTCCCTATCCCAAGGGCCTGCATAGAGATTTTGTTCAGATGATAAAGTTGAGGGTTTGGGGTTTTTTTGTGTGAACATGTGAGTTCTTGGGAATGCATAACACACAATCCTTCTGTTATCTTATTACCCCTAGTGCAGTCTGGTAAATAATGATAATGTTAAAAATAAAAATGAATGTATAGAAGGCCACACATAACCCAACATTCACAAAAAAAGAAGTGTTGCCATATGCTGCAGCTTTCTGAACTGGAATCAGGAGATGGTGTGAACTAGAAGATGCCACATTACGATCAGTTCTAAGTCACAGCTTGTTTTTATTTTTACTTATTTATTTTTCCTTGCCACAAGATTTAAACTGGTGTGCTTAGTTGGAACAACATGTTTAATTGCACTTTGCATATATTCTCATTTGAAAAGAAAATGTTTTTCAAATAAAGTTTTTAAATGTTTAGGAAAACATCTGGACATTTTTATAAAAAGGATATGGAAGAAATGTAGACCCTCAGTCTCTTAAAAAGGAAGCACGTTAAATGTGTTTGATACTAGGGAAGAAACAAGCTTCACATCTGAGGATGCAAAATAGTTTCTGATGCTAAATACGAATTTGATCCAGTAGAGTTCACTAATGTTAAAACTGAAAGCTCAAATGAATTTGTATAAATTACATCCCAAATGTAAATGCTATGAAGCATTCAGTAAACCAACTAACCAACCAACAAAAAGAAGCAGCAGGCAAACCATAGTTGAAAACTGAGCTCAATGCCTGTATTGCCTGACGGCTTCTTTGCACATTACAACATATAGGAGAAAAACAGATCTGCAAGTTGCATGCACTTTGGCTCTTCAGTGCACATTGTCTGAACTCAAAAGCGGGAACTTGCCAGAAACATTTTCACACTACACAGAATTATTCCTCAGGAGCACCTACATCTGGTTGTAGTTAGACACCATAAGAACATAAGAACAGCCCTGCTGGATCAGGCCCAAGGCCTATCTAGTCCAGCATCCTGTTTCCCACAGTGGCCCACCAGATGTCTCTAGGAAGCCCACAGGCAAAAGATGAAGGCATGCCTCCCCTCCTGCTATTTCTCCCCTGCAACTGGTGTTCAGAGGCATCGTGCTTCTGAACCTAGATGTGGCCTATAGCAGCTGATTGACTTGGCCTCCATGAATTTGTCTAGGCCCTTTTAAAGCCATCCAAGCTGGTGGCCATCACCACTTCCCATGGCAGATAATTCCATAGATTGATTATGCATGGTGTGAAAAAGTATTTCCTTTTGTTGGTCCTAAATTTCCTATCAATTTCATGGGATGATCCAGTTTTAAAGAGGGAGAAACTTCTCCCTATCCACTCTTTCCACACCATGCATAATGTTATAAACCTTTATCATGTCTCCCCTTAGTAATCCTTTTCTAAACAAAAAAGCCTGAAATGTTTTAGCCTTACCAACATTTGCTCTAATCCCCTGATCATTTTGGTTGCCCTCTTCTGCACCTTTCCCAGTTCTACAAAATCCTTTTTTATACATGGTGATCAGAATGGTACACAGTATTCCAAATGTGGCCATGCCATAGATTTGTATAAAGGCATTATGGCGTTAACATTTTTATTTTCAATCTCCTTTCCAATGATCCCTAGCATGGAATTTGCCTTTTTGTGTGCTGCTTTGCACTGAGTTGACATTTTCCATGAGCTGTCCACCACAGTCACTCTCCTGGTCTGTCACCAACAGTTCAGACCCCATCAGTGTATACAGTATGTGAAGTTGAGATGTCTTGCCCCAATATGCATCACTTTACACTTGGTTACACTGAACAACATTTGCCACTTTGTCACCCACTCATCCTGTTTGGAGAGATCCTTTTGGTGTTCCACACAATCTGTTTTCAATTCACTAGCCTAAATGTTTAGTGTCATCTGCAAATTTAGCATCTTGTTGCTTATCTCATTTTCTAGATAATTTATAAGTAAATTTAAAAAGTGCTGGTCCCCATATAGATCTCTAGTTACCCCACTTCTTACATTCCTCCATTGTGAAAGTTGCCCATTTATTTCTATACTTTGTTTCCTGTGCTTCAACCAGTCCATAAATGAACCTGTCCCGTAATCCCATGACTGCTAAGTTTACTCAAGAACCTTTGATGAGGGACCTTGCCAAAAGCTTTTGAAAATCCAAGTACTGTATACTGTGTCAACTGGATCACCTCTATATACATGGCATTCTCAAAGAACTCCAATGGGTTAGTGAGGCAAGACCAGTTGCAGGGGAGTAACAGCAGGAGAGAGGGCATGCCCTCAACTCCTGCCTGTTGCTTCCAGCGGCATCTGGTGGTCCACTGTGCAAAACAGTATGTTGGACTAGATGGGCCTTGGGCCTGATCCAGCAAGGCTGTTCTAATGTTCTTATGTTCTTAAGACTTACCTTGCAGAACACATGCTGATTTTCTTTCAGGAAGCCCTGTTCATCTATATGCTTAATAATTTTTATTTTTAATTATGCTTTCCACCAACATAGTTGGACATTAAGCTAACAGGCCTGTAATTTCCTGGATCCCTCCCATATCCCTTTTTGAACACTAGCTACTTTCCAGACCTCTGGCACGGAGCCTGATTGTAGATTACATAATTGTGTTACAATACAGCAATTTCACATTTGATTAATTTGAGAGCTTTCGAGTGTATGCCATCTGGCCCTGGTGATTTGTTCATTTTTAATTTTTCAAGATGGCTTAGAACATCATTTCTTGTCACTTCTGCTTGACTCAGTTCTTCATCCCCCACCCCCTGAGAAGCTCAGTTTAGGTATGGGCATATGCTCTGTATCCTCTGCCATGAAGACGGAAGCAAATATCTTGTTCAGCTTCTCTGCAGTCTCCAAGTCCTCCTCAATAATCCCTTTCACTCTCTTCTCATCAACAATCCAACCACTTCTCTGGCAGATTTCCAGCTTCTGATGTATTTAAAGACGTTTTTCTTATTCACAGCAAGTAACCACAACAAATGTTCTTTAAAAAATAACACTACTCCTTGCATTTTAATCTTGAAAATACTGAAGAACAAACTTGAATATTGTAGTGAATCCTGTTCTCCACATATAGAAACCTGAAATTGTGCCCTTAACATTTGCACATATTTCCTGCGGATTTCAGATGCATGTGGAAACGGTGCATCTCCCCATGGAAGAGATGCAAGAATTTACTTTTTAAGCAAGAAAACATACAGCCAATAGAATAAATGTAACTTGTATGTCTGCTACTCTTCTACATATTGTAATGTGTAAAACCACCCAAGAGTAGCATATTTCCCAATAAAACCCAAACAAAATTGCACACAACCAAAGTGTTCCACATAGAAAGTTGAAAAACAAGAATATATATGATACTGGCCATTGTAATGTTTAGTATGTTGAGTAGTATCCATACTTTGGACACAGCAGAACACTGGCAGACATAGTCTGCGTTCACATGTAATGTGAAACCAGAAGTCACTGGACCTACAGTTTCAATTTGAAACTGTGAATCGCATCACAGATGTTCGTCCAACTGTTGCTTGGCAACCTCTAGTTTCAGGAGCCCCTTCCATCTTCCTGGCCTGCCAAGGCCGCATCCCAGCAATCTCTGTAATACTCGCATCACCAGACTGTGGGCAAGATGTCAGCACATCCCTAGGGTGGCTGCCATTGGCCATTATCTTCACGGGGGCATGATGAGTGCGAACGTGACTTTTTGTACATGGCCGCCCACCTTCGGCAGGGAAATGACATTTAAAGCCCTTTAAATGCCATGCCATGCCATGCCATGCCAGCACTTCTTCTGACAGTGATTGCACTGCCACCCTCCTAAGGGCCCCTAAACAATACTGTCCCTCACAAGTACGCTTTCAGGGTGGTGGTCTTGCGGGGCACATTTTCTGTTTTACTCAGGAAAGGGAAGTGAACATGATGACTTTCTAGGAGGGGATATGGATATGAGGGAGGACAAAGGATCCTGGGGGAGGGGTCTGTCCCACCGTGACATAGGATGCTCTTCTGAGGGTTCACCCCAGCAAAGCAGTCCATGTAGAGCAAACCACACTCCTGTTCCCGTGGCAGCTTGCTGCCGGTGGGCTAGCACTCTCATGAGAGGGCCAGTCTACTCAGGAGGACCTTAATGCAAACCACCTTTGGCCTTCCTTTGGACTGCCCACTGATGAGTTGAGCTGATCCAACAAGAGGGCCCCCAGTTTGGGAGGTTAACGATAGGACCCTCTCTCTGGTTAACAATAGAACTTTTGTATTACTACCCCTTTCTCCCCTAGGAAGCCTTGCACAGTCCCAAAGGAGATTTCAACACCCAATGTGTCAGAGCCTAGCCAAGTGTGTGGACAGGAGAAACACTGGGGGTAGGGACTGGTCTTTATTCTCATTCAAAACTCCCAGGTTCGAACTCCCGGGTTCAGACTGCATACATTGCACTGTCTGCAGATCTGCCACCGCAGGCAATTGAGGGAGGGGGTGCTCTGATTTCCAGCGATCCCAGCAGAGCGAGGTCACCCTTCTGGGGCACAAGCAAGGATGAAAATGTCCAAAGCAGAGGGCATGCTTTGACAGCTTCTTGATGGCAGTCACCAAGATAGGGAGAGCAGTTGGCATCCTTGCAGCTTCCCCATCCCTGCAGCTTTCCTATATAGAACAATCAGACCAGGTGACATCTGCTGTCCAGCCCCCATGGCCTGACATACTCATAAGAGACCTGTCCATGGGAGAATGGGGATTGTTGTCACACATTATTAGCAATTCTGCCCAACCAACACCCCATTCCCATAGATGGTTCTTCTTATGAGTTGTGAAGGGTTATCACCATGGCCTTTCATGCTCATGAATGAGCAGTCCTCTCGGGATCAGCATCTATTGCCACCACAGAATCAAATTGCTCTTTTCGCAGATGATCCTGCTGCTTGGCCCATCTCCTTTCCCTCCTGCATGCCAGGAGTGGGTGGGAGCAAGGGATAGAGTGGGAAGCCTAGGAACCGCACAGGTACTCCCAAGGGGAAGGGGTTGTCCCCCCTTCCCCAATATAATTGTACAAAAATTAGACCTTTTGTCATTCAAGATTCCCTGGTTGGGGTGGCCTTTTTAACCTGACCCGGGTATCCCCGCCCTGCCATATGTTCTTGGCACTCTAATGGGGTGCCCTGCTTATGTTGCCACCTGGAGTGTTTGTGCTTGTAAACATACAACATTGTCACTCCATTCTTGGGGAGCAAAGCACATAAGCACATGTTCTGTCATCCCATCTCCTTTCCCTCCTGCATGCCAGGAGTGGGTGGGAGCAAGGGATAGAGTGGGAAGAGGGAATGCCTCTTTGTGATTTTGCCGTTTGACAAGCTACACACTGGGGCTGGGGTAGGAACACTGGAACATAGGAAGCTGCCATATGCTGGGTCAGACCATTGGTCCATCTAGCTCAGTATAGTCTTCACAGACTGGCAGCGGCTTCTCCAAGGTTGCAGGCAGGAATTTCTCTCAGCCCTATCTTGGAGAAGCCAAGGAGGGAACTTGAAACCTTCTGATGCTCTTCCCAAAGCGGCTCCATCCCCTGAGGGGAATATCTTACACTGCTCTGTAGTCTATAGTTCATATGCAACCAGGGCGGAACCTGCTTAGCTAAGGGGGAAAGTCATGCTTGTTACCACAAGACCAGCTCTCCCTGCTTTAAACTGTTTTGTTTAATTGGAGTCAGGAAGGGTGAGGTGAGGGCTCTGAGGGATGGCCAGCAAGAAGCACAGCAGGCATGGTGGGGGTGCGATCCCAGGTGGGTCTGTGCAGCCATTTCTATTATTGCAGTTCTAAAAATTGCTCGGAACCACAGATATGGTGCCATCCACATTTGGATGTAATGCTTTGGTGGCCAAACCTTAGGTGTTGGCAGCAGACATTACTGCAAACCAAAGGTTCAAATCGGAGTTTTGTAAGGCCAACTGCAGGTTACTTTTTCCATGAAACCGTGGTTGCACACATTCGGACATAATGGAATTTCAAACCTCTGCCTGTTTAACTCCAGTTTTATGTTACATCTGAATCCGGCCATTCTGTGCAACATTATGCATGTGGTTATATATAATGACTGAACTGTTTTGCAGTTCCATTTGCACAATTATTGAGCTGGTGCAACAGCACTCTTGCATGACTATACAAAACTTACATTTCACCACTTGTGCAGTATGTCAGCTGCTATCAACAGACACTCCTTCCATGAACAGAAGGAGTTGGACTTGCACAAGGTGTCCTTCTGCAAATTAGAAGGATCCTTGCATGAGTGCAACTCTTCTTCCACTCACAGGAGGATCGTCTGTTGATGGCATGCTCCTGTGTCAAAAATCTGGATGCCATCCAGTTATACAAGATATGTGGTACAGGATCACAATGAATCAAAATATAATCTCATATATTTATTGGCTCTAATGGGAGCTTTCCCCCCCCCCCGCCAGGGAAAACAGCAGCTGTGTGGGAGCCAATATGGTTTAGGACCCTGGTGGAGGAAACATCTTTTCCCTTAAGTTGTGGTTTCAAACCAGATTGGGTTCCCCATGGCTGCTATTTTGCACTAAGTGCCAACTGTGCACTTTTTGTAATGTGGAGTTTGACCCTTTCCTTCTCTGTTAGGGCAGAGTCTGTTTGACTGTGTTCTCCTGTTATAGACTGCATGGTACAGGCTCTAAATTGGAAAACAAATAGTTGCTGGCAGCTTGGATTACATCTATAATTTTAGAAAACAGTGGACTATGGGGAAGGGTGTAAAGTAATGCAATACAAGACTCAATGGAATGACTTGCTTAAATACATATTAAAGAATAATATAGTAAATAAATTGTTTAGTTTTTAAAAGCCTGCACAGGCAGCCACACTATCCAGGAGAGCATGAACATTCTTTTCCTATAATCATTTTTGAAGACTCTGATACTGCTCACACGTTTCAGCATTCTTGAATTATCATATGCCGCAGTGCTGTTTAGTTTCAGCCGCATATATGAACAATTTGAACAATCTGATTTAATGTAGCAACTAACAGTCTGCTTTTGTGATATGACATGTAATCCACTCCTCTACATGCACCTTCATAAATATATAACAATGGCACACTTCTAAAGGCTTTTCAAGCTAATAGTTGTTTATTTTAAGGTTGCAAGTGTTTGCTTGCACATAAGGGACTATTGGAAGTAGACTTTTCCCAATATTATTTTCTTGTGAGAATACTGAACAGTCTAGGACAGTGGTTTCACTTCCTTAAGGGATAGACACCACCCATAACAGCTTGTTTCCTGAAGTTCCTCTGACCTTCTGCACTGTAACCACTGCATGTTGCAATGGTTTTTCAGAAATGTTTCAAGGTTCTGTTCACAAGAGAACTCAGCATTACCCAGATCAACTGAGAATGTCATTTGGGATATATTAGTAAGATTGTTAGTGGTGAGTAAGTTGTCTTTCAGGAAAATGTATTCATGTTGGCAGGTCAACAAGCCATTCCAGGGGAAGGGAAGTCAGAAATTTAATAGCTGTCTTCCCCTCCGGCTGTTCTGCCAGCTCTTTGACCTCAGGGAGCACTGCCAACAATCCACATAGCCTCACCTTGCTCCTTTGTAATGCCTGGTCGGTCCAGAATAAACGCAAACTCATCCATGATTTGATTGTGGGTGAAGGGGCCAACCTGGTGTGCATCACTGAGACTTGGTTGGGGGAGACTCAGGCCATGCAGAGGCCAATTGTGCAGGTGTGGGGTCCTCCAAAATGGCCACCACACCAGAGGGGGAAAGCCCGAATGGGCCAAAGAGCCGGTCAAACGGCTGGTATAGACATGAAAGGAGGCCGTCAGAGGGAGGGGGAACCTCCATCCCCCCCCCGCAGCCTCCAATAACTCCCCCTAAGGAGTTAAGTAAAATAATTATTTTTAAAAAAATGTCTGCGAACCCCCCAACCATTCGCTGGGGGTGGTATGGTCTGGGGTCGGACCGAACAGGGGATGGTTCAGTTCAACCCCAAATGGTTGAACCAAACCAGTTTGGCATTGAACACGTTTGATGTCAAACCTGTTTGTACATCCCTAGTCTCTGGGTCATCTTGGAGAGACCACAACACCCCTTTGTTGATAGAACTACACTGGCTGCCAATAGGTTTCCGGGCAAAATACAAAGTGCTGATTATAACCTATAAAGCCCTAAACAGCTTAGGCCCTGGGTATTTAAGAGAATGTCTTATTCATTATGAGCCTCACTGTCTATTGAAGTCGTCTGGAGAGGTCCGTCTCCAGTTGCTGCCGGCTTGGCTGGTGGCCACATGGGGACAGGCCTTCTCAGTTGTTACCCTGAGATTGTGGAATGCACTCCCTACTGAAATACTATCCTCCCTATAAGTGTTCCCTCTAAGGTGTGCGCATGTGCATCAGTGCACAGATTTTTTTTTAGTCCGCTCAGTTAATTTTAGATCCTGCTCAGGTTGAATCAGGAAGATCCCACTCTGAATATACATCTGCACACACTGCCTTGATACTGCTGCCCAGAACAAAATCCATTCTGCCCACCGATGGAAAAAAATTAGAGAGAACACTGCTCCCCATCTCTGACAATTTTCTAAAAGCACTTGAAAAACCACCTCTTCAGCCAAGCTTTTTCAGCTCTTTAAATTTTTAAGTTTTAATCTGCTTTTAATTTTTAGATTGCCTAAATTGTTTTAAGATTTTTTTGTGTATGTTTTAACTTGTTTTATGTTGTTGTTAACCACCCAGAGATGAACATTTGGGGTGGTGTAGAAATTTGACTAAATCAATCAATCAATCAATCAATCAATCAAGATCTTATCACTGAAGAACTCCCAATAAGCTTCCAAAGTACCTAGGGCTGTTACCAAATTACTCATTTGCCAAAATCTGTGATGGAACACACAGTACCAGACTTTTCCACTCCCCAGTGGATCAGATATGGAGATGTCTATCCTATGCATTTTATATATTTGCATAAAATCCTGTTCAAATGCTTTCTTTGGAACATATACTAGCTGTTTGGGTCAGAAATATGTGAAAACATGCACCTTAGGGTACTAACCATTAAACTGACCTAGGCATTCCCAGTTCCACCCAATACCTGTCAGTTGTGACTAGCAAAATCTAACTATGGAGGAAGAGTGTGATTAGGCCAAGAAGAAGAAGAAGAAGAAGAAGAAGAAGAAGAAGAAGAAGAAGAAGCAGCCCGCCCCCGGCCACTAAATTCAAGTCAATTTCATGGAAGGCCAAAGAATTCCTACCCACCTCACAAAAGGATGAACAGTGAAAGCCCACATTGTGCTGCAGGGTGGGAGGGTGGATGGAGGTCATTCAAAAGCTGAGTGAGGGTCTTGGATGTGAGTTGAAGCAGCTCACACGCTACTGCTGATATAACAACAACAAATATTTATATACCACTTTCCAATAAAAAAATTTCAAAGTGGCTTACATAGAGAAATAATAAGTAAGTAAGTAAGTAAGTAAGATGGATCCCTGTTCCCAAAGGGCTCACAATCTAAAAAGAAACATAAGAGAGATAGCAGCAACAGTCGCTGGGGGAATACTGTGCTGAGCGTGGATAGGGTCAGTTGCTTTCCCCCTGCTAAATAAAGAGAATCACCACTTTAAAAAGGTGCCTCTTTGCCCAGTTAGCAGGGGATCACATGATCCAGCCAGCCAGAATACCCACCTAGCTTCATCCTTCATTTAAGGGTGGAGCAAGTCTGTGGTACGCAAGACAAGCTCAGACCAGTGGCAACAGTGTACATGTATGTTTTAAGACAAGACACAAGAGCTTTTGGTAAACAAGGAGCTTGTTGCTGTAGAATCCAGAGGAAAGAGTTGTGGTATGCAAAGACAAGGCAGTGGAGTTGAATCAGGAATATTAACGGTTTAATGAGACAGATATTATGTACAGAGAGGCAAGTGCAGTCCGTCTTCGGTGCTCTTGTTGCTGGCTGTTTGTTAGCCCTGCTTCTACTCCAGGACAGGAATAGAAGTAACTAAAGCACCATTCAAAAGCTGGCCTGGATCAAGGAATGGATTAACCATAAACACCACAGTAGTCAAATTCTCTCTCCAGGGAATTTCAAACTGGAGTATGGAGGGTGTCGGTTTACAGATTACATTAATTATGTAGTGAAGCTAGTCCTGCTTGGACCAGCTATGATTCACAAGGGTGTTAGAGGAAAGCATCTCCAGAAAAATAATAAAGAGGCAGGAATATTTCAAAGAATATTAATTTTGGGGGAGGAAAGGTTGTCACTGTGCACCTAGTTCCTATAATAGCTTTAAAAAAAGATAAATTTTCACTTCCAAAATCAGAGCTGCTCTGAAATCCCATACTTAAAATAATATTGTATAACTCCCATGTTTTCCGACACATAATTTACACAGCTGTCCAATTAAATGATCATCCCAATTACTAAAGGCTGCTAAAATACGTTTTCTTTCAGAGTGTTCGACATTTTAATTTCATTAGGGACTCTAAAATATCATACAGAAAGCCAAACATTTTACAAATTTATAGAAAGTAAGATTAACACTCCTCTGATAAAAACCAACTTCTTAAAGTGGTATTGTGGTAATCTGTGTTTATTTTCTCTTGACAATTTCCATAAGTCAGTTTCTGTTTAAAGGGTTTATTATTTGTTTAGCTACCTCAATTCAAATTCAACCTGAGTTCCATGTCGGCCTGGATGTCTCTTAATATGGATGGATGGACTGACTGACTGACTGTCTGTAAGCCCTATCCTCTAATCACAGTTGTGTAAGAATGTCTCAGACTTCTGAATTTAGACTCCCCATCTTTACTCAGAAGTTCTTCTCCAGGATGGATTTCAATTTTAGCCCTCATTGTCAATGGATCAGATTAAGCACTGCAGCTTCATTAGTTTTATTTTTAGAAAGAAAGAAGAAAATTCTGCAGCTGGAATGTTCTATACACTTAGTTTCTCCTTTGCCTCTCAGTATAAAACCATGCATCAATAAGATTTGAATGGATGTCATCCACTTATTGTTGTAAAAACAGTTGCAGCAGAGGCCCCAGTCCTCAGTGTGGCTGAGGCAGGGCATCACATGCCACTCCTTACCTCTCTCTCGCACACAGACCCTCGTCTCCTCCACCAGTCACCCCCCCATCTGACTAGGCAGTGGCACATGCACACACTTACTTCCAGCTCCTCTTCCTCCTTTCTTTGTGACAGTGATACCTCCTCCTCTACCCTGTTTCCCCGAATGTAAGACCTACCCTGAAAGTAAGACCTAGCAGTAATTTCTGATGTACCGCTAATTGCCCTAGTGCATTTTGGGGGGCTAAAATTAATATAAGACACTGTCTTATTTTCGGGGAAACACGGTACATTGTGAGCATGCACCCTCCTCCTCCACCATTTCCTCTTCCACCGTCACCTCTCATCTTCTTTCTTTACAGTGACAGCTATAACTATTGTCATTGTCCAACTCTGAACACATGCTTTCTTCTTTCACCTGCTGGGTTGGCTGTGAAAAAGTGGAGGAAGCAGAAGAGGAAATATAGAGCAGAGTCGAGTGCTGGAGCTACTAGAGCCACAGTTTTAATATTTAGTATATTTTTTAGTATAGATCTCAGGATGTTTCAGGCACTGGACAAGTTAGAAAAACGGACCTGTCTCCATCCTGGCCACAGCAGCCACAACAACAACCGGGTAAGTGTGTAGGTGTATGGGTCAGAGTAGAAGAAGTTGTTCTCTGACTCAGAATACAGTCCAAGCTGATAGAAGATCCAGGGTAGGGTGGGGAATGGCACATGCTATGAAATATAGGCACACATTTTGGGTGCACCAAATTACTATTCCAGGCTATTTCAACAGTGATGTTATTACACACCGTCCCTCATTTTCCTAGGCCTAGATAGGATTTTTCCTAGTCAGACCACCCATCAATGCTTTCCCTGTAGCAATATTCCATCATTGATATGTTACCACTGAGTAATTAGAATGTTTGTTAATATTCCATGACATTGTGGATTCAAGAGGGGAGAGGACTCTCAGACAAGTGTCAGGCAATTTGCAACCAAAATAAAACAGTCTCAGGAGCAGAGTAACATCACAACCATGAATGAGTTCAAGATTGTAGCTCATCTTCTATGAGCTGAAAAACTAAAAGTTGTAATTTTCCAGTTAATGAACAGAAGGGGCAATTTTGTTTTTGGGTTTTCTAACCAAAATATAGTCTCTAACATTACACTGCACATGCAAATATTGTGCTTATATAAGCGGTTTTTTGTGTAAAGTCAGTTATCAGTGTTATTAGAACTGGTGCTATCAGCCCAATCACACATGCAAGTCATCTCTTGATAGTACTTGCATGAATCACTCTCTGTTACAGGAAAAATAATAAAAGCCTAAGTGTATAACTGCTTCAGCAGGCACATCAAGTATAGCAGGATCATTGTAGATGTGTGTTGATTGGTCACTAGTGCAGTAAAGTATTCTTTAATTTTCTGGTTCAGTTCCAGTAAGCATAGTTCTATGTGCAAGTTCACAAAAGTTATAAAATTCCTGTGGGACCACAAACCTAAGTTCATTGTGTGTAAATTGTCCTGTGGGACTAGAATGTCTTCACTAAGCGAAATACAGCCTCATCCCTATAATGTTTTCTGCCTTTCCTTTGATTTCAGGACTTGTAGACATCTAAGAAGGAAGTGGAGAAATATATGAACTCTCCATCATTTCCTACCCTGCCATAAATTGCAGGAACACTCATTTTGGTCTTGGCTATTTTCAGTTTTTTGCACAACCCAGTACTAATGTAAGACAGGATATTTTCAGTAACATAAATAAATAGGAAATGGCACAACATCAAATCCAACTGCTGCTTGTTGGCGTTAAGGAATTGTAAGGCACACAAAAATGGGGGTGGGGAACCGGGTCTATGTAAATCATCTGTTTAAATTAATGACAAACAAAATTGAGTTCCCTTTGTGGTTGATTTTCATCTTAGCTGCACCCTACAATAAAATAGTTATCAAAGAAAGCTACCAATTAGTTGCTAATTCAAAACATCTTCAGAAATAAGGCTTCAAATCTCAACTGATATCTTTCCAACAACCTCCTAATTGCAGTAAGTTGGTGGTAAAAAACATTGCATTAAATAAAAAGATGTATTTCATTTGCTGGAGTATATACTATCCCTTGCTTAATTATTCCCAGAATCTCCTCATTGTGCCATGAACTTTCTTGGAATATTTATGTATATGTCTATATTAAGATACAAAGAAAGCACAAATTATGATGCCCCAAACCTTATACTTTACATAGGACCCAGTGGCTCTGGTCTGGTGAGATGGTGGGGCTTCACCCCTTTAAACAGAATTCTGTTGTAGTTTTTAATACAATTTATCAAAAAATGAAGATACACAAAAATATTTCCTCAAGAGAATTAATAAATGCCATCATTTCAAAGACTATGCTTGATCCTAGAACAGGTGTGAAACAATTATGAAAAGCATTTCTGAGTGACCATGGTTTCCCATTACTTAAGCAGAGTTTTAAAAAGAACCATCTTGAAGAATTGCAGGTTCGTGCACTTCCTCTCTGCTTTATTACTTGTTAATATGTATGAGAAGGAGATGGAAATATTTTACTTTGCTTTTTAAGTTGACCACTGCTCACAATAGGTTAACTTGAGAACTATAATGTCTTTTAAACTACAATTAGGAAACAAATCAGAATCTCAAACCACAGTTTTATCCTGGTTTGTTTTTCCTGAATCATAAGCAGTTCCTGAGTTTGGACATGACATAGAACTGTTCAAAGCATAATGCACAAGTATGTCAGTGGATAGCAAGGGGTTGAGGAGAGAGAAAGAAAGTAAATAATCCAGATACTGAAACTAGAGACGTGGCAGCAATGAGGCTGCTACTTCATGCTAAAAGCTCTATTCTTGCCACTTCCTCCTCTGCCACTGACTTGCCATTTAAAACAGGCACAATGGCATGCCCATAAGCTAAGGCAGCCAGGAGATGGGGGAAAAGATGGACCTGGTGAAGGAGGAGAGGTTAGCATCTGGATCAGGGCTAGGGCTAGGATGCTAGGACAGGAAAACACAAAGGGAGGGCAGCGAGGGGCTAGGGACAGTGGCATGCAGGAAAGGGAGGTGATGCCTGCCTGGTGGGGTGCCCACCACTCACCACCCCATGCTGCAGGCACTGCTCAGGGCCATCATGTCACCTTGTCTCATGGATGATCCGCCTCTAGCTAGGGATGAGGAGAACTACCTCATTTGGTTCGTTTATTATTCTATTGCATCACTCTGCCCTGATTTCAGCTTAGCTCCCTTGCATCTGCCCCCCTGCAGCATTATTATTAGGGTTGCACATTTTGTATTTTTTCTGTTACGATTTGTACCAAATCCGAATCAACCCCATTTTGTATTTTGTCCGAAATTAAGCTTTCTGAATCACCCCAGTTTTGTTTTGTATCCGAATTAATCCAAATCTGAATCCAAATTAATTCAGATTTAAAAATGGGTCATGTGGTCAAAAGAGTGGGCGGGGGTTATAGTGCCCAATGAGTCAAAGCTACCACAAAAATTTCAAAGGAATTGGGCAAACTGCTGGTTTTTGGTGAATTTTTGAAGTTTATGCACCTTTCAGATTTTCCCCATAGGGTATGATCGAGGTTTCAGGAAAAGTATAGCTTCACGTGGGTGTGGGTGTGGGGGGGAGGGGTGGCTCAGAGTGGAGTGTGGTTGGTGGTAGTGCCCAGTTGGTACAAAGAAGCTACCACAATTTTTTCAGAGGAATTTGGCAAAGGGATGATTTTTAAAGAATTAATGAAGTTACATGGCTTTCAGATTTTCCTCGTAGGGTATAATGGAGGTTTCTGCAGTCCCATAACTCCACTTGAGGGGTACTGGGGTGGCCCAGAGCAAATGGGAGTGTAGTGCACATAGGGTGCCAACCACCCACATGGGTTGCCAACCCATGAAGTACAAAGTTTTGTTGTTCTAGAGGTGTTCTGAGAGTAGATTCTCGAGTAGCATCCGAGAGTGGATTCATGGTTTCCCATTAAAAATCTCATTTGCTACCAGAGAATCTCAACTGAACACCTCAGAAACAACAAAGCCCAGTACCCCAATGGATTAGCAATCCAGAGGGGTGGTTGGCACCCTCTGTGCACTACACCACCACTCCCTTTGGGCCATCCCAGTGCCCCCCCCCCCAGGTGGAGTTATAGGGCTGCTGAAACCTCCATTATTCCCTATGGGAAAAAATCTTAAAGACACGTAAACCTCAAAAATTCCTAAGAAGTCAGCCCTTTGCCCTGTTTGGAATCTGGGTGCACCACCCTTGGGGCACTGCCACCCAACCCATTGTTTTGCCCCTGAAGCCCCACATAAACAAGTTGAAAGAGTGAAGAGAATGATGAACAACAATGACACTTAATGTTTTGGCACAGTTATTTGAGAATTTTGCAGTGGGCAGGAGCCTGTCCCTGTGGCGCTAGCACAGCAGCATAACCCATTTGTGGATTCAAGCAATCTTTCAATAAAAACACTCCCTCCCCATGGAACAGTGACCATAGGTCATTTGAGATAGCAAGATAGACCAATGAGTCACCGTAGTGTAGTGCTGGACTGAGACAGAGGAGACCCAAGTTCAAATCCCCATTCAGCCATGATACTAGCTGGGTGACTCTGGGCCAGTCACTTCTCTCAGCCTAACCTACTTCACAGGGTTGTTGTGAAGAGAAACCTAAGTATGTAGTACACCACTCTGGCCTCCTTGGAGGAAGAGCGGGATATAAAATGTAAAAAAATTATAATAAAAAAAATTAAAATTGCCTTGGTACTATGGAACAGCTTCAAATGTTCATTTAACTGAATTGGAGTGAGCCGTAGCCCAAACAAATCAGATTACTGTTCAGAATTGTTGAGATTGAATTGTCAGTTTGCAGCATTGTCAGTTTGCATTTCAATCACACTGAATACAACACTTAACCAAGCCATTCATGCTCAACAGCTTTTTGCATATCTTATCTTCTGCTAATCACTCAGTGCCTCAGCTGGAGTGGAGAGAGTCAGAGAAGTCAATTTTAATTGCAATGCTTTTCTGAAGAACAAAGCATTCTGTCCGAAACACAGTCATTTTGATTTGGAAACAAAAATCTCTGTTTTTTAATTCTTGATTTTGTTTTGGTTACAAAACCTCCGAAATTGCCATTTTCGGGCACAAAACGTTTTGTACCTGAATCAAAATGCACAAGCCTAATTATTATACACATCTGCGCACTGATAAAACAGTGCAAAAAAAAAAAATCAGTGTATTTGTATATATTATTGAATCAAGGCTTTGGGGTGGGGAGTAGGTGTTGTACTGATGAGCACATGTATTTATCCACAACAAAATGCCATAGAAGTCAGTTATGTATACAATCATATTGTATAGGTATTGATTAATTTGATTAAATGATGTCAAGTCGCTGTTGACTCTTAGTGACCACATAGATAGATTCTATCCAGGATGATCTGTCTTTAACTTAGCCTTTAAGGACTCTCAGTGGTGTGTTCATTGCTGCCATAATCGGGTCCATCCACCTGGCTGCTGGTCATCCTCTTCGCTTTCCTCTCTTTCCTTCAACTTTCCCCAGAATTATGGACTTCTCAAGGGAGCTGGGTCTTTGCATAATGTGTCCACAGTATGATAGATATACAATATACTACACACACACACACACACACACACACACACACACACACTACTATATCTATATCTATATCTATATCTATATCTATATCTATATCTATATCTATATCTATCTATATCTATATCTATATCTATATCTATATCTATATCTATATCTATATCTATATCTATATCTATATCTATATCTCTCTATCTCTCTATCTATCTATCCATCTATCTATAGTATATACACACAATATACAATACAACAATACACACCCATTTTGAAAGAGCTGCACTGGCTGCCAATTTGTTTCCAAGTCCAATTCAAGGTGCTGGTTTTGACCTTTAAAGCACTTAACGATTTGGGCCCGGGATACCTGAGGGACCGCCTACTCCCAAAGGTTGCTGCACGCTTGATGAGTTCATCTGGGAAGGCTCTACTCCGGGTGCCGACAATGAGGGAGGCTCAGCTGTCATGCGCATGGGATGGGGCCTTCGCAGTTGTTGCTCCCAGACTCTGGAATGCTCTCTCGGTGACCATCCACTCCTCATTCTCAATCACAGTTTTTAGAAAGCATGTCAAATCTTGACTTTTTACCCGGGCTTTATATGACCGTTCCTCTGGCTGCTGCTTGTATCTTTTATGGTTGCATTGTGCTTGTTTTTTTTAAATCAGAACTGTATTTTTATATTCTAGCTGATATTTTAGTTGTTTAATTTTTGTAGTCTTGTTTTAACTTTTGTGTGAACCACCTTGAGATTGTTTTAATGAAAGGCAGTATAAAAATGGAACACCAAATAGACAATAAATAAAGTGTGTGTGTGTGTGAGAGAGAGAGAGAGAGAGAGAGAGAGAGAGAGAGAGAGAGAGATATTTTAACAATACATGCTGCGGGAAAAGGGCAAAGGATGTTTGGGACCAACTCCGGTAAATAGCAGAGGGAACAGCTGACCATCCATGGCTGCAGCATGATTGACCATAGCAGTCCATCAATCCAGTCAGCAGCCACTTCTTTCTGATCTTGGAGGGGAAGAACAAGGGGCTACATTGCACTGGGGCCCAAAGCATTCTCCCGGCCAGGATCAGCAACTTCAGCCAGCTTGGGAACAAAGGCCATCTTGAGAGGTAGGTCTTTGGGAGGTGGGGAGTGAAACAAGAAATGAGCATGGGTTGGAGGGCCGCCTGGGAAGCAGAAAGAAGGTGAGGTGAGCAGAGCAAGCCTGGAGACAAGGGGGAGTGTGACTAGTTATCAAGTCCCTTCCTCTGTTTAGACCTTTGGAAGGGAGGATTCCATGGGAAGGATACAAAGTGCACCCACCACCCCCACTTTGCAAAGGCTTTGCTGTTGCCCTCTTGAACTGAGAGTGCGGCCCGGAACATGTTTCACACTTTCCTGTGTGAATGTACATTGTAGGGGAAGATTTGGCATATTGGGAGAAATGGGTCATTGAGGTACCGCAATAAGCTCCAAGGAACCTCATGGTTCCCAGGAACACAACTTGAAAACCAATGAACTAGGGGCTCATGAGTCTCCACTTTATTAACATCATATTGTACTTTTATTGGGTTAACAATGGTTTTTTTTAAAAAAAATCTGCATGCAAGCCTCCTCTTCTAATTCCTCACCATTCCCATTTTTAAGACATCGGAGGTTCTGTCTCCATCTTCCAGAGTGTAATTAAGAAGGCAAACCACAAAAAAGGACAAATCTTTGGTCTGTGCTTTGTCTCCTCCTGCAATAAAACGAGAGAGATGAACATACTTTTAGTTCCTTGACAGTAGGAAAACTGAAGAATGTGTTTTCATTTAGAAGAGGCATCATGAAATCATTTGGGGTTCTTGTCAAAAAGAGCAATTGCTTGTTGTCAGTGTTAATTTTCTAGGTTAGATAGACTGCAAATGGGTCCCACCTATACCAAAGGTGACTGTTAGCAGTAAATATCCTTTCAAAAGGTCTGCCCCTGAATCTTTCAGCACTGAAAATGGCTTTCCTCACTGCTGCAGAACTTTTTAAATGGATAAAAACAATATAAAAATGAGTGTTTCCCCTTCCCCCTCAAAATTTTATACTTTCTATAAAGGGTCCATATAACTTTCTTCACTGCCAACTGGTTTTTGAAGCCCCATGCAGTACAACTGTTATTCATAGGGACTGGATGGTAAGTCTGGGCTGTTTTCTCTGCTGTGACGAATGCTGCCTATTTCTGAGACAAAATTACTCATCTTCAGCATGACTACCGAGGAGTCTAAATTTGAAGTAGAAGTTCCAAGTTAACCCCTGCTAACTTGGCAAAGAGGCACGTTTTAATGTGCTGATTCTCTTTATTTAGCAAGGGGAGAGTAAATGGCCCTATCCACCCCCAGCACAGTACCTCTCCAGTGACAGTTGCTGGTGTCTATCTTATGTTTCTTTTTAGATTGTGAGCCCTTTGGGGACAGGTTTCCATCTTATTTGTTTGTTATTTCTCCATGTAAACTGCCCTGAGCCATTTTTGGAAGGGCAGTATAGAAATCGAATGAATGAATGAATGAATGAATGAATGAATGAAGTTCCATTCTGCTTGTCAACAACTGCAATTAGTATCACCCTTCATTGCAGAAGGGAAGCTGTATTGCAGGGTGGCTATCCTGGGGCTCCCCAGCTGCTGTTGGACTATAACTTCCATCATCTCCGGCTGCAATAAAGTGTGGCTGAGGATGATGAAAGCTGTAGTTCAGCAACGTCAGCTGGCGAGTCTCAGGTTGGCCACCCATTGCAGTAGCATATGTCAGGTTGGGGTGGAAGATGGCAATGGGGGAAAACTGCAGGTTGCATTGACAATTTTGGCCAGTGGAGGCTGGGTGGGGAAAACAGGGACTAGTTTTGGCTGAGGTTGTTGGTGCCTCCATTCTGGATGATGAGGTAGCTGAAAGCCATAAATACAAGGTTTTTCCATCCATTGCGAAAACAGAAACATCTGATGACCAACCACCTCATATCAACATTTCCTGCCTGGGTCAAGCGTCCCAACATCTGACACACATAGGGCTCATTCTCATGATTGATCTAATATCAGTTTATTGGGAATCTAGAGATTCCCATTACACATGCATTCCTGCAGTGTGTGTAATAAGAATTCAGGAAGTGTAACATATGCGAGGGGTGGGAGTGTGTGATTTGCACTGGATCAATGAATAGGATGTATTTTGGTTGTTTAATTAAGCCTCTTGCAGGATTTTGTGGAAGGCAGAAAGGAGGGGTATAAATGTCCTGGTCACATATTTGGGGGCCATTCCCTTTTGAGGAAGGTTTTGGTGAATCATGCATGACTCTTAAGAAGTGCAGGTTGCTGGGTGCTCCCCTGACCCCAGGCAACTTGCGGTCTATTCCTTCTGTGTACAAGTTACTTCTGGATGCCTTCGCTAGGTTGGAGTGCCTGGAGCAGAAATCAAATTCTACTCCAGCTGGCCCAAGTGGGCCACCAGCAGGTGAAACATTTGGTGGGCTTGTACCACCTGGAGATGGTCCTGCCACGGCTTCTGGTGGGGCACCATTTGGGCCTGAGGCAGCGAGGATTATTTCCCTATTTAGGGAAATTTGTAGCTGCTTGGCCTCCTTCGAAGGTAAATATGGGAATGGCACGGCTCCTAACCTTCCAATCACTCCTTTGTCGTCGAGTAATACCAGGCAGTTGCAGCCACTGGGGCAAGGACATTGGCTGACAATTGGATAGTGAGAGTGGCATGAGAACACAAGGTTCACATGGCAAGCCCGCCTCTTCAGGCTCAGTTTGGGCAATCCTGTGGGGGATTTGGGGGGGGGGTGAGGCCTTGCTCTGTTGGGGCTGGCTTTCCCTTCCTTTTCTTTCCAGATGCTGATGTCTGTGTTTGGGACACCAAGAACCTTGACTCCTTCCAGAGCTCCTAGATTCTGGATCCGTTTTCTCCAAAGCTATACACTTGTGCCACTGAGTGGGTTTTTGTATGTCAGGGACCAAGTGCATGGGTGGTAGCATCATTGCCATTTCCAACAGAAGCGCTGGCGCCTAGAGGACCCAAATCAAGAGGCCAGGATCAACTGATGGCACATCCAGCCAGGCTACAAGTGGCCATGCTTCCTTGGGACCAGTGGGAGCAGGACCTCAAGGTATCAGGGAGGTGGCCTTCCTGGATATGCAGATAATGGGCCACACCCATCCTCCATGCCAGGCAATGTGTGCCAGTTGATGCCAACCTTGGTGTCTGGGTCCTTGACTTACACTTTTGGAAACAGCAGGGAGAACAAATCAATGTACTCCCCTTTCCCAATGTTTTCTTGGGTTGCCTGCTGCAGGTAGCGACCTAAGGGAGTGGACACCTCCATATATGGGCTAGTACTTAAACCTTATTCACTGGGCCTACAACTCTTTATCAGTTTGTTCCTGCTGTCTTATGATAAAGAATTCAGAATGCGTAGTGCAGTTGACCGAGCCCTTCCTTGGGAGAGGAAGGATGGGGAATTGTAATGGGACATTATGTCTCAGGACCCAGTGGCCACAGGTAAGTGGGCCAATAGTGGGCATTTATTTCTTTCTGTAGGCAGTCAGGGGGCTCATATTGGAGGACTGAGGCTAGTAGTTTCCCTTACAAAGGATGGGGAGAAAGGGGTATGCTGGGAATTCAATACAGATGGGAAGTGTTTTCGCTCCCCATGCAGGGACAAGCATGAGTGCTCCCACTGCGGATATAACCACCCAGTGGACAATTGCTTTAAGGTGAGTGCCGCTTGTAAGTTGTCCAGCCCCCTACCAAGCAAGCCGGGGTTGCAAGGCAATGAGTCATGGGGATCTGCTCACAAGAGTCTCAATGCCAGTCAATACAAGCTCTGATTAAAAACTTGCAATGTTACCCTGACCGATCCAGTGTGACTTACCTTTTGGAAAGCTTCATAGATGGTTTTTGGATCCCCTAAATGGGACCCCATGTGTCCCACCTGCCTAAAAAATTTGAAATCTGTGGACGGATTGAAGCATGTTGTCCAAAAGAAGTTGGAGAAAGAAATTTGGGGCAATAGGGTGTTGGGGCTGTTGGAGCTAGGACCCCGGCAGCATCAGCTCTCAGCTGCAGTGTCTCATAGTGACCACTGGGGGTGGGGTTTAGGGTCATGGATAAAAGTGCTAGACTCTTCACCCTTTGTTCTTCCAGTGTTAATCTCCATTTTGTCTCTCCAGAGATGGCTGTTTGTTTTGGTCTCTCTTTTCAGCCATGAGCTACAGCTGTAATAAGCTGCAGGCCTTTTCATATTTGTTTGTAACTTTTTCTTTAAATAAATCCTTGTAGTTCTTCAGTTCTAAAGAACTGTCTCAAGACCTCTTGCTTTGCTGCTTTCTCACCAAACCGGTTTTGCTCTCCTATCTGGGGACTGATCAGGGGAACAGGGAGTGCAAATGCCAGTATAACTACAAGCTTTGATTAAAAACTTGCAATGATTTTAATCCTGACATTACCCTGATACGTGCACTTACCCTTTTGGAAGGATTCATAGATGGTTTTTTGATTCCCTAAATGGGGCCCCATGTGTCCCACCTGGCTAAAAGTTTGAAATCTGTGGAAGGATTGAAGTATGTTATCCAAGCGAAGTTGGAGAAAGAAATTTGGGGCAGTAGGGTGTTGGGGCCACATTTGTGTCCCTCTGCCCAACCATAGGATAGCACCGCTTGGAGTCGTTCCCAAAATGGTGCCTAGAGAGTAACGCTTGATTCATCATCTTTCCCATAGAATAGGTGCATTGGTTTATGATTTCATTGACCCTGAACTGTGCTTGGTCAAGTAGATTTCATTTCACACCGTGGTGATTATAGTCTGCCGTTTTGGCCACAGGCCCTGTTGGCCAAATACAATAACAAGTCTGCTTTCTGTTTACTGCCAGTTCATCCTGAAGATTTTGATTTGCTGGGCTTTCACTTTCTTAGTCAAAATTACTTTGACAAGGCCTCTCCCATGAGATTTTCTATTTCATATTCAGCATCTGAGCACTTTAATACTTCTTTGCAGTAGTGCTTTACTTCTATGTTCAGTTGCTCTGTGGTTTTGCATTTCTGAAACAACTGCTTGTTTGCTGGCCTGCAGAATTGGCGGAGTGTTTGTGGGTGATGCAGAGCTTTGCAGAATTAATGACAGAACTTGGGGTGCATTTGGCTCTTGAAAAGTCAAGGGGCCTGGGTATTGTCCTACACTTTGGGGGTATTGAATTGGACTCCTGCTGTGTTTGCCACACTGGATGTAGGTGATGCACTCACTGCAAGGCAGAGTGAAGTCACTTAGAGGTGAAGACACTTTGACAGGCAGCGAGTTGAATTCCCATTACCTGCAGAAGGTCAAGAGACAGGTTCCCAGGTGAGGGTTTGAGGATTACACAGCAAGGATTAAGATTCCCAGGGCTCAGTAGGGATGTGCACGGAACCGTGGCTGGGTGGTTTGAAGGCAGTGGGGGTGCCTCTTTAAGGGCGGGGGAGGGTGCACTTACCCCTCCCACTGCTTTCCCCCCCGCCAGCACTCGTTACTGTTAAAAGCCTTTGGGGTGGCAGCATACCTCTCTGCCACCTTGTTGCCCTCTTTGGCTGGAAGTGGCTGGAAGTACCGGGCGCGCGCGTGCTCATCGCATGTGCGCACCCATCTGCCATGCACATGCACACACACGACAGGTGCCCGCGCGCCCGGTACTTCCGGCCACTTCTGACCAAGGAGGGCAACGGGGCATCAGGGAGGTATGCTGCCGCCCCGAAGGCTTTTAGCAGTAATGAGTGCCAGCAGGGTAAAAGTGGCGGGAGGGGTAAGTGCACCCTCCCCCACCCTTAAAGGGGCACCCCCACTGCCTTCAAACCGCCCAGCTGTGGTTCCGTGCACATCCCTACTGAGTCCCGGGAATCTTAGTCCTCGCTGTGTAATCCTCAAACCCTCACCTGGGAACCTGTCTCTTGACCTTCTGCAGGTCCTGGGAATTCAAAATACAAACCTCTGCTCACCTCCGCCCAGTTGTGGCTGCTCAGACCTATGCTTTCCATGGCACCTGCATGTAAGGGCTGCCGCTTTCTTGCTGCAGTGTTCAGGAGTGCCTTTACTGCAGTTCCAGGTTGTCTGTTTTCCACCATGGGCAGTGGCTGGCCTTTTGCTTCTCACTCTTTTCACATTGGAGCTACCATAGCGGCTACAGAGGAGGGAGCTGGGAAGGAGGAGATAAAGTAGACAGGACAGTGATCCTCTAGGGCCTCCTTGCTTTACATTCTCCAGGTCCCTGCCATCCTCAGTGGTGGTGGAGGCCCAGGTCAGGCATCCAATTAAACAGTGTTGAACTGTGTGTGGGGGTGGGGGTGGGGTGGGCAGATCCCATCGATAGGGAAATAGCTTCCTCAGTGTGGATAGATGGGCACAGTATTCCTAACTGGGCATCTCAGTGCAACAGAGACTTGCACTTGGGCATTTCACCAGACACAGACCTGCATTGGGCGTGCAGGTAGGGGATGGGTGGCAAGAATTGATTCCCTGATTATCCAAGCTGGTGTATCAGATATTTTAGCAATCCATCTAGGCAAGAATGACCTGGTACAGATATTATTAATTATTATTTATTTCTTACATTCCTATACCACCCCCGTACAAGAAAGTCCCTGGGCAGTTCACATTTATATCCACATAGCAACTGATCTCCATGGTGGGGTGGGATTTGAACAAGGTTTTGGACTTGTTTCCCAAGTCCGTATGCTGCTTGGTCGAAATGCTGCCCTGGCTACAGTGGCCTGGGGCTAGGGAGGGTGGGCTGGTGATTTGGGCCTGTGAGAAGGTTAACAACAAGCTAAAAAATTGGCTTGGCAGGATGGAGTATTGATACACCAGCATGATTTTCAGTTTCCCCCACCCAGAGTTGTCTGGGAAGGACCGGATCCATTTGTCGCAAGAAGGGGACAGAGCATATATCGCCTGCCTCTGATCAGGCATCTCTTTGATCTTATTTGGGTGTCTTTGTGGCAGGTCAGGCACATGGACTATGGACTGTGGAGTTGCAAGGCAGGAGCATATGAACGGCACAAGCAAACTTTGTTAATCAAGTTATGGAGGTCTGGGTGAAAGAAAACCCAGTTCACTTGTTAGCTGAAGTTAAGCTTTTTGAATTGTGAATTGAAGCATATGATTTATAATTTCAAATCAGCTCCAAAGCCTAGCTGGCTGGGGAGCTCATATTCTTGGGACTAGTAAATTTTAGGCCCGGGTTCACTCATCCACACTTGGGAGCAGAAGGGCTACCACGGGCTAGGTCAATTAGACATGACCTCCGTTGCCTGCCTTCCAACTACCTTGACCCCACTTGATGTCTTTGTTATCAGTCTGGTTAATAAAATTGGGCCAGACATTTGTCTGTGCCGTTTTAGACAAATGTTGGTGTGACACCACTTAATTGTTCTCAGTGCAAATTGCTGATTCAATTGGTTCTGGAGTCCCCATTCAGTAATTAGCATTATTTCCTAGTTTGGTTTGGTCTGTAACTTTCTTTCTTTCTTTCTTTCTTTCTTTCTTTCTTTCTTTCTTTCTTTCTTTCTTTCTTTCTTTCTTTCTGCTGTTGTCATGTTTCATTTGGATTTGAGAGTTCTATTATTAAAGCTTCTTAAGGATTCTTACAATTTATAGTGACATTTTGGCAGACTTGCATGCACGCTAAACTGATGGGATAAAAATCACTTTTGAGTATTTTCTGTTTATATGGGATTTTCTATAATGTGTTATATCACTGATTCTTAGGAAACATATGAATATGTTTTTTGTAACTCTGCTTCAATGACAGAGGTATATTTATTCTCCTGAAGCTGATTTTGTGTGTATGTGTATGTGCATCCGTACATGTGCACACACACATACAGTCAGCCTTAAGGAAAAAAGGCTGTAGAAACAGAATTACCATGCACCCCGCCAAAATGGCTCAGATGTAGGTGCAAATAATTTATTTACCTTCTCCACAATCTGTTTACCCTTCTATTGAACCCTTTGCACATTGTCATCTAAAGGTCTTATCACCTCCCTGGCTGATTTTCTTTTTCTTAAGTACTAAAGAAACATTTCTTGGTTCTTTTTATGCCTTTGTTCCTCAAGTTCTTCCATTCTTTGCGGTATCATCAACTTATATTTGTTTTACCAGAGTTTACTTTCCCCCTATTTTCTTCATTTGATCAGGGTTTCCACTTCTTAAACAAAGTCTTCTTGCCATTTATTTGTTGACACTGTTATTTAATTATGCTCTTTTAATAACCTTCAAACTTCCTGAGGGGACTGACCTTCCTAATTCACCCTTTCAGTTTTCTTGTAATGAATACCCTGAGTTTCCAGGACATCCCCTCTTTTAAAATTAAATGTGACTAAGCTGGACATTTTAGAATAATACACACACACACACACACACACACACACACACACACACACACACCACTCAATAGGAGTGTCACTGTTTATTTCTATTTATTAGAGCTGTGGTTTGGACACACTGATGAATTTGCAGCACTCCCCCACTTCTGGATGGCGGCAACCACCCATACCACATCCATCTCTATGTGGTTGCTCACATGCAACCCCCCCCCCCACATGGCATGGGGGGCTGGTTATTCTGCAGGAACTGGAGAGCATGGAGCTGACTGGGAAAGTATGCAAGGATGCCAGGTAGGTGTGTGAGCACATCAGGAAGATGTGCAGAGACATCTGGGAACATTGAGAAGGCATGCTGGGGATACCTGGGGATAATGTTGGGAGGAACTGCAGTTCCTAGATGTGCCTGCATGCCATACGTGCATGCCTACCCAGCATGTGCCTTGGAGGTTGGCCCCATGTGTTCCGGTTCCCACAGAAGAGCCTCCTCGAGTGCCAGAAATGAGAGGAAATGCATGAAGGTGGCTGCAGTGTTAGTGGTTGCATCTGTGTGTCAGCAGGTGTATGTGCGTGTGTTTGCTGCACACTCATCAGCACTGGAGTGTCCTATGCATAGTCCTACTATTTATTCCACACATTTAAATTCCACTCTTCCTCCAAGGAGCTCAGGGTGGCGTGAATGTATATGAGAATTCCATTTTATCCTCACAACCACCCTATGAGGTAGGCTAAGCTGTGAGACAGCATTACGGGCCCAAGGTAGGGATGCGCATGAACCAGTATTTAGAGGCTTAGGAGTTTTAGAAGCCTTAAGCTGCCTAGAGAACAGGAGGCTGTTGGATTAAATCCCCGCAGGTGTGTTTCCCAGAATATGGGAAACTCTTATATCGGGCAGCAGCAATATAGGAAGATGCTGAAAGGCATCATCTCATACTGCGCAGGAGAAGGCAATGAAACCATTCCTGTATTCTTCCAAGAAAACCGCATGGCTCTGTGGTTGCCAGGAGTCGACACTGACTCAAGGTCACAATATTTTCTTTTTTTTCTTAAAAGAACCCTAAAAACATATCTTTTTAGCCTGGTCTTTATTGAGTACTGAAATGATTTTACACTGGTTTTAATTTTGTTTTAATTAGTAATTTATTTGTTTTTATCTGTTTTTATATTTGTGAACTGCCTAGAGCCGTCTGGGTGAGGCAATATAAAAATTTAATAATAAATAAAGTAAGTAAGCAAGAAAGCAAGCAAGCAAGCAAGCAAGCAAGCAAGCAAGTAGCCTCGTTAGTTTAGAAGCAATTGCCAGAAACCAAGAGAGGCCCCAGCATCATGGTAAGCTTCCTTTTGCTGACCTGAGATTAGTCAGGAAACAAGAACAACACAGCAAAGTAGGGTAAAATTCAAAGTACAGCACAAGCATCATGCAAATATGTGCCTCAGGATCATGTCCCCCAAATTCAAAATGATTCCACATGTCTAATGGAATGCTGGCCAGTCATTCCATTTCATATATCTTTATTCATAAGCATCCAGAAATCAGTACAAACACATGACACTTCCGTGAAGAATACTGGTAATCATTCACTGGCTTTCATGTAATGTTTTTATAAATCAGCATAGTAATAACTGATCATTCACTGACTTTCTTGTCTAATCATCATATTAAACCTGCTGCAACTGCATTTCTTTGTTTCAGAGTGCAGATCTATTGTTCACTTTGAAACAGCTGCTTTGAAACAGTCTATTGAAGAATGTGGGAGCTATTTTACCAGTTTCACATTATCTTCTGAAAGCATATTTTGGACTCACATTGTCAGTTTGCTCCTTTGTTGATCGATGGCACCAGAGGTGAATAAGGAATGGCTAGCACTATCCCAGACAAGTAGCTGCTCATAACATGAAGAAAAACAACTTTTAAAATTAAGTCTTTTAAGTGTCTATCTGTCTATATAAAAACCAGTTCCTCAAGGACTCCTATTTAGGTTTGAGATGGAAGCATTAATGCAAAATCTAGCATATGGGACAAGGTTTTCCTCTGTCCTCAGAAATTCCCTTTGAACTACAGTTATTGGCCGACATCCAGACTAATGAAGCATACATGCAGTGAAATGCACAGCATGAGCTCCAGGGGAGGTGTGATTTTCTTCAATCTCCCTTCCCTCTATAACTGACTGTGGCTCCCCAAAAATATCTCTGAGGATTGTGTGACCCTCAGGGACATATTTTCAGGAATTATAATTGGCTACAGTGGGAAGAGAAGATTTGCTCCCTCTGGCCATGAATGCGTTGCAGGGGTGGGGGATTAGCACTGGGCCAATGAGGATGTAGTATTGGTTGTTAGTTCTGCTTCTTGTGGGATTTTGTGAGAAGTGGGAATGAAGGGGTATAAAAATCCCAGTTACACATTGGAGACATTATTTTTCTGATTAATTTATTGGGCACATCTAGGTGCTTTGAGGCTTGTGGATGGCACCTAAGAAGCTCAAGTTGCTGCAGGCTACACTCCATCGGACAACAGGGGATCTGATCCTCAAGTGCAGGCCCCACTTCTGGATGTCTGTGCAAGATTGCATCACCTGGAGCAATGATCCAGTTCGATCCCTCTGGGACTGAGTGGGCCACCTGTGGTCAGATCCTGCATAGTCATCGGGATGTGGGTCTGATGGGGTGTCATCACCAGCTGAGTCTGAGTCTGAGTATAGTATAGTATAGTATAGTATAGTATAGTATAGTATAGTATAGTATAGTATAGTATTATAGCATTCCTGGTTGAAATTATTGCTCACTCTGCCACTTTAAAAGGAAGGTCTGTGAATTGATTGATCCCTCACTTTCCCATTACACCGTCATTGCAAATTAATGCTGGACAAATAACAGTTGCCTGCGACTCAGACATTGGACAACTGGTTAGTGAGAGTCATGAGGGAGCACTGGGTTCGCAAGCAGAGGCGTATCTAGGGAAAATAGTGCCTAGGGCAATCACTGAAATTGCACCCCCTGTCCAAACATCTGACACCCATCTTTCAGATAGCTTTACCATAATATCAGCTGAAAAATACAAGTCAAGCTCGTTAATCTTTTAATATTTCAAAAACTATTTAGCTGTGGACTTAGCCAGACCAAAAAATGCTGGAAAACTACAAATTTCAGTATGCTGGGGCTCATGAAATACCCAAATACTATGTGGAGGTGTACTTGGAAAACTAAACAGAAGTGCCTGTCTAATTCTCTACTATGCATTGTAGCATCACTATTACATAAGTTTTAAAAATAAATGGAGAATTTGACTTTTCCCAGATACTCTGAAAAAAATTAAAGGATATGCAGAGTAAACTGTGTCACTGCTTGGAATATATTCTAGTATTTCAGAAAGACAGTTAAAATGAGAGAAAGAGAGCAAGGAACTCCTGGTGGGCATTAATACTAAGGATTTCACACGGATTCAAAGACAAACTCACCATTAATAGCCATATGATTAAGACATCACATTTAACTCACTTATCACAAGAAGCAAAATAAGAGCAAATGAATACAATCCTAGCTCATAAGGTTCAGCTCAGTATTCACGAGCCCTGATTCTCTGTACATAGTGCCAATCTGAATATGTGTACAGTGACTTATATTATACTATTTTTTTCTTAATTGTTTTTACCCGTAGCCCCTTTGGGTGACTTCCTAAAGGCTGGGAGGGGGGTCTGCAAAGGTTCCCCCTCCCCCACTGGCCTCTAGGGTCTCACAGGGACCATTTGAACATGTGCAGCAGCCATTTTTTAAAATAGTTTTTTTTAAAAATGGCCGCTGAAAACAAAATGGCTGCCGCACATGCTCAAATGGCCTCTGCATGGCCTGACATGGCATAGGGCCTCACAGAGGCCATTTGAGCATGCATGGTGGCCATTTTAATTTTTTTTTTAATTTTAAAAAATGGCGCCCCCTTCAAGTGGCGCCCAGAGCACGTGCCCTACCTACCCCACCCTAGATACGCCCCTGTTCGCAAGGCAGTTTCAATAGCTCAGGCACCATTGGGGTCAACTTATGAGGGAGCCGGGGGATGGGGCCTTGCTTAGCTTTCCCTTCCTTTTCTTTTCAGACACTGAGATCCATGCTAGAGACACTGAGATCCATGACACCCACTGGAACTCCTGGATTCTGGATGCCTTTTGTGAAGAGTTTCCAGTTGGAAATGCCAAGTGGGCTTTCATACTTCATGGATCTTGCTGGCCATGTGGCAGTAACGGCATCATCTTTATCTTGCAGCAGTGCCCATGCCTCAAGTGAGTGGACCAGGAGATTAAGTGCAGCTGATGGCTGCATCCAGCCAAGCCAGAAGCAGCCGTGGTAGCACTGGAGCTGTGGGTGTGGTGCCTCAGGGATCAGAAGCTGGTGGGCCCTCCGGTCATCATGTGAGAAACCAGTACCCATCCCCTTTACCAGGGAATACTCCAGAGACCCTCAGGACAGAGGGTGGAGTTTGAGGCCTTGACCCACAGATGAGCGCTCTGGTGCTGAGGCAGAATGCAGAGGAAAGGGTCACAAATTTGCCTTTGATATGGGATAATTAGTCCTCTCAGTGTAATCCATATATAGCGATATCAGCTCCATTGGCCTGCTACCTCCAATAAACCACCAAAGGGAAAAAATCTGACGGTGGGAATACATTGATTTGTTTTCTTTACTCTTTGGACACACTGAGCCCAAACTAAATTTCAGCATTCTTACCATGCTGACAGGAGAGGTAGAGAAATTTAAATGGCCCAAGGCCAAGAAAAACTGAGATAATTGGCTTGCCAGTTACACCATCTTCATGGTTGTCCTGCAGGACCATCCCTGGCAGGCGGCATCCTTAGTAAAATATTTGAACATTGTTCACTGGGCCTACACGTACAACTCATACTCGGGTTCTTCTTGGCTGTCTTATGATGAGCAATTCTGGATGCATAGTGAAGTGGATAGGGGCCTTCCCTGGAACAGGAAGGATTTAAAATTGTGGTGGGACATTATGTCCCAAAACAGGGTGGCCTTGGATAAATGGACCAAAAATGTGTGCATATTGTAAGTAGGTATGACCAAGGGCTCATATTGGAGAGTTGAAGCTGGTTACAAATTCACAGCTAAGGATTGGGGGAAAGGGGTATGTGGTGAATTCAATATGGGTGGGAAGTGTTTTCACACCCCTTGCAAGTGCAGGTGGCCTTTGTTATTTGTGAGGATTTCATTCTCATCTATAGGCAGAGTAAGGAAACTGTGAATAACAAAACCTTGAATCAGTGGGAATTGGGAAAATAGGTTCCTTGAGCTTTAAAAATGTCCAAAAAAGCGGAAATAAAGAAACTAAAGCATAGTACATTGCTCTCCAGGCCTCTAGCTCTCCAGAAAGCCACCCCAACCCCAACCCCCGCAAATCTTCTAAATTTTAGATAATATATTCAAAAATTCTTGGGAGTGTGTGTGTGTGTGTGTGTGAGAGAGAGAGAGAGCGAGCGAGAGAGAGAGAGAGACACAAAATGGCTCTGTGCTGCAAAATGGTGGCTGGAAATGACACTAGAAGTAATTTTCGGCCATCTAGGAACAGCAGATGGGCAAATTTTGTCTATTTTTAAAACCACGGATAAAGAAACTGGATCCTTATGATCCAACTGTGGATACATGAAACTGCAGGTGCCAGGACCATGAGTAATGAGGGCCACCTGTACAAGCACGAGTGCTCCCTCTGCAGACATAACCACCCTGAGCCAATTACTTTAAAGCTGAGGTCACTCATGTTGCCTGGCCCCTATCAGGCAAACCACAGTTGGCAGGCAATGGGTTAAGGGTATCTACTAACAAGAGTGCCAACACCCGGGTGGCTACAGGCTCTGATTAAATATTTGCGGCTATACCCTGACTGACTCAGAGCAACATACCTTTTTGGAGGTGTTCAGAGATTGTTTTCAGATCCCCTACATGGGATCTTTAACTGTTCTGCCTGTCAAGAAATATGCGATCAATGGAAGGACTGAAACAAGTCGTTCAGCAGAAAGTAGACAAAGAGATTAGGACTGGCAAAGTGTTGGGGTAATACTTATGCCCTCCCTTTCTCCAACGGTAGGATATCTCCTCTCAGGGTAACCCCTAAAAAGGCATCCATGGAGTATTATTTGATTAACCACCTTTCACAACCCAAAGGCCTATCTAGTCCAGCATCCTGTTTCACACAGTGGCCCACCAGATGCCTCTGGGAAGCCCACAGGCAAGAACTGAGGGCATGTCCTGTCTCTTACTCCCCTGCAACTGGTATTTAAAGACATCTTGCCTCTGAGGCTGGAGGTGGCCTATTGCTGTCAGACTAGTAGCCATTGATAGACCTGTCCTCCATAGCCCTTCATGAGAACAGCTTTCAAATCTGCCTTCCATTTACTGCCAGTTCATTTTGATGATTTTGATTTGTTGGGCTTTTGCATTCTTGGGCTGTACTACTTTGACAAAGCCCTTCCCACTAGTTATTCAGTCTCATGTTCTGCATCTGAGTGTTTTAGTACTTCCCTACAGTGGTGCTTTACTTTGGTGTTGGGTTTCTCTGTGATTTTGCATTGCTTGAATGATTTCTTGTTTGTGGGCCCTGCGGATTCAACTGAGTGTGCATGGGTGATGCAGAGCTTTACCAAATTGATATTGGAGCTTGGAGCCCTGTTGGCTCCTGAGGTCTGAGGGCCCAATCACCATTTTGCCATTCCCGTGCATCCAACTGGACTCTGAACAAGTGCTATCCAGGCCACTGTGGATAAGTGGCAGATGTTGCACAGCAAACTCCTTGAACTTCAAATGCACAAGAAAACAATTGCAGGTGCTGGTGGGCCACCTTAATTTCACTTGCCACGTGATTGTGCCCGGCAAAGCTTTTTGTTATTGCATTTATATGTTTACAGCATGGGCCTATCTGCCTCATCACGAGTTCTGCTTGTTCCGTAGATTTAACACGAACCTGGCCATTTGGCAGACTTTCCTGTGGGACTTTAATGAAGTTTCACTGTACAGGAACACCATCTGTTGGGAAAACAGCTTTCAAGTTCAATCTGATGCAGCAGGCTCAGTTGGCTTAGGGACCTATTGGTGAGGACAGTGCTGTGTGGCCTACTGGCCCTCCAAGTGGCCTGAATCTGAACTGGCCAAGTACCTTCAGTTCTTGGAATTTCCCCCCATCTTGGTGCCAGTCATCCTTTGGGGGACTGCCTTTTTGAATAAAGCTGTGAGGTAGTGGTTCAGGTGGTTAGCCAGTAGTTTTCAAAATCACCCAGGGTTATGTCCCTAGTATAGGAGTTTGTTCTTATTTGTTTGTGTTGGAAGATCTTATTTAAAGCCCAGGGCATAGTCGGTCTCAGTAATGAGATAGCAGATGCTCTGTCACATTTTCAGTTTTCCAGATTCAGGGAGCTAGAACCAGAAGCAGAACCAGAGCTGCTGCATCAGCCATGGGAAACGGAGGTAGGCCGGGTTTTACTGCTATCTATTTCCCTTCCACCAGGGTAACATACAAACTGTGCTTTGCTGGGGTGGATTGGGTGATGATTCTATAGGGCATACCAAGCCCTCTATATGGTGAGCTCCTGCCACCTCTTTTTGAGAGAGGCCCAGGGTTGGCCTTTCAGATAAGCAATGTGAATTTGTTTTCTTTGATTTCAGATCTTGATGAGAGGGGATCAGCCTCCTCAGTCTGGATTCTGGGGCACAGCATCCTTTACTGGGCATCCCAGCACAGCAGGGATCTGGGTTATTGACCAGATACAGTTTTGCACTGGGAATGCAGCTGAGGGATGTGGTGGCAAGAATTGATTCTGCAACTTGTCCGAGCTGGCATATCAGAAGTGTGCATCAGACATGTTAGCAATTCATTTAGGGGATAATGACCTAGCGCAGATCTCCACTTTGGAGACATCCAGATTGGATTATTGCAATGCGCTCTACACGGGACTGCCCTTGAAGATGGTTTGGCTGCTTTAGCTGGTCTAGAATGCTGCTGGATGCTTGTAGGATGTTTGTAGGTGCAAGTCACTTCATGAGCATCACACCCATCCTGCAGCTGCTTTGGTCCACTTCTGGGCTAGATTTGAAGTGCTGGATTTGACCCTTAAAGCCCTACATGGCTTGGGGCCAGGGTACCTGTTGGACTGCATTTGCCCATATGAACCTGCCAGGGCCCTCTGTTCAGCATGTTCATGGCCCTGACACTAACAGAGAGCCTGTCGGTGGGGACTAAAATCAGGGCTATTTCAGTTGTGGCCCCTTGAATTCCCTTCCAGAATAGAGCTTCACCATGTACCCTCCCCCAGTGTTTCCAACAACAACAACAAATGACTGGATACACATTTTAGAGAAGCATTTTATCCCTACTAACTTGGAAAAGAGGCACCTTTTACCATGGTGAGTCTCTTTATTTAGAAGGGGGAGAGTAACTGGCCCTATCCACCCCCAGCACAGTACCTCCAGTGACTGTTGCTGGTATCTATCTTATGCTTCTTTTTAGACTGTGAGCCTTTGGGGGACAGGGATCCAGCTTATTTATTTATTATTTCTCTATGTAAACCGCCCGGAGCCATTTTTGGAAGGGCGGTATAGAAATAAAATTATTATTATTATTATTATTATTATTATTATTATTATTATTAATATTATTAATATTATTATTACTGGAATGACTGGTTGAAAGAAAGAATGAATCTATTTGATAGATCTCTTAATTTTAGCTTCCCCTTTATAGCTTTTAATTGGAAACTTTTAAAATGTGTAACTTTTAAATGTAGCTTTAGCCTGCCCTATTTTATTAATTTTATTAATTTTTATTGTTATGTTGTATCTATTTTATTAATGTTGGAACCCGCTCCGGCCCCCCAAACATAGTATATTGGAGGGGTGAGGTATACAAATTTTAAATAAATAAAATATTCTGATTTTGTGCAACTCCTCCTACAAAGGCCTCTTTTAGCCCTGAAAATTTTCATTGGAAGAAGTTTGTTTCAGCCCTAATATTGAAGAACAATGTAATAATGTGAGGTTCCTTTTACAAGGGAGTACAGCATAGTTATATAATACCCACCCTGGATTTGTTTATAATACTGGCTAACAAAAATTAATCTACGTAGATTATGTATTGTCACAAAGGCATGAACTTCATAATGAAAAAACCACAATGCCTGATCAATTCTTGCTGACCCATAATAATGACTTAAATATCAGAATGTGATTGGGGTTAACATATGAAATGAGAGGTCTCATGTATAATGATACTGGCAGCATTTATGGGCCAATAAAGAAATCACATTTGACTTGTATTCTCCTCACTGGAAAGGTGCCAAAGCAATGAAAAATACAGTAATTTTAGTGGATGTCAAGCAGGGATGCAGAAAAAAATGTAGACATTGTGGTTTGGGTTTTATTGGGTCATTGGATCTATGAGCAGAAAGATTAGGAAAAGGTACACAATGTCATTCAAAACAAAGGAAATAATGCCATTATGTTGCACCTGTTATAGATTCTGTGTTAACTGCCTTTTTAAGTTGAAGGGGAAAGGGTAATATTATTATTAATATTATTATTTCAATTTCTATACTGCCCTTCCAAAAATGGCTCAGGGCGGTTTACACAGAGAATAAATAAATAAGATGGCTGCCTGTCCCCAAAGGGCTCACATTCTAAAACGAAACATAAGATAGACACCAGCAACAGACACTGTTAAGACTGTTAATGTTAAGATTTATGTATAATTCTGAATTTCTGTAATAATTCTAAGACTGAATTACATTGTCTGACATCCTAACTAATGAAGCATACATATAAGGCATACTGTTGGGATGCAGTGGTGGTCCATATGCAACTTACCGAGTCTCTTTACACACATGCAAAGAACCAAGGGAGAACCTCATCTGCAGATACTGAAGCCCTGGAGTGTTCATATGGAAGAGATGCTTCCCGAAATAGTTGGGCAACAGGCCTTGATTGGCGTTACATGTCAAATCAGTACTTGGAACAGGGCCTGGAAGCAAGCTGATAGGAACATAAGAACACAGGAAGCTGCCTTACACGAAGTCAGACCATTGGTCCCTCTAGCTCAGTATTGTCTACAATCTACACAGACGGTCAGTGGCTTATCCAAAACTGCAGGCAGGAGTCTCTCTCAGCCCTCTCATGGAGATGCCAGGGAGGGAACTTGGATCCTTCTTCACACAAGCATGCAGGTGCTCTTCCAGTGGTCACATGTGTAGTTTCCCATTCAAATGCAAACCAGGGTGGACTCTGCTTAGCAAAGGGGACAGTTTATGCTTGCTGCCACAAGACCAGCCATTGCCAATGTTAGGTTTCAGTTGGCATGATATCTATCAACAGATGGGCAGTGACATATTGTATCAGTTTCAGCACCATTCTGAAAGGGTTTGCCACACAGAGATTATTACAGTAGTCTGAATTGGAGACCACAGGGCATAAATGACAGTGGCCAAATCTCTACCTTCCAGCAGTAGACACAGGTGATAAACCAAAGCTGGAAACGGGCATTCTGGACCACACCCATCACCTGTGAATCCAGAAGCAATGCTGTGTCCAAAAGTACCCGCAAATAATGAACTTGCTCCTTAAGCAAGAGTGTGTTCACATGTTGAATAAGTATTTCCCCAACTAACTGCTTCACTGAGTCAAATGTGTCAGTCCACATTATTTAATTTACTGGCACCTGCTGACATCATTACATCAGACATAGCATCGTGACATCATGCTTTTCACAACATTGTTACCAATTGGATCAAATTACTTCTGTGACATATTCTGGAAGGAGGAAAGCAGCAGCTACAGGAAGCAATGGCACCATGCAATATCAGAACAGACAAGTGTTTTCTAAGTTCTTTGGGGGAAATTTTCACATTGTAAAATTGGCTGGTTTGGGCCTGAAAATCAAAAGTGGTGTATATTCAGTGCAACTCTATACTGCACACATTTAGGCATTCTGAGTCTATAAGAGCTGAGTGAAAGGAGCACTGGACCAGAGGCGCATCTAGGGAAAACAATGCCTAGGGCAAGCACTGAAATTGCGCCCCCCACCCCGCAAATATCTGACACCCATCTTTCAGATAACTGGAGGGAGAGAAAGCGGAATAGACGCTTTCAGGCAGCAAACGCTCCCTGAAACTAATGGGAAAGTCAGTGCTCAGGGAGGCTCCTGGGGGGCGCATGCCCTGTCCCCCGACTCAGAGAGGATGGCAGCGGGTGCCAGGGGGGCAGGCGATTTTCAATTTTTTTAAAAAAAAATCAACTGTGGTGGTTGGGGCGGGGATGGGGCATGGCAGGCACTTGGCGCTCCCCTGCAACTGGCGCCTAGGGCACGTGCCCTGCCTGCCCCACCCTGGTTATGCCTCTGCACTGGACTGGGCACTTTGCCCACAGTTCCTGCAGGAAAAAGGAAACCTTAATAATCTGAGATTTTAAGGCTGGTATATTTCAAAGAGAAATGTTTCCTGGGTGCTTGAAAGATCAAAAGTCCTGCCTGTTTGAGATGGTCAAGTGCAGGTGAGATAATCATATGAAACTACATTGGGTCTAGAACTGCAGATATGCCTAGAGAATAATTTATGATGGCTAGACTGAGGAAACCAAATGAGCATTTATCTTTAAATATGTTTGCCTTTGATTTATTAGATCATCCAAAGAAACCAGACTGTATAGTTTAGAAAATGATAGGTCTGATTTTATGTTCTTGTTGAGCTATTGGATCCTGAATATGTTTAAGAGGGATATAAACAAGATAGAAAGTATTATATAGCCCAGGGGATTAAGAAGATACAGGGTCCAGTATTTTCCTCATCAAGTATTCCAGAAGTAAAACCTCAAGAATGTCACAGGAATTGCACATCCATTAGAAACCTAAGTAGATGTTTTTTGCTAATGCTTGACAGATCTCCATATCTGTTGTTCTGATGGCATTTCTCCACAAATCAGTTTGGCTAATGCTTCTTGTGGATAGGTTGCCTTTACATAAGTGGCTTGGCTTCAGAAGTACTATTTCAGATGAGGAGGCAAAGAGCCTGGGTTAGGAGATTCTCAGGACAGTTTAAAGGCTGCAACTTGGACATTTTGTCTGGGATCCAAACTCATGCATGCAGATGCTCTCACAGAGAAGTTTTAAGCATCCTTGTGTGACAACAGCCTCTGTATGTTCTCTGTATCTACAAAGACTGGGAGCTCTTCAGAGGCTTAACCTCATCCCTGCCCATGAGTTACATATACCTCTCCATATATTAGACTGTCTACCACAGGCCTTTTCTCTAGATGCACAGTATTTAAAAGAATGTCAGGCTGACCTTCTCAGCTGTGGTGCTCCATCTATGGATTGTTTCCCCCAGAGAGTTTCACTTGGCACCTTTCACCATTTTTTTTTTTGCATCAGGTGAAGACTTTTGATAGTTTTTGAGACCTTTTGAAGTAGCAGCTGAATTGTTTTTAGCCCATTCTTGCTGCTGCATTTTTATATCTCTGCTGTTTTTTTCTTGTAATGATGCAAATTTATTGATTTAAATTGTTTTTTTAATTGACTATAATACCACCCTGAGGGTATTTTTACTCAAGTGTGAGGTGCAAATTTCATAAGGGAAGACATACATTACTTTGAATGATCTCTCCCAGAAGTTATATGTAGATGTTAAATAGCATGGATGATGAGTTGGACCCTTGTGGAACCCTGTAGCATATGCCATGTGGCCAAACAGCAGACCCTCAACAGTATCTTTGGGAATCTGCCCCCATCCCCCAATATAGGATAGGAAACACCAGAGTATTGTTGTGACCCAACTCCAGTCACAAACTGATATTCCAGAAGCTGCTGACTTGTCCATGCCTCCCCGCCCTGTATATTTTAAAAACGTACATTTTAAGTACACTATGTAAAAGTGTGTTCAAACTGAATACAACCCTTCACATATAATAGCTTTGTAAGATATTCTGTAGTGCTGAACAAGTAGCTATCCATTTCAAAAATTTCACAAATATATTTCAAATTCCATGACCTTTTTTTGGTATACTGTCTCATTCCTGATTTAATACACATACTGTACACTCCACACTCTTTTTATTTCATTTTCTGTTTGCTTAGGCTTGGACAAACTGGACATTGTCTTTGTCTTTGCAAAGAACTTCAGAATCAGAGAATATTCTGGCAAAAGTTATGTTATGTGCAGTGTTGCCAAAAGCAACGTCCCCAAACAGGTCTCAAAGAAAGCTGCATTCAGCTTCAAAAACATGCTCAATCAGCTTCATAGAACTTCAGTGTTGATTTGGCCAGTGCAAGTGTGATATTTATGTCACATTCCTGTGTCTTTAAAGCAGGTAATGTAAAGGTCATCCAGGTAGTATTCCATTACTTTTGGTAGGCCAGACTCTATACTGGTAAAGTGTTCTTCATGGAATAATACTAATCAGGAAAGAATAGCAGATAAAGAAAGGTAACATGTGATGCAGGTTAATATTTTTTAATCCATTTTCACCTTATCCCTTTCTAGAGAGGCCTTAGCTTTGAGCTTGAATGTCTGCAAGTAGCTGCTCTGTTAAAGATTAAAACACACTTTTAGGTTTCTAAGCAGGGCTCTGTGTTAGTAAAATTCTCGCTTGAATTATGAACCAAAATCTCCTCTAACTCTCCTCCTACCTCATCTCATGAATAGACTTTTTTGTGTTGTTGCTGTTGCTGCTGCTGTTGTGTGTTAAACTCCCCTTCATCCCCTTCCTACTTCCCAAACAAATTGTGAAAGGCGTATTCATCTGAGCAAGGGAACTCTTTGTATTGAATATGTCCTGGTCTTTAATAAAGCACCAGACTGGGTGGGGGTTCAGCTGGGATGCCATACTACAAATCCACTTTTGTTTTAGTTTTCTATCCTTCTAAAAACCTTCACTGGGGAAAGAGTTGCATGTTAAGCCCAGGGCTTATTATATCCTCATTCTCTTTGCTGCTTTACTAATAGGTGAGTTTAGAGATGTGCTGAATAATACAAAAACACTCGTTTGCCCTCCTAATTGCCAGCAAGCGGCTAGCCTCTGCGCGAAGAACTGCTTAGTGATCCTGATTATAAACAAATTTTGAAAGAGGATGCTTGCAAAAGTTTCATAAAGAATGGATTTCTTCCTGCATTAATTGCAAAACTTTAATACATCATTACAAAAAATGCCTGATCATTTGATAAAAGAAAGGAAACTGGTCCCTCTCCAACATTTCCTCTTTTATTTTGTTTTTACATTTACAAATGTGCTGAAGTATATTTCCTGCCGGAAACACACACACACACACACACCCCTTCTTCAAGTTACTCGTGGTTCCTCTAGTATTAGTGATAAGTACCATTTCAATGCAGCTCTGCTAAACCCACTCCTTCTTGTCTGTAACTATGCTCATGTCAACCCTTTCCTTTTGCACTGGCTTCCTGGCATACTTAACATCACATTCAAAGTTCTAGAGTTTGCTTTTTCAGCTTTCCACTTTTTGCCCCTTTCCACCCAATGACCAGCATGTTGTAGTATCTGTACATCTCACCATGAGACATTTACACTGTCATAATCCATTTGGGGACAACACATCACCAAGATAATTTTTCCACATCAAAAGGGCCATAAAGAACCTTTAGAATGATGGAAACCAGCCAATCCACTTAGTCAATTGCTGCATATGAATGCCTCAGCTTATTTCTTGTGTGTCATCTCTCCTTACACCCCTCCACTCAAGCAGATTTCCCATCAACTACCATTTCCTCTTCCCCCCTCTCATGTTTCTGTAGCTTTTGTCATGCTGTTCTAGATACCTGGAACAGCCTCCTTTTCTGTAAAAATATTGGCCCATCTAACTTAGTCTTCTCAGGCAAGCAGCTTTTCAAGGTCTGAGACCATTTTAACTGGAGATGATGAGACTGGAATCTAGGATCTTCTGTATACAGTCATCCCTCAGCAACTGTGGGGGTTCCATTCTGGGAAAACCTGACAGTTGGTTAATATGCAGTTGGCGAGCAATTGAAATATATTGGAAACTGTGGGTTAGGGGAATCACCATCGTGAAATGACTGAAAAATTAAAAAAAAACCCAAAATTGCAAAAAACCCACCCAAAAACCCTTTAAATCAGTTAGCAAGAGGAGTGAGGGGGAACCCCCAGAAATCACCCTGAACCCCAGAAACCACACCTGAATCCCCCCAAATCACCTCAACCCCCCCAATCACAACGCCCCCAATTGCCAAGAAATCATGCCAAACCACAGATATTTGTGTCATGGTTGGCAAGGCCAGACAAAATTTCCCAGCCACGGATACTCAAAACCGCGGAATTATTTTATCAGTATACAAGTGCTCTCCACTCTGACCCACCTACTCTAGATTATACACTCTATGGATAAGTATTGAGGTCATTCACACCACCACCTCACACCACCACTGAGGAGGTCTGTGGGGAAGGTAGGAGCTCGCCTGCCTTCCCTGGCAGACGAGCGGTGGTGTCATTGCCTTCACTGTGCGGCACATCCACATGAGCAGTGGCATGATGAAGGCAAAAGCTGGGAGTGGGAGGACTTCCCCCTCCTGCATCCCAGAGTGCCTTGCCCCATGAGGGTGGTCACTTTCCCCCCACCCCCGGCTCACTGCTGGAAATGACTGTGGGCTGGGTAGAAGCCATTTTACTCAGGGGTGATCATGCACACAATGGCCTACCGAGATAAAATGCTGGGTTGAAAAGTTGGGCTATCCTCTTCTGGAGTAGCCAGGAGCTCTCCACTCCCATTGCTCCAGACTGAAAAAGCTGCCTGGGGTAACCCAGGCAACTTGTGTTGTGAGAACAGCCTTATGATGTCTTTTCTGTATTCATTACTAGTTCACTAGTAATGTTCACTAAATATTTTGTTTCAGTCAAAAGTAAAGCCTTCCATTGTGTAAACAGTAGTGATGGTATAGTTTTCTTTTTACAGTGTATTGCATTATACTGACAACTGAAAAATAAAAAGGAAAAGGAAAAATGTAGCAGTAGTGGTAATCAGGTCCAGAGAACAGTGTAATATGGAATGAAGTAGATGTCACTACATTTCCCACACATTAGTAGCTACGATTATCAGCTTTACTGTAGAAGAGCTTGTGCCTGTGGAAGAACTGTTTGTATGTATATAGCTACAACCAATCCAATTCCTGTTTCCTCCTAATGTATATTTTTAGTAAACGCAGAGAAGTTTCCTACCATGTTCGATATCAGTATGATACAATCTTGGAAAGCACACTATGCTTTCAAAATGACACTGGGATTGTAAAAAATAATTTCAGCTTCAGAGAGCCTTCTGGGGAGGTTTATATTAATGCTTCAGAACAGCCACTTTTATAGCCTTTTGCCATTTTCAACAGAATAAATTTAGGATTATGGCAAAAAACATGTTTGTGACAAGTAAATCTGCAATTGAGCCACTAGGCTCCTGCTTTAGTTCTCCCCCATTTTATGTTGCACCTGAGCTAAAAGGCTTTGTGAAGCACTTTGGACTCGCAGTTGGAGCAAAATCCCATCAACAAGAGCGTTTTCCTCCTCTGTAAATGTCTCCTGTTGAATAGCATCATTTAAAAAGAATTAGCTCTTTTGGTTTAAATTTGGAAAGGAAGATTGAGAAAGTTCACAACTTCAATTTCAAGCTCCACATTTAGATCCCACCACCCGCCAAATGGCATGGCAACAAAATGCATATTGTTAAAACGTGTGTATTATTTCTCAGTTTTAAAATATTTCTTTATTTTTTATATGTTTAGATATTTCTTTTTCCTCTTGGACTCTTTAGGCAGCTTACATAAATAACCCCAACAAAAAGGTTCACAAAGGTACCTTTTCAAGTGGTAGTTCTGTTACATTTAGCAGGGGGGAAACAACTGTCCCTTTTCCATTCCAGTCTGGTGTCCCCCCCCCACCACCACCAGTGGCTGTTGTTGGTGTTTTCCTTGTGTTTCCTTTTTAGACTGTCAGCCTTTTTGGGACAGGGAATCTCTTTCTCATTCGATAAGCTATGTAAACTGCTTTGTGACCTTTTGTGTGTGGAAAAACAGTGTGTGTGTGTGTGTGTGGCAAGTGTGTTATAATATTTGCATAGGAGTGAGAGAAGGGGCATGCCAAGAATGCTGTGCCTTTCTCCATGCCTCACCCGCAGTTTTGGTTGTGTGTTTGACCTGACATTCAGACTAATACCATGGGCTCGGAATAACGTTTTGCATGCACAATGGGGGAGGGGCAGTTTCCACCAATCCCCCCTTCTCTCTGCAGCCACCTGTGCCTCCAATAAATATGCCCCTAAGGTCTCCCAGAAGCAACCTGCCTAGAGAGCAGGAGGCTGTTAGTTCGAATCCCCACTGGTGTGTTTCCCAGAATATGAGAAACTCCTACATCAGGCAGCAGCAATATAGGAGGTGCTGAAAGGCATCATCTTATACTGCGTGGGAGACAGCAATGGTAAACGACTCCTGTATTCTACCAAGAAAACCACAAGGAGTCAATACCAACTCGATGGTACAACCTTTCCTTTCCTATGTTCCCCTAACCTGCAGCAGAAAGAGGGGGTGGGTGAGGGGTGGGGATCAGTGAAAATTGCCCTTCCTATGTTGTCCACAAGAAATCTTACTCCACGCATACAACAATAGTCTGGATGTCAGCAAAGCATTCATTTATCTATTTGTACAGTGTCATCCTTATATATGGTGCTTTACGAAGTGTAAGAGGACAAATGAGATGCTAACCAGTAGTTCTATAAAACAACGTTAAATAATACAGTGGTTGACATCCAGACTAATGAAGCACTGGTGCTGTGCGAGAAACATCAGAACTTCTGAAGAGTTCAGCTTAACTCAGCTCCACTGCTCATGCAGTGTTGGCGGGTTTTGTGTGTGTGTGGATTTTTACAAACCTCCCCTTCCCTAGAAGTGCCCTGTGCCACCAAAACAAAAAACAACTATAGCTCACAGGGAGAAACTTTTGAGTGGCATAGAATGCTTCTAGGAGAATGAGAAGTCATTGAAATCCCTCCCCCATGCAAGCATAGTGAAGCTTTAAGAACAGGGTTTCTTAAACATGGGCCCCCAGATGTTGATGGACTACAACTCCCATCATCCCCAGCTATGTCCATTGTGGCCGGGGATGATAGAAGTTGTAGTCCATCAGCATCTGGGGGCCCAAGGTTAAGAAACCCTGCTCTGGAACTCTTCTTAAGCACTGGTGCTTTATCGGTGGTCCCCCCCCACCCCTTTTTTGGTAGCACTGGTGCACTTCGTTAGTCTGTTTGTGTGTGTTGTTTTTCAAGTTTGGCGCTTTTCCTAGAATAATGCAGAATAAATAAATCAAACAGAATAGTACACCCCCATCCAGTCATTGAGGTGCACACCTAGAGCCTTTGACAAACATGTCTTGTGAATAGCTTCTTGCCCATTGGTTTCAGCGTCTCACAATTCAGATCTGCCACCAAAATTTCAAACTACAGCACAACTGGAAGTGAATTTAGTTCCTCAGGCAAAAGATCTGAGAAATGTGGAGGAAAGCCAAGAGGCTTTCAATAAGGCTAGTGAAGTTTCTTAAAGTTGTGCCGTCGTCGAGTCGATGTCGACCCTTGGCAACCACAGAGCCCTGTGGTTGTCTTTGGGAGAATACAGGAGGGGTTTACCATTGCCTCCTCCCATGCAGCATGAGATGATGCCTTTCAGCACCTTCCTATATTGCTGCTGCCCGATATAGGTGTTCCCCATAGTCTTGGAAACATACCAGTGGGGATTCGAACCAGCAACCTCTGGCTTGCTAGTCAGTCATTTCCCCACTGCGCCATGTAGGAGGCTTCTATACCTCTCTGGGCTTGTACTGGCTTTTACTTAAAGCAAAATATAGAGCAAATTTGGAGGTTTCGCACCTGAAAGACTATCACCTGAAGAAGTTTGAAGCTCCAGCAGTTATGAAAAAAGCTGGATTTCTTTGGAACATTTTGCACATACCTAGCCTCAATGTCTCGTTTTGCATCAGACTCTATGGAAATTATTCCCTGGAAGCGTTCAGGAAAAGAGTGAACATACTCAATGCAATATTCAATATCCCAACTGTTTCATTGCAAGGCAAACATTTCCCTCCTCTGCAAGGCTTCCTTTATACTCTGTATATATTGAAAAACCTGCAGTAAAGGTATTCAATGCTGGTCAGTGCTATATGCCAAACAGAAGAAATTGGTTGAAAAGATTGGACTGGACTGAATTGCATCTCTAAAATGTATGAAACACCGATGAAAGAGTCTTTTAAAAAAAAAACTTAGCCATTTTAATTATTGAAAAATCTAGGAAAAGCACTGAACAGATACTTTGAATATGTAATTGAACTTAATGCCCCAAATAAGAAAGAAAAGCACTGGGGCTGTTAACATCAAAGCCCAGATTCAAAAATGTAGGCTTTACAACTGATCAGCTCCTTCTAGAAAAAGAAAGGATCAGAAAAATCTCCATATTTCAGTGTCACTTGAGTAAAACTGACATGATAAAAGCAAATATGTGAAGAAAGAAAAAGGCAAAGGAGGGGGAAGGGGGTGGCAGGTTCCAGCTTCCAGCAATAGAGTACCATGTAAAGTCTTCAAGGAGTGAACTTCGTTAAAAAGTAAATGAAGTATTTCTCAGGCAGCTAACAAATGAGATTTTCTTTTCTATAGGCTGGAGCTGACATGCGACTAGCCCCCATATCAAAGCAAATAAGTAGAAGTTAGGCTGATAGGAATAATCTTTAGATAAGTTGGATGCAAACCACAAGTGGTTAATGTCCTTTTCTCTGGTGGATGATCTTATATTATTTCATGGGCTCCACAAAAGGCAAAATCTTAATGATTCACAAAGGGAGCCAGCTTGATATCCAAGTAATATGGTGATGAATAAAATATATTTCTTTTAAAAGTAGCAACATTAACTAGAAAAAAATAATCTTAGAACAGATGGTAGTAATAATTCCTTCAGTCAAAAGCTAGCAAATATGACCCATGGGTTCAGTGCAGTTGAGATGTTCTTTTTGGGTCCCCTGACTTCTTGTTATAATTCTGGGATTCAAAGGTTTCAGGATTTTTCCCCTTACAAAAATGATGGTTCTGTCCTTCATGGTTAAGGCGATAAGCCTGAAAATGATGATGGACTAAACAATGCTGCCACCATAAATGGAGCTATGAAAAAGGGTCAGTTCATGCAGTAAAACACTTTATTTCTCTTCAGGGTGACAGCTCACAAACAATGGTGTTCACAGCAAAGCAGCAATATATAATCTGCACTCTCAAATTTCTTTGCAGTGTCAACTGTTCATGGCAGTTAAAGCACTTGGAAGTTTTTGCAACTGCTTGTTTCCTCTTGTAATTGCACTGCAACATAAATTTTGTAGTCTTGAGGCTGCATAGGTCTAACATCTTTGTGCACACAGATTCATATGAAAGGTTTAACATGATACAAAAATGCAGGTAGTTTGCTGTAATAAAGGGTAAAATATAAGAATATAGATTATAGGCTTGTGCCCGAAACGTTTCGGAGGCCATAATGGAGGCCTCCAAAACGTTTCGGCTCCAGGGGCGGTTTCGGTGCTTCGGCACTGGCGGGGGTGGTCCTTTAAGGGCGGGGGAGGGTGCACTTACCCCTCCCGCCGCATATCCCCCGCCGGCGCTCTGTCACTGTTAAGCCCCTCGGGGCGGCAGCGTTCCTCCCTGCCGCCCCGTTTCTGTCATCAGCCGGAAGTGGCCGGAAGAAGCAAGCGCGCGTGCGCCTATCGTGCGCGCGCACCCGCATGGCAGACGGGCCCGAGCACGCCCGCAACGGGCGCACGCATGCTTGCTTCTTCCGGCCACTTCCGGCCGATGACAGAAACGGGGCGGCAGCGTTCCTCCCTGCCGCCCCGTTTCTGTCATCGGCCGGAAGTGGCCGGAAGAAGCAAGCATGCGTGCGCCCGTTGCGGGCGTGCTCGGGCCCGTCTGCCATGCGGGTGCGCGCGCACGATAGGCGCACGCGCGCTTGCTTCTTCCGGCCACTTCCGGCTGATGACAGAAACGGGGCGGCAGGGAGGAACGCTGCCGCCCCGAGGGGCTTAACAGTGACGGAGCGCCGGCAGGGGATATGCGGCGGGAGGGGTAAGTGCACCCTCCCCCGCCCTTAAAGGACCACCCCCGCCAGTGCTGAAGGAACTTCGTGCACATCCCTAATAGATTATTTGTCATGAAAGGCAGAGAAGAAGGCAGATACTGTGACTGCAGTCCTAAACAGTTACTAGGGGGTAAGTCCCACTGAACTCAACGGGATTTACTTCTGAGTAAACATGCATGAGATTCCAGTGGCCAACATCCTAGCAGTGCACGTACACAATGAACAATGTTGTGCTTCTGTAGGGAAGTTGTGGAGCTGTGCAAAGTTGTGGTGCTCCATTATGTTGTGCAAACACTAGCAAAAGACCTTCTTTGGAACATATACCAGACTGCACTACAACAGGGCTACTCAACTTTGCTCTCCTGCAGATGTTGGCCTACAACTCCCATCATCCCTGACTATTGGCGGCTGTGGATACTGGAAACTGTAGTCAGAAAATATCTATAGGCAGTAGCGGTTGGTGAGCGCTGCTCCAGGCAGGTGAAGGGATTTGTATGGCAGGTTTGTGCCATACTAATCCCTCAGTTGGCCTCTGAACATGTGCACAGAGGCCACTTGAACAGTGGAGGGTGGGGCAGCCTGTCCACGGGATGCTAGGACAGTGCCTCTGCCCTATAAAGCATTACAGGCAATGGGTAAGTTTGCCACTGTTCAGAGCAGTATTTTCCTACTCTCACCACCACCCTTGAAGCAGTGCTTACTGGTCGCTACTGGCTGGAGGACCGCAGTTGAGTGGCCCTGCACTACAAGGTTGTGCAGTAGTGTTGTGGAACAGTCTTGTGCATCAATAATTAGGAACAGTCTTGAGCAGTGACTGTCAACATCAACATCGTCTGCTAGCACAAGAAGTAGTTTAGAAAACAGACATTTCTTTCCTTGCGCAACATTCTTGCACAACATCCTTAAGTTAGCACAACAGTATCAAACACAAGAGCAACATCAGTCCGGAAGGCAACCTCCTAGTGTAGCAGAACGTTCTTGTGCAATATTCTTCCTCAGAGCAATGTCCTTCTGCAAATGCATCTAGTCAGGATGACATCCACTGAATGACTTTATGCTAAGCTCTTTCATGTTAATATGACTTATATGTGGATTCATCAAAACATTACTGGTTTGAGAAAAAGTCTCCAGAATCTGAAAGTGAAAGACTTGTAAAAATATTCAACAGATGTGTTTTGCCCACATTGCCTCAAGTTCTACTATGTCCAGTTTTTGACCCAATTGCTTCTGTCCTACAGGCAAAAAAGTTGTTCACATGACCTTAGCTGCAGGGTTGAGGGGAGCCTATCTGCCTTCCCTCCACATGAGTGGCAGCTCCCTAGGACTCCGCCATGCCACGTGGTGACATAATTGGCGTCTTGGTGCAGTGCCAAAGTAGGCTCTGGAGGGAAAAGTCCTCCTGCATCCAAGAGTGCACCAAGGAGCGGGTGCTCTCAGTATCACAGCTGCTCTGCTCTATGCGGCCAGCCCCACCCCCCAGCTCACTGTCTGAAATGTTGGCAGGCCTGTGGAAAGCCCAGCTACCCAGGGCAATTGCACACATGATCACCTGCCAAGGTAGAATGAACCTCAGTAAAGAGCTGGGTAGAAATGTTGGGCTCTGCAGATCTGGAGCAGCCAGGATCACTGGGCTCACGGGATTGCAGCAACATGAGCTGACATGGCCAACCAGGTGTGTCATGTGAATAGGCTCAAAGAGCTTGTACTGTATGGTGAATCCCTTCCCTGTTTCTTTTTTTCTAGAAATAAATAAATAAATATTTAGAACCACTTCAGGTATCCCAATCCCAAACCGCTTAGGTCTGTATAGACCAAACGTAGCACTCTGGATTGTGCTCAAAAACAATCTGAGAGCTAGTGTAGGTATTTAAGAAATGGTGAGATAAGATCACCACAGTGGGTCCACATCAGTAACTTAACTGCTGCATTCTGAATTAGGGATGTGCATGAAACGATTCGGCGTGTTCAGTAGGGAAATGCCAGATTGCTTTGGTGCAGCTTGCCGAATTGTTTCAGTGGGGCAGGGAGTGGGACCTTTAAGGAAGAGTAAAGCAGATCCTTAACTGCTCCTCTGCCGTCCTGCTGCTTTTCCTGCTGCAGTGCTGTACCACTCAGAAGTCTGTGTGCAGCTGCTGCTCTGACCCAGCAGCCTGCACATGGTGCTGGGAAGCATATGGTCGCTGCGTATGTGAGGTCAGCATAGCAGCCGCACACTGACTTCTGAGTGGCACAGCGCTGCAGCAGGAAAAGTGGTGGGGTGGTGAAGGAGCAGTTAAGGACCTGCTTTACGCATCCTTAAAGGTCCCACTCCCTGCCTTGCCGGAACATTTTGTGCACATCCCACATCTGAACCAGCTGAAGCTTCTTTATTCTTTTCAGGACTATGTGGAAAAGTGCTTTGCAAGCTTGCCCAAGTGAGAGCCGCTGTAGCGTTGAGGCTAGTAGACTAGGCTATGCAGGACTTTCACTGGTTCACTGTGACAAAGTCAGAACACCTTTAACCTTTAACATAAAGACAGAAGAACCTGGCACATGGATTAGCACTGTATGTGGAATTTTTTGTTTTGTGTTCTAAAATGCGAAACATAGACGGTAGCTCAATCACCGAGAAATCTATTTATGCTTCAGAACAAACAGTTTATAATATACAGATGTCTAAATATTTTGAAAATGTTTGCTTATGGATGGGAATTGAACTACCTGTATTTATTTGAAATATTTTCCCTTGGAATTTGCATGTAAAACTAAAATCACTTGTTAGCTGACACACTGCAGCAAATGAGGCTTATTTACAGAGTATATGAAGTGCTTGGGCTTATGTTTGTATCCAGCAAAGCAATACATTTGAATTTTCATTAGACGGTTCCCTTTTTGCAAAAAATGATTCATTGTATAACAACAGTAGTAAGTGGCTTACTCTCTGTCTTTGTCAAGAAAGAACTGGCAAATTGCTAGCTGCATAATATTTCTGTTACTCCACTTGTATATGGAAATTTGACTGCTTTGCAGCAGTTTAATCAACAGGGTAAATAACCTGTGCAAAATAGCCCACCATGTAAATGCTTTTCAATAATCAAAGTCCTTTAGTGGTCACAGAATAAGAATTCATACCTGCATGCACTCTTCCTTTTTACAGCCCCCGTGCATGATTCATCATTTAGAGATAAGCATATTTAAGTCTCCTTGGTTTCAATGAGAGGGATTTTAGCATGTGTGTAATTATCCTATTGAAATCAATGGAAGTGTTTAACCTTGGTTGGACTGTGTGTTATCACACTCACTCACACATGTGTACACGATCCAAGGGGATAGCTATGATCTTAGACTAACTTGGGGAAATTTAGCTAAAAACCAGATTTGCAAGTGTGCATAACAAATGGATCTCAGAATGGACACAGGCGAATGGCAATGTTAGAGTACCCCAGAGGGACAACAGACTCAGAGTCAAGATTTTTGGATCAAAGAAATAAAACATTTTGATAAAGCAGATGCACAAGGTGATGAATAGTACTTTTCAACCTTGATACTGTTGAAGACGCTCGGGGAGTGAAGGCAACTCCCAGGGACTAGAAAAAGAGTGAGAGAGTAAAGGCTCTCATAGCCTAGTGCCTGGTGGGTGTTGGAATGTGGGCCGAAAATGGAAGGGGAAATAATCTATATATTTAATTCTCTAAGATGAACCCGTAACTAATCCCATGCGTGGCAGCTCTCATGAGATAACCACGGGTACTGGCGAGAACATGGCAGCAGTGGGCTGGCAGGCACCAAAGGAAAGCACCACCAGCGGGCGGGGAGGGAAAGCAGACTGGGAGGGCGAGAACAGGCTGGGTTGAAGGGAGGGAAAAGAAAACAGACTGGGCCTGAAGGGAGGGGGGAAGGAAGATGGGGAGGGGAGTCAGGGAGAACTAGGGGCACAGATGCTCTGCACCAGATCAGCTAGTAAAGAATAAAGGGGAAAGAGCAGCTTCTTACCTGGTCACATCTGTAGTTTCTTGTGCAATGCCAAAATGGAAAGATTTCCCAAGAAATGATTTGGGGTCCCCCTCAAAGGTGTTGCCAAAGTGAGGGCAAGAAGAGGCAGCAGAGTGAACATGTGCTTTCTGTGATAATATATGTGCTCACAGCTTGCAGAGAGGAGCATTGGGTTCCCAGGCAGTCTGGCGCATGGGTTAGGCCTAATCAAGACCGCATAGGGAATGACCGAACCTCAAGGTCTCAAGGGTTCCACTTAGGAGTCTAGGGGCTCTCAGGCAGTCACACAAGAATGGTCCTTTGGCAAGTGGCTTGCTGCAAGTGCACACAGTGGCCGCCTTCAGATGTAATGTGGAACTGCGGGTCCAGCCACGGTTCCATGCCTCCCTCTCTCCACTCTCCCACCTGCAAGACTTCAGAGAGGCATTGGAGCTGGCTGTGTGGGCTTCCTTCTTGACAGAAGGACAGCCTGCACAGCTAATCAGGCTGGGCACAGCCAATCAGGCTTCCTTCCTGAACTCCAGTCCCGTGGGGCCAAAATAGAGAAACCGCAGGTTCCTTTCTTCCACAAATTCCATTTTCTCAAATTCGGATATGCTGGTGAGGAAACCAAAGGTGGAGAGACCTCTGGTTTCTTGCCTCAGGTAAGAATTCAATGAGTGAGTGACTCAAAGACTCTGGTTTCCAACTATGTCCAAGGCAGTCCAAGCGAGGTTTCCCTGCAGCAGCCCCAAGCAGGGAACACCCAAATATAGCATTTTTCAGTTCAGCTCAGCAATTCTGGATCCCACAGTCCAGGTTTCCAACTAGGGATGGGCATGAACACTGGGGAGTTTGAAGGTGCGGGGGATGTCTCACTTTAAGGGTAGGGGAGGGTGCACTTGCCCTCCCTCTGCTTTCCCCCTGCCGGCGCCCAGTATTTTACATGTCCTGTGGGGTGGCAGCGTACTTCCCTGCCACTCCTTTTGCTCTTCAGCCAGAAGTGGCTGGAAGTAGCTGGTGTGCGTGCGCCTGATGGGTGTGCGTGCGCACATTGCACTTGTGCTCACGCACATCGGTCAGGTGGGCATGTGCCTGCTACTTCCAGCCATTTTCGGCTGAAGAGCAAACGGGGCGGCAAGGAAGTATGCTGCCACACTGTGATTGATTGATTGATTAAGTGCCGTCAAGTCGGTGTCGACTCTTAGTGACGACATAGATAGATTCTGTCCAGGATGATCTATCTTCAACTTGGCCTTTAAGGTCTCTCAGTGGTGCATTCACTGCTGTCATAACTGAGTTCATCCACCTTGCTGCTAGTCGTCCTCTTCTTCTCTTTCCTCAAACTTTCCCCAGCATTATAGACTTCCCAAGGGAGCTGGGTCTTTGCATAATGTGTCCGAAGTATGATAGTTTGAGCCTGGTTATTTGTGCCTTGACTGAAAATTCTGGATTGATTTGTTCTATGATCCATTTGTCTGTTTTCCTGGCTGTCAATCGTATTCTCAAAAGTCTTCTCCAGCACCAAAGCTCATAAGCGTCAATACTTTTTCTATCTTGCTTCTTCAAAGTCCAGCTTTCGCATCCATAGAGTGTCATGGGGAAAACTATTGTCCGAATGATTCTAATCTTTGTAGGTGTGGACACATTACGACATGTAAGTATGGCAGGCAACAGAAATATGGCAGGCAACAGAAGAAGAATCAGTCAAGGCTCTAACCAAACTATGCCAGCAAATTTGGAGAACAACACAGTGGCCAACAGATTGGAAGAGGTCAGTCTACATACCCATACCAAAGAAAAGAGACTAACAGATTGTGCAAACAATCACACAATATCCTCAATTTCACATGCTACCAAAATAATGCTTGGAGGTGATGGGGAGGATCATATCTCAGCAGGGAGCACATTCCACAATCTCGGGGCAGCAACCGAGAAGGCCCGTCTCTGTGTAGCCACCAAACGAGTTGGCGGTAACTGGAGACGGACCTCCTCAGATGACCTCAATGAGCGGTGGGGCTCATAATGAAGAAGACGCTCTCTTAGATACCCAGGGCCTAAGCTGTTTAGGGCTTTGTAAGTTATAACTAGCACTTTGTATTTTGTCCAAGAACCTATTGGCAGCCAGTGTAACTCCATCAGTAAAGGAGTAACATGGTCTCTCCGAGATGACCCAGAGACCAACCTGGCTGCCTCGTTCTGAACCAACTGAAGTTTCCGGACTACGTACAAAGGCAGCCCCATGTAGAGCACATTACAAAAGTCAAGTCTGGAGGTCACCAACAGATGTACCACTGTTTTGAGGTCACTGATCTCAAGAAACGGGCGCAGCTGGCGTATCAGCCGAAGCTGATAGAAAGCACCCCTGACCACCGCCTCAACCTGAGAAACCAGGGAGAAGTGTGAATCCAAAAGTACTCCCAGACTGTGAAGCTGTTTCTTTTGGGGAAGTGTGACCCCATCTAGAACAGGCAGAACAAAATCATCTCTAGAGTTTTGACCCCACACAATAGGTACCTCCGTCTTATCTGGATTCAGCTTCAGTTTATTCTCCCTCATCCAGCCCATTACTGCTTCCAGACAGGCATTTAGGGAGGATATGCCAGCTCCTGAAGAAGTTGACATGGAGAAGTAGATCTGGGTGTCACCAGCATACTGGTAACACCCAGCTCCAAATCCCCTGATGATCTCTCCCAGCAGTTTCATGTAGATGTTTGAAAGCATTGGAGAGAGTATGGAGCCTTGAGGGACACCATACTTAAGCTCAGATTTTGAAGAGCAACAGTCTCCAATCAACACCATCTGGAATCTATCTGAGAGATAGGAGCGGAACCACTGTAAAACAGTGCCTCCCACCCCCACCCCCCTCAGAAGTTCCAGAAGGATACTATGATCAATAGTATCGAAAGCCGCTGAAAGATCCAAAAGGACCAACAGTCACACTTCCGCTGTCAATTGCCAATTGGAGATCATCCATCAGGCTGACCAAAGCAGTCTCCACCCCATAGCCTGCCCGAAAATCAGTTTGAAATGGGTCTAGATAATCAGTTTCCTCCAAGACTGCCTGGATCTGAGAGGCCACCACCCTCTCAATTAGCTTGCCCAGCCATGGGAGGTTGGAAACAGGCCTATATTTGCTCAACTCTGAGGGATCTAATGCAGGCTTCTATAGAAGAGGTCTAATGATTGCCTCCTTAAGACAAGGAGGCATTCTGCCCTCCCTCAGAGAAGTATTTATGATTTCCACCAGGCTGTTTACAACAACCTCCCTGCTAGAGCGAACAAGCCATGTTGAACAAGGGTCAAGAGAACAAGTGGTAGGCCTCACTGCTCCAAGCAGCTTGTCCACATCCTCAGGAGTCACAAACTGAAACCGATCCAGTCGAATCACATAAGAGGAGTCATTGGGCACCTCCCGCTCAGACATCAAATTAATTGTGGAGTCTCCATCTAGGTTGGCCCAAATCCGAGAGATTTTATCTGCGAAAAACACTTTAAACACATCACAGTGGGTAACTGATGACTCCAAATTCTGGTTCGGGGAGGGGGGGTAGATACTAATCCCCTCACAACCCTGAACAACTCCGCTGGATGTGAATTCACAGAGGCAATACGGGCAGAAAAGAACCGCCTCTTTGCCACACATATTGCCTGAGCATAGATCTTTAGATGTGCTCTATGTCGCAATCTGTCGGATTCGCGTCGAGTCTTCCTCCACTTGTGCTCCAGTCACCTACCTTGCCACTTCAGCCCCCGTAGTTCTTCCGTATACCAAGGGGCCAAATTTGAAGCGGGTTGGAGGGGACGCTTGGGAGCAATTGTGTCTACTGCCCTGGTGAGCAAGTTGTTCCAATTCTCAACCAGGGTATCAACAGGATCACCAGCAAAGCCAACGTTAAATCCCTCCAAGGCTTCTTGGAATCTTAGTGGATCCAATAACCTCTTGGTGGAGACCATTCTAATGGGCCCCTCGCCCCTGCGGAGGTGGTAAGTGGTCGTAGTAATGAAATACTAGAAATACGCCGCCCTGTAGGATGTGTTAAATACTGGGTGCTGGCGGGGAGAACGCGGAGGGACGGGTAAGTGCACCCTTTCCTGCCCTTAAAGTGAGACCTGCCACCATCGAGAGACTTCCCCAAGACCGAGCCACCCCCGCCTGGTTCCGTGCACATCCCTATTTCTAAACTGGGGCTCAGCAGCATCCTGCTTGTTTCTAGGTGACGCAAAGGACAATGTAGTTGTGGAAATGAGGAAAATAACCTTTCTTTAAAAAACTTTGTATGATGGATGAAATCTTTCACAACAATGGTTGCATGTAAGTAATGTACAGTTATTTTACTTTTTACTTACATGCTGCTAATGTTGTGACAGATTGCATCCATAAAGGGGAAAGCCAAAAACTGATGGATAATTAAACAAAATTCTATTTGAACATCAGAAAAGGTTAAGGATTTAATCCTCGATTCAAGGATTGGTTGAATGATTTATTCAGGTCTGTGACCATAAGAAAAGCCCTGCTGGATCAGGCCCAGGGCCTATCTAGTCCACCATCCTGTTTCACACAGTCGCCAACCAGATGCGTCTGGGGAACCCTCCTTCCTTTTCCTACTGACCATCCATTCAGTGGGGAAGCCAGAGTGGCAGCTTGCAGAGCCATGTGATGCAGGAGCACAGATAGGTGGGCCCGGCAGGTGCAGCTTACTTCCTTCAGGTGGTGGCAGTAAGAAGTTAGTAGTTAGCTAACTAACTTTACTCAGCAGTTAGCTAAGTAACTGTACTCAATTAGCAGCTGCCCCTGCTAAGTGAGTAAAAAGGCACCTTTTAAAGTGGTGAATCTCTTCTAGTTATCATGGGGAGAGCAATGGCCAATCCAACCCCAACATAACATTCCTTCAATGGCTGATGCTGGCGTTACCTTGCATTTCTGTTTTGATTGTGAACCCTTTGGAGACAGGGGAGCATCTTATTATTTATTTTTCTTTGAAAACCACTGTGAAACCTTCTGCTGAAAAGCCATACATAAATGTTGGTAGTCATAGAGAACAGCAAGCAAGTGAGGGACTGTGAATGCACCACAGCACCAGCATGCACAGAGGCTGGCTTGGTAGCTAGCTGGCTGCCTTGCCTTGAGCCAAGAGGTGAAGTTGGGGAGAGCAGGCTGGGGAGAAGCAGGCTGAGGACAGCAGGCTGGGTGACCCATGCGGGAGGAGGACTGTGTGTGTGGTAAACCTAACCAGGAGATGAATTTACGGTTAAGAAGCAGGGGCCTTGAGAACTCTGCACCTAGACATCGATCTGAGCAGACATACAGTTCACTTGGTCATCAGCTTCACAGTGGTGAGCTGTTTTTATTCAATTTTTTAGATCAAAGTATGCATTTATTTGTTGTCACATTTATATACCACCCTATATAAAATCACAAGGCAGTTTACAGTTTAAACGAACAGCAACTAAAACCAAAAAGCAGATTAAAATTACCATGAATAAAACTTTAAAATTAAAACAGCTTAAACTAAAAGCCTGATAAAACAGGTGTGTTTTCAAAAGTTGTTTAAAAACAACCAGAGAGTGGGAGATTCTGATTTCATTTGGGAGTGTGTTCCACAGCTTGGGGCAACCCTAGAGAAGGCCTGCTTTTGGGTCGCTGCCAAGCGAAACAGTGGCAACCATAACCAGACCTCCGCCAAAGGCAGTTGGGCTCATGAAGAAGAAAGCACTCTCTTAAATACCCTGGGCCCGAGCCATTCAGGGCTTTATAGGTAATAAACAGCACTTTGTATTTTGCCCAGAAACTAATTGTCAGCTAGTGTAGTTCCTGTAAAATAGGAGTAATGGGTGATCCCGGAGACCAACCTGGCTTCCGCATTCTGCACCAGTTTCAGTTTCTGAACTACTTACACAGCAGCCCAATGTAAGAGCACATTGCAGTTGTCAAGCCTTGCATTTCTGTTACCATGATGTTACCAGCCTATGCGTCACTGTTTTAAGGTCATTTGTCTTGAGAAATGAACGTAGCTGGCATATCAGCTGAAGCTGATAAAAAGCACTCCTGGTCACTGCCTCAACCTACATCACCAAGATAATCTACATACCTGATTTTTTGGCGGGGAGTGTAACCCCATTCAGAACAGGCAGATCTAAATCACTTCCTATTTTCTGGCCTCCCACAATGAGTACCTCCATCTTGCTTGGATTCAACTCCAGTTTGTTCTCCCTTATCCAGCCCATTACCGATTCCAAGCAAGCATTGAGAGAGGTCAAGCCATCTACTATACTACTACTACTATTTATATACCACTTTTCAACAAAAGTACCCTAAGTGGTTTACATAAAAATAAATAAATAAATAAATAAATAAATAAATAAATAAATAAATAAATAAATAAGGCTCCCTGACTCCAAACAGCTCACAATCTAAAAAGAAACGGAACATAGAAACTAACAACAGCCACTACAGGGATGCTGTGTTGGGGTTGGATAGGGCCACTTGCTCCCCCCGCCCTCAGTAATGAATATCATGACTTTAAAAGTGCCTCTTTGTTCATTTAGCAGACACTTCATCTCCTGATGAAGCTGATATGGAGAAATAGATCCTAGTGTCATCAGCATATTAATAGCTCCTGATGATCTCTCCCAGCGGTATTATGTAGCTGTTAAGAAGCATTTGAGATAGAATGGAGCGCTGTGGGATTCCACACAACAGCTCTTGCTTTGAAGAGCAACAGTATCCAAGTGACACCATCTGGAATCTACCCAAGAGGTAGGAGCAGAACCACTGCAAAGCAGTTGCTCCCACCTCCAACCCCCTCAGGTGGTCCATGGCTGAAGGTATCGAAAGTCGCCGAGAGATCCAAGAGAACCAACAGGCCCACAATCCCACATATATTCCTAATTGGAGATCATCCATCAGGCCGACCAAGGCATATATAATGTCAATATATGCAACTTGTATGCAAAGTGGAGACTTTTTGGAGACTTTTTTTTGTCAAAAGCATCTTCTATTTCCACTTTTTTGGTGATGGATATCAAAGTTTTTCACTTATGGACCTACCATCCTGCTTATGGATGCTACCATCCTGCCAGTGTTCCCTCTAAGAGGGATTCCCAGATGTTGTGCACTACAACTCCCAGAATCCCCAGCTGAAATGGCTTTTGTTTGGGGATTATGGGAGTTGTAGTCCACAACATCTGGGAATCCCTCTTAGATGGAACACTGTTCCCTGCCGCTCTCCCTTCACCATGTAAATTTTGGGAAAGGGTGGACTTCTAGCTGTGAAGATGGTCTTGTGCAAGGGATTGCTACTATAGGAGTGAGCCATTATGAGATGGAGCCAAACTTCGGGCCATGGGGCATGGAGCTCAGTTTGTAATTGTTTGTTGTTTTCTTAACTGGGAGAGTTCATTCCTGGAACACTTCCAATTCCTAACTTTGATGCTGTCCCTGCTAGTCTGTCATATGGCCCACTTGCATGTGGATCATGGAGCCAGTTACTAAGAATCTGGGAATCAAGAAATATGAGTGATTCCCATTTCTTTTTTATCCATATCTACTACTATAGTGCCCAATTTGAGAATTGTAGATCTCATCAGTAAGCTCCACTTTCATATTACAAGAGAAGCAAGGAAAGCAGAAGAGTGGATTGTGCCAGTCTCTGAATAGTTGTAATAATAGAGCTGACCGAAACAAGTTTATATTTATATTTATATACTGCACTTCATCCTAAAACCCCAGGGTAGTTGACCAAATAAAAACAATTCAATAAAAACACAACAAATGCAGCTTTTTTTTTTTTTAAGCAAGGGACAGCTCACTGCCTGCTATTCCTTTTGTTATGTAAGCTGCTTTGAGAACTTTGTTGAAAAGTGATATAAAATATTAATAATTTAACATTTATTAATAATAATAATAATAATAATAATAATAATAATAATAAAATAAAATATTGTTCTCCTGAAAGAGAAGTTTCAGTTTTGTCCTTTTAGCTCTATCTAAAAATGACACAAGAGCTTACCTTCTTTTATAGGAGATCTGGTCTGCTTTGTGTGGCTTCCAACATCAAAAGGAGGATGTTTCTAGGAAAACATAGTAGTTGAACAAATTGCTAATTTTCTGTTATGCTTAAGGTTAGCTGCATCTTCTTTGACATGTCTATTAGAAGCCCTAATTAAAGGCAAATCCCTGCATATCCTACTGAGACTTCTACAGAGCTTAGAAAAAAGGAGCTCATTGTAATGGTTGAAAATAGCTTGTTGGTTTGAAAGCTATTAAAAAATCTGTTGCTGATTGAGTTTGGCAAAGTAAAGAATATATATGGAACAAACACTGCATTTTACTGTGCTTACTAGTTTGATGGCACCACAAATGCTCATCTTGCTCAACAAAGTGCATAATATCTATATTCTTATTATACCAAAGGCAAAATTGAAAGAAACAGTAGAAGTAAGGATGCAGTCCTAAGCACACTTCCTCTCAAGTCCCACTGAACTCGGAAGGACTTACTTCCAAGTAAAAAAGCATCAGTTTGGCTTTCTAATCTTAAGAATATAAGAACATAAGAACAGCCCTGCTGTATCAGGCCCAAGGCCCATCTAGTCCAGCATCCTGTTTCACACAGTGGCCCACCAGATGCCGCTGGAAGCCACAGGCAGGAGTTGAGGGCGTGCCCTCCCTCCTGCTGTTACTCCCCCGCAACTGGTACCCAGAGGCATCCTGCCTTTGAGGAAGGAGGTGTCCTTTAGCCCTCCAACTAGTAGCCAATGACAGACCTCTCCTCCATGAAGTTATCCAAACCCCTCTTAAAGCCATCCAGGTTGTTGGCTGTCACCACATCCTGTGGCAGAGAATTCCACAAGTTGATTATGCATTGTGTGAAAGAGTACTTTCGCTTGTTGGTCCAAGATTTCCTGGCAATCAATTTCATGGGATGACCCCTGGTTCTAGCGTTATGTGAGAGGGAAAAGAATTTCTATCTATCCACTTTCTCTACACCATGCATGATTTTATAGACTCTATCATGTCTCCCCGCAGTTGTCTTTTTTCTAAACTAAAAAGCCCAAGGTATTGTAGTCTTACCTCATAAGGAAGGAAGGCCCCTGATTTGATAAGGAATATAATTTCTCTTTATCATCTCCGCATAGTTTCTCTTCCCAACTCACAGAATACCTACACCTGCATAAATATATCCAGGGAATGTGCAATAAAGAATATGTAAACAGACCTCTGTATGAGGGTCAAGAAAGAATGCAAAGCACAGTGACATTCAGGGACAATCAAAACAAACATTTTGTTAGTTTGAGTGGCTTCACATGTAACGGTGGCAAGTAAGTAAGGGGAAATCCCTGGTTCCTGCTGAGCATGCACTCTTGCTACTGCTGCTGTTTCCATAACATCTGAAGCCAGAAATGTCTGGCGAATGTTGGGCAGAGAATGTCGGTTACCCACGTCAGCCCAACATTCTTAACCAATGTTTGACATTGGCTTGACAATGTTGGGCTAAGGTGAGTAATTGATATTCTCCACCAGACTTCCTGCTTCAGGCATCACGGAAATGGCAGTAATAGTGGGAGCAGATGCCTGGTGGGATCTGTAGGTTCATCCATCCATACTTACTTGCTGTCATTACGTGTGAAGCTGCCCATTGAGAAGCTTTACTCGTTGAAGAATGAGTGAGGACTGAACAACAGGGCAGCAATATGACCCCTGTTATGAGCATGTGCCACAGCAGTCTAGACCAGTTATAGTTTTCACAGACATGTCAAAGGCAGCCCCATGTAGAGCACATTACAGTAACTTAGCCAAGGCATGAGTGATAGTGGCAGGGGTGTAGGGAGCTTTGTGGGGGCCAGAGGACAAAGTCTGACCAGTGGCTCCCCCCACCCCTGGGTGTTCTTTTGCACACGCAAAGTGTGCACATGCCCCAAGTGTGCACAGGGTGTGCACGCCCCCTGCATCTGACGTTGCCCAGCCCTGGCATAGTTTCAGTTCCCCTGTCAGCAGTTAGAGGAATCACTGAAATGGAGCTCCTTTGAGTTCCCTTTCAGCAATTCCACCAACTGCTGGAATTGCACCAACTGCTGCGGGGGGCGGGGGGGACGGGGTGTAAGAAGGCCAGAATAGCATCTATTATAGACTCATTAAATCTTGGTTGTGATGGATGGTTTTGAATAAACAAGATAAGCAGGGATTTATGTCCGGGACTGAACAGGTTTGGAAATTCCTTTGACTTCCTGTTACCAAGATGCTATATCTGAGAATATGGCAATCCGTATCATAAGGCAGCTGTTCAAGCAGCTCTTATGAAGAATAAGCATTAAGAGTGGTGCATTTTTTATTTTTTGTTTTGTTTTTTTGGTTGATTACAGAAGGAGGAAGGATTTGTTTCAGAAGCAATAACAAACATTTCCTCAGGCTTCCAAATCTTGCATGACAGAAGAAAAGATAATTAAAAAAAAATACTATTTATCTGTGCTTGAGATAGTTGTAACATCTATGTGCTTAGTTTTTTATTTCTTAACATAAAAATATGCAATGATGAGCTGTCTGATGTTATTGGGGTGACAGCTGCTCTACCCCAGAAGAACTAGCCTGTGCAAGGATCTATCTTGCCTCTTCTCCTCTTTAACACCTACATGCAACAGCTAGGTGTCTCTGTGCTCACTGCCCCAGGCAGGCGAGGAGAATCATATGAAGTGTGAGGCAGGGAAGCTGGGTTGGAGAGGCTGGAGTGGGAGGCAGATGAGGCTAAAAGTGAGAAACTGGGAGAACAAGGCAAAAAAACCAAACGGACAGAAACAGGAGCTGGAGCAGAGGGCTTGGAGGAGCTCTAGGAGGAGCTTCCAATACACCAGCGAAGGTCAGGTTTGAACTTTAGTGCAATAATATTGCTGTGTCCCCTGTGTGGTATGTCCTCCTAAAGAAGGGGGCTATTCACACAACTACTCTCGCTGGTGGGTGGCGGGGGGGGGGGAGGCAGGGTTCAACCTACCTTCCCACAGATGATTGTGTGCAGGCTTATGGCACACAAGCCGCACACCCACACATCCAAAGCTGCCAGGAGCAGCATGTATGACTATCCATGCTGTTCCTGGCTGATTGGGAAAAAAGAGGCTGGGACTTCTTATCCCAGCCTCCAAGTATTCCACAGTGCACCACATGCCATGTGCAGTGCACTGGGGGATTCTCTCAAGGGACAGGTGCTCTAAGGGTGCCCTTCTCTGGTGCTGACCCATGATCCTGAGAGCCAGGTTAAGGGCACATTTGCGCCCTTAACCTCAGCTAAGAGCCGGCCTTTGGTGCTGGGTTCGCAACACAGCACCACCAGGATTTGAGCGGATCTGGCAGTTCTCATGGGCAGCCAAGCCCAGGCTTGTCTTCCTAAGCCCGGGCTTGGCTGCTCATGAGGACAGCCTCAAGATGTGTTTGGCTCTATACCTGATCTAATTGCCTTCTTTAAAAATGCTTTTACCAGTAGCTGAGCGGACATTCTTTTGATGGTTATGCTGTTAAATTTTATATTATTTTTATTGTTTACTGTTGTGAGCCATCCTGAGCAATATTGTACTGGAGGGATATAAATATTGCAAACAAAGAAACAAACAATTGGCTGCTGAGATTCTTATCTGGAGTGTTGTTTTATTGGTGCTTCTGTTGCCATTGACTGTCCATTGATGCTTATTGTGCTTGACCTTCATTATTTTAAGATACTGTATGTGTACACCTAGGAAATGATACCCCACCTTCTTAAATATGTAAGGCAGACAACACTAACACAAAGCACTTTTGCATGCTGATCGATACATCCTTGAGCTTGTGAGTGGTAGTGCTCACATATCTCCCACCCTTTCCTCTACCAAACAAGTCATCAGTATGAAGAAGGAAAATAGTGTATGTGTTTGTCTCTCTCCCTCTTCTTAGTGAGAACGCAGGCAGGATCAGCCTCCATGAGACAGAGCTGAACTCTAACCCCAGGCACCCTTGGCAGCCTATGACTGTGAAATCCAGTAGTCCCAGTCTTACAGGGCCCAGTGTGACCTTGTTGTCACTGGCCAATAGTCTCATATCATAGGCAATATTATTTTTCCAAGTCTCATAACCTTTGACTCAACAAATATAGTGCAACAAGGCAAGTGCATGGTTATAAACAGAAAAAGACAAGCCACTAGATGCTTTGTATTGAGTCTGGCCAATTTAATCCCTAACAGTACTTTCCCTTCTTTACGTCAGGAAGAATGAAATTGTCCAGACTCTGGGAAAGAAGTATGGAATGTGAAAGCGAGATTTGGTGGATGGGATGGCAAAACACAATTGGCATGTCGTTCTCCAGAAGAGCTGAAATAATAATAGCACAAACATAAGCAAACCTCAGAGATCCAATTTGCACAGTACAATTTTTCAGACAAGGGATGAGCAAATGGATTGTATAGATATATCATACACTTGACTGGCTTTCCAGATGTAAGCTGGTGTGTGGGAGAGAAGGGGCCATAGTTCAGCGGAGAGCACATGCTTTGCATGCAGAAGGTCCCAGGGTCCAGTCCCCGACATCTCTGAGTAGAACTGGGAAACACCTCCGTCTGGAACCATGGGGAAATGCTGCTGGATTATTAATAGTGAACAAGATAGGCCACATTCTCCTTAAAGTGTTAGTTTTCTCAGTGAAGTGAAGTGCTCAGGTCCCCGCCCCCTATCCTCCCTAACTTCTCAATGTGAAAACTGAACTGTAAACCTACCCTGTGAACTGATGTAATCACAACAGATCTGTAATGTGGGATTATTTGGAATATGTAGATTGGCTTTTAGATAAGCAAACTAACATGTTTGTGGTTTTCTTAGATACTGACACACTATGGATATAATTGTAGAGATTCTAAGTAATAACGATGGTAGACAGAGCTTAGTTATTTAGTTCTGTAATTTATACTGCAATTATTTGCGCATGTAAAAATGACCCCCTCCCCTTACTTACTTCCTTTCTCAAATGATGGACAAATTTCTAACAGATAGTGTTCCTCATTTACTTTACTAGGGGCATTCCAAATGCACAAAACAATGAACACATATAGCTATCTCTTCTACTGAAGTGAATATGAAAGCTTGCTCATTGTCATATATGCAGGGGACAGTGTACATTCTCACAACACCCATGTGAGACAAGATAGTGGCTGCCTTCAGTCAGGAAGTTCCTCACTTCCTCTCCCCCCGCTCTCCAGTCTGCTTCGGATGTTTGGGAGAGCTGCCTCTCTGTAGTCAGTGACACTGCAGAGAGGCAGGAGAGCTGACTTTGTGGGCTTCCTTCTGACAGAAGGACAGCCTGCACAGCCAATATGGCTGGAGTGAGGGAGGAGCTTCCTCCCTCAACTCCGGATCCATGGAGCCGAAACTGCAGGGCAAACATTCTGATGTAATGCCGGCACTGCAGGACTGGAGGTAAGGGTGGTGAAACTCCACTCTGAATGAAGGTTCAGAGTGTAGTATGGGAAGGAAAACCACGAGTCCCTTCTCATCCTTAACTCTGGTTTCGCCAATTTGGACATGTGGCTTGAGAAACTGGAGGTGAAAGGACCTCTGGTATCCTAGTATGTCCAGATTCGGCCTCTGTTTTGCCAATGGAAAACTGATTCTAAAAAAGGAAGACACATCCATGGCAGAGATGGAACAGTTCATCCATATCTCCCAGCCCTGTGTCTGTTCTTCAGAACTGCCCACCACAGCCTACTGGAGAAGAGGTGCATCAGGAAGACTGTAGCAGCACTAGCTGAGGTTTCTCCTGGCATTGGGAAGTGAAGTACAAAACAACCTTCATTCAAGTGAATACTTATTCACCTGAATGAATACTTAACGTTTGCTAGCTAATGCTAGCAAAGCAATTCTAGAAAATAAGCACCTCTTATCCATCTGCTTAACAATGATATCCTTCAGCTGCCAGCATAAGAGGCTGTAGAACTATAGCAGAGAATGCTCAGGCACTGCAGTTGTTGCTTCAAAGTTTGACAGAGGGTCAGGTAGCAGCCACTCTCTAACGCACAATAAAGAGTGTATGATTAAGCAGATAACTGAATCAGTACAGGGAGCGTTTCCCTTTCTTTCATCCTTGCAGACAGTATTTGTCCCTTTGATCCCTGAACAGATCAAACAAAACCCACTAATCAATTATTTCCCTTTTTGTCTTTCAGATGCTGCCACAGACCTTCAAACACCAACAGCAGATCACTTCAAGAATTCTTTATTTGCTTTCTTTCCTTAAAACAACTGTGTACCACAAATGGGTAATTTAAAATCAATTTTATGATTTCTATTCTTCAAAATAACACTCTGTAAAGGTGCACTTTATTTTTAAGGCAATGTTTGCTGTTGAGGAAAACATTTCTGATTAATTGAAATGAAACTAATATAAAGCCTATAGATTGTTCTACAATTGCAGTAGTATAACTATGCAGACTGAAGTAATAAAAAAACTGTCCAGAAGCAAGGCTTTGATTATAATTTGTAATCATACCCAATGTAGTTAGGAGCAAAGCCACTTACCACTTCCTTTGTATTTCCGTCCATTCATGGAAACATTTTCTCATCAATACCACATTGGCAGTATCTTCCCCTATGCACCATGGCTTTCCTCCATTAGTGATGGGCAAACTCCCCTCAGCCTAATTCAGAATCAGACTCAAGAAATCATGCCTTCCAACAAATCAAAAGTAGCTCAGTTATCTTCAGAGCTTAGTTCTGAAGTTTGGACTCCTTCACTCCGTGCTGCAACATGATTGGTAGCACAAGGGGGTCCGAATGGCTCTCCCTGCCTTGTGGCCCCCTTACATTCTCACCTACCACCTCCTATGAGCTTTCCAACCCCTGCTCCATTAGACCCAGAACCCTGCCCTGCTCTGTCCTCTGCCTTCTCATTTATCTACTTGTACCAGTGTCTCGGGATGTTCACAGAACCGGGTTCCCCAGTTTGGCTTGAATCTGGACCAGATTAGAGTTGCCCCAGGAGGCTCAGGCTCAATTGAGCTGGGTCAGTTCTGGTCTGGGCATCGAGCTGAGCCAAGCTCAGTCACCGGCTGGCTGTAAGGGTGGATTCCAGTGAGGCTTCCCCTTTTTACAAGTAAAGGGCTTTCCTGAAAAGAGATGTGGTGGAGTGGAGGGGGCATGCAACAAGGTAGTCTTTACATTAAAAATAAGGCAGTGGTGGCAGCAGAGATGGCAGAAGCAGCAGTGAGGGCAGGGGCTCCTTCAGACCCATGCCAGCCTCCCAAATGACGGGCTCGGAAGGCTTCGGCCTGGTTTGGACCTGCACAGGGACGCTGGTGGGTGGGGGTTGGAGGACCCCCCACCACTGCAGCAGCCATTTCTCACCCCCCCACTGCATCTACATTAAGGAAAACCCTTTACTTGTAAATGGGGAATGCTCCCCGCATTCCCCTTTACATGTCTACCCATCGAGCCGCTTAAGAACATAAGAACAGTCCCGCTGGATCAGGCCCAAGGCCCATCTAGTCCAGCATCCTGATTCACACAGTGGCCCATCAGATGCTGCTGGAAGCCACAGGCAGGAGTTGAGGGCATGCCCTCTCTCCTACTGTTACTCCCCTGCAACTGGTACTCGGAGGCATCCTGCCTCTGAGGCTGGAGGTGGCCTATAGCCCTCCAACTAGTAGCCGATGATAGACCTCTCCTCCATGAAGTTATCCAAACCCCTCTTAATGTCGTCCAGGTTTTTGGCTGTCACCACATCTTGTGGCAGAGAATTCCACAAGTTGATTATGCATTGTGTGAAAGAGTACTTCCGTTTGTTGGTCCTAAATTTCCCAGCAATCAATTTCACGGGATGACCCATGTTTCCAGTGTTATGTGAGAGGGATTAGAATTTCTATCTATCCACTTTCTCTACACCATGCATGATTTTATAGACCCCTATAGTGTCTCCCCGCAGTCGTCTTTTTTCTAAACTAAATAGCCCCAGGTGTTGTAGTCTTGCCTCATAAGGAAGGTGCTCGAGGCCCCTGATCATTTTGGTTGCCCTCTTCTGCACCTTTTCCAGTTATACAATGTCCTTTTTTAGATGTGGTGACCAGAAGTACTCCAAGTGTTGCAAAACCACATTTTGTATACGGGCATTATAATATTAGCAGTTTTATTTTCAATCCCCTTCCTAATGATCCCTAGCATGGAATTGGCTTTTTTCACAGCTGCCACACATTCAGTTGACATTTTCAATAAGCTGTCCACAACGACCCCAAGATCCCTCTCCTGGTCAGTCACGGACAAGTCAGATCCCATCAGCGTATACTTGAAGTTGGGGTTTTTCGTCCCAATGTGCATCACTTTACACTTGCCAACATAGAACTGAATTTGTGACTTTGTTGCCCACTCACCCAGTTTGGAGAGATCCTTTTGGAGCTCCTCACAATCCGTTTTGGATTTCACTTCCTGAAAGAGTTTGGCATCATCTGCAAATTTTGCCTCCTCGCTGCTTACCCCTAATTCTAGATCATTTATGAATAAATTAAAAAGCACCGGTCCTAGTATAGATCCCTAGGGGTCCCCACTTCTTACTTCCCTCCATTGTGAAAACTCTCCATTCATACCTACCCTCTGTTTTCTGGCCTTCAACCCGTTAGCAATCCACACATGTACTTGTCCCCTTATCCCATGACTGCTAAGTTTCCTCAGGAGTCATTGATGAGGAACTTTGACAAAAGCTTTTTGGAAGTCCAGGTATACTATGTCAAATGGATCACCTTGATCCGCACACTTGTTGACTCTCCCAAAGGACTCCAATAGGCTCGTGAGGCAAGATTTACCTTTGCAGAAGCCATGCTGGTTCTCCCCCAGCAGGGGCTGTTCTTCTATGTACTTTACAATTTTATCTTTGAGAATGCTTTTCATTAATTTGCCCAGAACAGATGTTAAGCTAACCGCCCTGTGATTTCCCAGATCGCCCCTGGATCCCTTTTTGAAAATCGGTGTTACATTTGCTACTTTCCAGTATTCTGGTACTGAATCGGATTGTAGAGATAAGTTATAAATTTTAGCAAGGAAGTCGGCAATTTCACATTTGAGTTCTTTAAGGACTCTTGGATGCATGTCGTCTGGCCCTGGCAATTTGCTAGTCTCCAATTTTTCCAGACAGTTTAGAACAGGCATCCCCAAACTGCGGCCCTCCAGATGTTGCTGAACTACAACTTCCAGCATACCCAGCCACAAAAAAATGTGTCTAGGGATGCTGGGAGTTGTAGTTCAGCAACATCTGGAGGGCCGCAGTTTGGGGATGCCTGGTTTAGAACATCATCTTGTCACTTCTATCTGACTCAGTTCTTTAGACTCCATCCCTGAAATGCCGGGTTCAGGAACAGGTATATGCTCAGTATCCTCTGCTGTCAAGACGGATGCAAAGAACTCATTTAGCTTCTCTGCAACCTCCATATCCTCCTTAATAATCCCTTTAACTCCCTCATTGTCTAATGGTCGAACCTCCTCCCTGGCAGGTTTCCTGCTTTTGATTTATTTAAAGAAGTTTTTGTTATTCTCCTTAGTGCTTTTAGTTAAATGTTCCTCAAAGTCTTTTTTCGCCTCCCTTTTTGTCACCTTGCTTTTTTTTTTTTTTGCCAGAATTTGTGTTCCTTTCTGTTCTCTTCATTTGGACAGGCCTTCCAATTTCAGAAGGAAGTCTTCTTCCCTTTTCTGGCTTCCTTGATTGTTATCCATGCTGGCGTCCTCCTGGACTTAATGGTACCTTTCCTCCTTTGGGGTATACAATCTAACTGGGCTTCTAGTATTGTGGTTTTGAGTAAACTACATGCATTCTGGAGCGAAGTGACTTTCCTGATTTTCCCTTTCAGCTTTCTTTTCACCATACTCCTCATTTTGGAAAATTTCCTCTTCTGAAATTCAAAGTGTCTGTGTGACTCCTTGGTGATTCTCTACCCACATGTTTGCTGAATTTGATGGCACTATGGTCACTGCTCCCTAAAGGGTCGATGACATTGACATCACACACCAGGTCCTGGGTGCCACTCTGGATTAAGTCCAAGGTCGCCTTCTCTCTGATTGGTTCCAAGACTAACTGTTCTAGGGCACAGCTATTCAGCCTATCTAGAAATTTGACCTCTTTGTCGCTACTGACTGTGAATGTACCCAGTCTATGGGTGGGTAATTAAAATCACCCATTATTACTGCCCTGCCTCTCCTTGACACCTCCATGATTTCCTTCTGCAACTCCCAGTCACTGTCAGCGTTTTGATCCGGAGGGTGATAGCACGTCCCCAGTAGCACATTTCCTTTCAGGCCTTGTTTTGTCACCCAAAGGGTTTCTGTGGAGGACTCCGGTCCTCCTAGGTTTTCTAGCTTGTTAGATTCTATCCCTTCTTTAACATACAATGCTACTCCACCTCCAAGGCGCCCCTCCCTGTCCTTTCTATAGAGTTTATATCTAGGGATAACAGTGTCCCACTGGTTCTCACTGTTCCACCATGTTTATCTATTAATAAATCCATTATATCGATTTCTTCATTAGCAACCAAGCACTCCAGCTCACCCATCTTGGCTCGGAGGCTTCTGGCATTGGCATATAAGCATCTATATGCTGAATCTCTTACCTGGTGTATGCTATCTTTCTTTTGGCGGTTTGATCTGTTTGACTAGCTAGCACAGCCTCCTGTCTTCTCTTTATGTAGTTCTGCTCTGTCCCCTTCTGTTCACCATGTGGTCAACACATGGGTCACTAACCCATCTCCCTATACTTCTAATGATTGGATCACCCACTACAAAGAGGCCCCCACCTCCCTGAAGGAGTATCCCCTGTGCGAGAGTATATGGGCTCATCATTCACGCAAGGGGTCCCTTCTGAGGGAGCATTTCCGTCTTTCTCAGACTGATGTCCTCCTTCCCCGAGCCCTTCATTCTCCCTGACAGCAGAGTAGCTATCAGCCTTGAGTGGAATGCCTCTACCACATCCCTGAAGGACTCATTCACATGCCTCTCTGTCTCTCTGAGCTTCTCCAGATCTGCTACCTTGGACTCAAGGAAATGAACAAGTTCCCTTAGAGCCAGGAGCTCCTTGCACCAAGCATACACACATGACTAGATGGAGCAAATATTATTATTATTATTTCTTGTTTACACAGTCAGACAGGTGTTATTGACTGGTTTGTTTTATCCAGACATCGAGTCCTTCCCAAGGACCTGGGATGCCAGAATTTTATTGTCAATGGTTATAGATATCGTCGCAGAATATAGGCTGTTCCCAGTAGAGCTGCTTTTTGTAATTGGCTGATGGTGATTTCTGTGCCACCTGAGGTGCTCTTCAAGGTCTTTTGGAACTGCACCCAGGGTGCCAATTACCACTGGGATTATTTTGGTCTTCTTCTGCCACAGCCTTTCAATTTCAATTTGTAGATCTTTGTATTTGGTGATTTTTTCTATTTCCTTTTCTTCTATCCTGCTATCCCCTGGTATTGCTATGTCAATTATTTTGACTTTTCTTTCTTTCTTCTCAACTACAGTGATATCTGGTGTATTGTGTGGCAGATGTTTGTCTGTTTGTAGTCGGAAGTCCCATAATATTTTTACATCTTCATTTTCTACAACTTTTTCAATTTTATGGTCCCACCAATTCTGGGCTACAGGTAACATGTATTTTTTGCAGATGTTCCAGTGTATCATCCCTGCTACCTTGTCATGCCTTTGTTTGTAGTCAGTCTGTGCGATCTTCTTACAACAGCTGATCAGGTGGTCCACGGTTTCATCTGCTTCTTTACAAAGGCAGCACTTGCTGTTTGTTGTGGATTTTTCTACTTTTGCTCTTATTGCATTTGTTCTTAGTGCCTGTTCTTGTGCAGCCAGTATTAAACTTTCAGTTTCTTTCTTCAAGTTGCCATTCTTAAGCTATTGCCAGGTTTTGGTGATGTCTGATTTTCCACTTATATTGTGTAAATATTGACCATGCAGGGGCTTTTTTCTCCATTTTTCTGCTCGGTTCTTGACTTGTTCTTTCTTGTAGGCCTGTTTTGTTTCATTGGTGTTGAATAGTTTCGCGTTCTTGACCATTTGCAGAGGCGTAACTATAGGGGGGCAGGGGGGGCACATGCCCCGGGCGCCATCTTTTCTGGTCACATGGGGGGCGCCGCCATGACAAAAAAACCTTTTAATTATTTTTTTTAATTTTTTGTTAATACAAATGTTTCCTGCTCAGTGCTGCAGCGCTGCAGCAGTCAAGGGAGCGTGTCGGCGCCCCCTCCCCCACGAGCGGTCCCTTCCGCGCCGCCCCCCCCCCATTGCTTTGCTGGCGCCTGGTGGCCAGTCGGTGGCCTGGCTTGGCGGCGGCGGCGGGCGCTTGTGAGGAAAAACCTAAGTATAATGTAGTATGTGGGGGGGGGCCGCAGGGGGCGCCATTTCAGTGCTTGCCCCAGGCGCCGTTTTCCCTAGTTACACCTCTGACCATTTGAAGTGCATCTTCTTCACTGTCCCTTATATATTCTTCAAGGCCTCTTTTCTCCTCCTCTACTGTTTGATGGACTTGCAGCATTCCTCTTCCAACTGAGCTGCGAGGGAGGTAGAGCCTATCTACATCACTGCGGGGGTGCAGAGCATGATTGATGATCATGATTTTCCTGGTCTTACGATCTAGCGTCTCTAGCTCTGCCTGGGTCCAGTCTATTATTCCTGCAGTGTATCTAATAACAGGTATAGCCCAGGTGTTTATGGCTTGTATGATGTTCCTGCCATTGAGTTTGGACTTGAGGATTTCTCTGACTCTCCTGATGTATTCACTTCCAATTTTTCTTTTAACTTCAGTGTGTGCGATGTTATTAGCCTGGAGAATGCCCAAGTATTTGTAAGGTTCTTTCTCTTCCAGGTTCTTGATCTTGCTTCCATTGGGCAGTTCTATTCCTTCTGTTTTTCTTATTTTCTCTCTGTTCATTATTAATGCAGCACACTTGTCTAATCCAAACTCCATTGCTACATCACAACTGAATATACGGACAGTGTTTAGCAGTGATTCGATTTCTTACTGGGACTTTCCATACAACTTCAGATCGTCCATGTACAGCAGATGGTTGATTTTACTGGATGTTTTAGATGTTTGGTATCCGAGGCTTGTTTTGTTTAGTATTTGTGAAAGTGGGGTCATGGCGATTACAAACAATAGAGGGGATAGTGAGTCCCCTTGGAAAATGCCTCTTCTAATGCTAACATGTCCAAGTGTCTCGCCATTGATTGTTAACTGTGTACTCCACATGCTCATTGCTTTTAAAATAAATATCTGAATGTTTTTGCTGACACCAGTTGTTTCTAAACATTTTAGTATCCATGTGTGAGGCAATGAATCGAAGGCTTTCTTGTAGTCAATCCATGCAACACTTAGATTTGTTTTTCTTCTCTCACAATTTTCTAAAATCATTTTGTCAATCAGCAGCTGGTCTTTTGTGCCTCTGGTGTTTGGGCAATTTCCTTTCTGTTCAACTGGAAGCTGTTTGTTAGTTAATAAGTGTTGCATCACTTCATCTGCTATTATTCCAGTTAATAACTTGAACATGGTTGGCAGGCAGGTTATCAGTCTATAATTACTTGGAACTGCACCTTTTACTGGGTCTTTCATAATGAGATGAGTTTTCCCAGTTGTTAGCCATTGTTCAATATCACCGTCTTTCATAATGTGATTGAACTGTTTTGAAAGTTGTTTATGAAGGCTTGTTAGGTGTTTAAGCCAGAAGCCATGCAGTTCATCGTCGCCTGGTGCAGTCCAATTTTTAATTTTCTTTGCTCTTTCACTTATTAATTCTGGTGTTATTATTAGATCTTGCATTTGTTGGTTACATTTTTTGACCTCTTTCATCCAGCCTGCTTTTTTATTATAATCTATTGGATTATAATCTATTGGATTATAATCGATTGGATTGTCCCATAATTTCCGCCAGAATTGCACTGTTTCTTCTTTATTTGGTGTTTCTACGTTTCTTGCAGTTTCTCCTTCTATGTTTTGGTAGAAACGTCTCTGATTCGACTGGAATTGGAGATTCTGCCTGTGTTGTGTAGTTCTGGCTTCATATCTGCTAATCTTCTTTGACACTGCTGTGATTTGCTGCTTTATTATTTCCAGGCTTCTCTAATTTTCCTTGAATCTAGGTGGTATTTTTGGATCAGATACTGTTTGGTGTTTTCATTCTTCAGCTTCTTGTCTTTCATATCTTTCGATTTACTAGCATCTGATCTAAGCCTGGCAATTTTATTTTCTAATCTAATCTTCCATTTAGGTGATGTATTGCTTTCTTTTTTTACAGGTCCACTGATCTTATATCCGAGCTCTTGTGTTGTTATTGTTGCTGCACTGTACATTAGTTGGTTTGTTTCTTGCAAATTATTGGTTGTTATTTCTGCAAGTGCAGCATTGACATCTTTTAATGCCTGAGCAAGTTGTTTTTTGGCAACTGTTTTTAGAGCGGGAAGTCAAACCCTGGTGGTTGTTTGGTTCATGTGCTCAGTTATTTTTTGCTTTAGTTCTTGTTGCTTTTCTGTTCAACGGCATTTGGGTTTTTGAGGTAAAGGCAAAGGGGAGGTTGCCTGGTTTTGATTTTGAAACAGTTCAGCAACAGTGGTATCTTCTATTTCCAACACCTCCTCTATCTGCGCCTGAGCAACTGCTTCAGTTGGTGGTAATTCTTCTTCCATATCTTGAGCCTGTGTTGCTCTTTTCAGTTCTTCCAGCTCAACTCCTGTGAATACTTTATTTCTGATTATGAATCTTCTCTGGTCTGCTAGCCTTTGTTCTGTTATTTCTGTATCTGGATGCTTCTCTTTCCAAATTTGGTACATTCTTTTTAAATAACCTCTTCTAGTTGGACTAGACTTGTAATAGCAGATCATTATTTCCTTGTTGGCATTTTTTGTATATTTTTTTCGGTTAAGTGACGTTTCTTCCAGTAGCTTTGCTGTCTCCAGCCCTGGTTGCTCAACTGAAGATCCTGAGTCCTGCTGCCCACTTGCCACCAGATGTCCAGGGAATCCAGCACCTGGCATGGTCCTTGTTGACCCAGGCGACAACCGATCCAGTATAGATTTATTAAAGTTACGTCTCACCATATTGTTGATGGGAGAGGCACTCTTCGTCTGGCTCCTCTGGTGAGACCTGTCCAGTATGGTTGGACCTCTGGCATAGCTCTCACCTTCATCAGAGCACACAAGCCCCACAACCATGTCAAGGTAGTGCCTCACTGGGGGATTATTTATTTATTTATTTATTTATTTATTTATTTATTTGATTTCTATACCACTCTTCCAAAAGTGGCTCAGGGTGGTTTACACAAAGAAACAATAAATAAATAAGATGGATCCATTTCCCCAAAGGGCTCATAATCTAAAAGGAAACATAAGATATACACCAGCAACAGTCACTGGAGGTACTGTGCTGGGGGTGGATAGGGCCAGTTACTCTCCCCCTGCTAAATAAAGAGAATCATCATGTTAAAAGGTGCCTGTTTGCCAAGTTAGCAGGGACAAATAGTCATACATGCGACATTCTGTGCAATACACTGGGAAGTGCCCCCTCTCCTGCTGGCTTTCTATCTTCATAACTGGTTTTGTTGGCTGTTCACAGTATTTGGAGATAGTTTATTAGCAAGTTAGATCTTAGCTGTATTGGTGCTATTCAAGTGTTCAACTTCCTTTATCAAGAATATTTAGGAGGGGGTAGTACTTACCTTTTCCCACTGCTTGTGATCAAGCAGACTTGTTTCAGGCTCCCACACACACCTCCCGCAAAACTCCAATGCCCTGCTTGCTATCCCTATTCACTATGCTCTCGGGCCTTCACTCTTGTATTCAAGAGCAGCAGACAAACTGACTGTGCTCAGGAATGTGACCCCTCCCACAAGCTGAGGCAGGCACTAGGGATGTGCGAACCGGTTCGGATCCGAACCAGTTCGGGTCCGAACCGGTTCCGGTTCGGAGGTTCGGATCGAACCGAACCACCCCTGGTTCGGTTCGAATCCGAACCGAACTGGGGGTGGTTCGTTTCGAACCGGTTCGGACCGGTTCGGATCGGTTCAGAAAGCTGAAAATTGGTCAGATGGTAGCTGGCACCCAGGGGTACCTGTCACCCAAACCCCAAAGCAATCGGACACTCGTACGATTTTTTATGAATTTTTGAAAAATATTTTTATTTTTCTCTCATAGGATATAATGGGACCCGAACCAGGCCATTATTTCTTATTGTGGAGCACTCATGGGTGCCAACAACCATGCAAACCCTGAAGCAATCAGACACCCCTATGATTTTTTATGAATATTTGAAATATTTTTAATTATTTTTCTCATTGAGTATAATGGGACCCGAACCAGTCCATATCCCCTGTTGTGAAGGACCTAGGAGCACAAAAGCAGGGTGGGTGGTAGACAGGCATGGGTGCCTACCACCCAAAAAATCTCAAGGCAATTGGACACTCCTCTGATTATTGGTGAATTGTTAAGTGTTTTTGAATTCCTCATAGAGAATAATTAGGATTGCAGCAAATGTATAGCTTCACGTCGGGGGGAAAGGGGTGTCGTAGAGTGCAGTGTGGTGGGTGGTAGTTCCTAGGGTGGGCAAGGAAGCTATCAGAGTTATTTGAAAGGAATTGGGCAAAGAGGTGATTTTTAAGTGATTTTTGAAGTTTATGCGTCTTTAAGGTTTTTCCTCATAATAAGTTATAATGGAGCTTTCAGCAGCCCTATAAGTGCACATGGGGGTGCTGGGGTGGCCCAGAGCAAGTGGTGGTGTAGTGCACATAGGGTGCCAACCACCCCCATGGGTTTCTAACCCATGGGGTACAGGGATCTCTGGTAGGGGCACCCCCATGGGTACAGGGTTCTCTTGTTTCTGAGGTATTGAGTGTGGATTCTATGATAGCAAATGAGATTTTCAATGAGACACCATCAATCCACTCTAATATGCTATCATAGAATCCACACTCCGCCTCCTGCTTCTTCTCTGTGTGTGTGCTTAGTAGGGGTGTGCAATTTGGGATTTCGGGTGATTTGGCTCGGACCCGAACCGAATCACCCCCGTTCTGTTTTGTGCCCGAATCTGGGTCACCCGAATCACCCTTGATTTGGTTCGGATTCGGATTTAATCCGAATCTGAATCGATTCGGGGGGGTAAAAAGGGGCCCAGGGGCAAAATTTTGGGGTGGGGTGGTAGTGCCCAATGGGTAGAGTCTACCACCCCAATTTCAGGGGGATTGGGCAAAGGGCTGATTTTTGGTGAATTTTTAAAGTTTTAGTGACTTTGGGGCAGTTCAGGGGCATAGCATGGGATCTGGGCAAAAGGAGTGGGGTGGGGTGGTAGTGCCTAATGGGTGCAGGCTACCACCCCAATTTCAGGGGGATTGGGCAAAGGGCTGATTTTTGGTAAATTTCTGAAAATTTCATGTCTTTGGGGCAGATTGGGGCATATTGGGGCAGAAAGTGGGGCCTGGGGCAGAATAGTGGGGTGTGGTGGTAGTGCCTAATGGGTGGAGGCTACCACCCCAATTTCAGGGGGTTTGGACAAAGGGGTGATTTTTTGAGAATTTTTGAAGTTTTAGTGACTTTGGGGCAGTTTGGGGGCAGAAAATGGATCTGCCCCAAAATAGTGGGGTGGGGTGGTAGTGCCTAATGGGTGGAGGCTACCACCCCAATTTCAGGGGGATTGGGCAGAGGGCTGATTTTTTGAGAATTTTTGAAGTTTGGGTGTCTTTGGGGCAGATTGGGGGCAGAAAGTGGATCTGCCCCAAAGGAGTGGGGTGGGCTGGTAGATAGTGCCTAATGGGTGGAGGCTACCACCCATCCCCAGTTTAAGAGTGATTGGGCAGAGGGGTGAATTATGGTGAATTTATTTGTATGAGGTTTGTCTTCATAAGGTGAAGTGTGCTAAATTGATTACTTCCTCATATTATTCATAGTAAAGGAAAGTGTGAAAAAGTGAAAGTGGGGTCATGAGAGTTGTTTAATTGAAAAATATCTCATTTGCTATGATAGAATGAGAATTCACACCTTTTCTATTCACCATAATTCACCCCTCTGCCCAATCACTCTTAAATTGGGGATGGGTGGTAGCCTCCACCCATTAGGCACTATCTACCAGCCCACCCCACTCCTTTGGGGCAGATCCACTTTCTGCCCCCAATCTGCCCCAAAGACACCCAAACTTCAAAAATTCTCAAAAAATCAGCCCTCTGCCCAATCCCCCTGAAATTGGGGTGGTAGCCTCCACCCATTAGGCACTACCACCCCACCCCACTATTTTGGGGCAGATCCACTTTCTGCCCCCAAACTGCCCCAAAGTCACTAAAACTTCAAAAATTCTCAAAAAATCACCCCTTTGTCCAAACCCCCTGAAATTGGGGTGGTAGCCTCCACCCATTAGGCACTACCACCACACCCCACTATTCTGCCCCACCCCCACTTTCTGCCCCAATATGCCCCAATCTGCCCCAAAGACATGAAAATTTCAGAAATTTACCAAAAATCAGCCCTTTGCCCAATCCCCGTAAAATTGGGGTGGTAGCCTGCACCCATTAGGCACTACCACCCCACCCCACTCCTTTTGCCCAGATCCCATGCTATGCCCCCGAACTGCCCCAAAGTCACTAAAACTTTAAAAAATCGCCAAAAATCAGAGGAAGGTCCAATCGACTTGAAATTTGGGTGGGAGGTAGAACACAATGTCCCCTTTCAAACCAGCTATTTTTTGAGATCCGAACTGGTTCGGTTCGGATCCGAACCGGTTCAGATCCAAACCGAACCGGGGGGGTGGTTCGGCAAAACCAAAACCGAACCACCCTGGTCCGGTTCGGACCCGGTTCGGACCCGAACCGAACCGGGAGAACCGGTTTTATGCACATCCCTAGCAGGCACTCACCTGGCGTGAAGCCCCCGCTCAGGCTGCTCTCCGGTCAGAGACACAAACACTTCTCCCCAGCCTCAAAACAAACCCTAGAAAATCTCAAGCCCTAACAGACTTAGTTTCTCCTTCCCTTCTTGTTTTCTTGATTATTTGTTTGTTTGTTTGCCATGTTCCCTTGCTTGATATCTTCTTTAGGAGAGAAATACAAGCTTGTTGTTTCCTCTTGCTCTCAGCTTGTTGTTTCCTCTTGCTCCCAGACCAGCAGGCAACTGACTCTTCTATGGAATGCGAGGTCCTCAGCAAACAAACTGACTGTGCTCAGGAATGTGACCCCTCCCACAAGCTGAGGCACTCACCAGGAGTGAATCCCCCACTCCGGCTACTTTTTGGTCAAAGACACTTCTACCCAGCCCCTTAAGCTGACCTGTGAGCTGGCTCTTCAAGCTGGGCCTGGCTTGACTTGGAACTCAGACTGGTTTGACTCTTTATGGTGCTTGGCTGGCATGAGCATGAGCCTTTGAGCCTAACCAACTTGAACTTCAGCCCGGCTCAATTCGTGTTGGCTTGCAAACCCCTACCAGTGACAGGAATGTTTTGATGCAAGGCCTTCCTCCCCTGTGCCAGGGAGAATCTGTGGCAGAGAGGGCATAATAAGACCAAAAGACCCTATAGGCTTTGTGCTTAACTAGCTTGGATGCTTTTGAACATGCTCAGGAACAACATAAGAACAGCCCTACTGGATCAGGCCCAAGGCCCATCTAGTCCAGTATCCTGTTTCACACAGCGGCCCACCACATGCCACCGGGAGCCTACAGGCAAGAGGTATGTGCATGCCCTCTGTCCTGCTGTTTCTCACCTGCAATTGGTATTCAGAGGCATCCTGCCTCTGAGGCTGAAAGTGGACTATATAGCCCTCCAACTAGTAGCCATTAATAAACCATGAAGTTATCCAAACCCCTCTTAAAGCCATCCAGGTTTTTGGCTGTCACTACATCTTGTGGCAGAGAATTCCACAAGTTGATTATGCATTGTGTGAAAAAGCACTTCCGTTTGTTGGTCCTAAATTTTCTGGCAATCAATTTCATGGGTTGACCCCTGGTTCTAGTATTATGTGTGAGGGAGAAGAATTTCTCTCTATCCACTTTCTCCACACCATGAATTATTTTATAGACCTCTACCATGTCTCCCCACAGTCATCTTTTTTCTAAACTAAAAAGCCCCAGGTGTTGTAGTCTTACCTCACAACATGAGTTCCTATAATCAAGTGTCCTTCCAAAATTTTCTCACCAAATTCAAAAGCCTTTTTCTCATAATCTAGTCATGTACAATTGCAAATGTGTATGGCTGAACTTGCTATCAGGAACCCTTTTAGTGCTTATTGGCACTTATTGTTGAGGTAATTTTTGGTAGTTTCATGGCAAGGGACAAAACTGATTCAAACTATTTGAGTCAGTGGTGTCTTACTGTAACCAGTATATCTCTTACTTTTGTAAGAGAACAGTAAATGCTGTGCCTCTGTGAGCAGTGACAGCAATGTGTTAAGCAGTGATGCTTTTCCTGATGGCCAGCTATTGCCAGTTACTATTGCTCTGACCCATGAAATACACTGGGGAATGATATTATATCACAACATAGCCTCATTCTGGGTGCATTCTTGTGGTCTCAAGAGGCCTCAATTGTTCCCCCCTGGAATTTACCTGGAATGATGCTAGGTTGTGATGTAACATAATTCCCTGGTACATTCTGGGTTGAGAGGGGAGGGGAGAACAATGATCAGAGTTTGAGGTGCTGCTGCCCACAGAGGGATGGTATTTGAATATTAGGCTTCTTCAGGATGCAGAGAAGCCATCTGAGAAAATTTTCTGAAATTTCAAGCTATGAAATTCAGAAAGAATTTAAGTTTCTTTGTGGGAGGACCCCTTCAAATTCAGACATTATTTTCACTTCCGAGAAATTTCTCCATATACTAACACCCTACATAATTTGAGACAATTTTGTGAGGCCCTCCAGAATTACCTGGGTTCATCCTGCCTTCTAAACCCGCTCTTGAACCCTGAAATTCACCAAACATATATTCAGCAAGTTTCATATCCTTGCCTCACCTTTAGGTTGGTGGACTGAGTTGGAAACCTTCCGGCTTGTCGAGCCTTCCCATTAATTTTCCTGCTTCATAGGTTACCAGATTTGTGTGGGATGCAGCAAAGGGGAAGTGGAGATCTTGTGACTCATATAACATATGAACTGGGCCTATATAGGTGTGTTTTTAAAACAACAAAAATGTATTATTTCCCAGGCATCTACAGTGATGCCACAGAATTGGTCAATCAGCCCCATCACTATGGCCATAGCCAGACCTACTCACTCTGTTCTCGTGACCACTCAGCCTAGAATGGACACATCTTCTATGAAGGACCAGGAGATGTGAAAGGCGATCAAGGCAGGAAAGATCACCCCATACTTAATACTCACATGGTGGGCAGTACAGTATTGTTGGAGTTCATTTAACTGCTACAGCTCTCTCTCAATGTATCCTCATTTCTCCACATTATCCATTTATTTCATATATATTCCACCTTTCTCCATCATGGAATTCAAAGCTATGTATACGGGAATCCTGACTAGTCACCCATATAGGCACTGACCAGAGCTAGATGTGCTTAGCTTCAGGAAAGTGATGGCATCAAGTGCCCTTGGACCATGCCCATGATACCAATAGAACATTAAAAACAGGCTCTTATACCACTGGGACATCGAATACAGGCTCCTTGTCTGGTTTTTAGAGTTAACATCAGTCCCCAAGCTAAATGCTGTAAAGGTCAATAAACACTATTACCATTTTAGAGAAGAGGACCTATAATGAACCGAAAAGTGTTCCATTAGCTTCCTCCTATTTGTTTATGAAAAAAAATACAAAACAACAAAAAACAATAAGACACTGAAATGCATTTACTAAAAATTTTATTTCAGGTGTTAATGCCCAGACCAGACTGTGAGGGGTATCTGAGTTTGTCTCTTTTTCAATAGTTATCAGAGGGCATTACAAATGGAATAAAAAACAACAGTGTGAATAATTCCGTTAGAACAACGTACTAATGTTAGAAAAAGAATATTGTAACTTGCAAGTCGATAGAGAGAGCTGCTTCCCATGCTCCTTTCCCACCTGCCCGGGGTATTCCTAAATCATATTATCATGTTTTGCTCTAGGGGATTTGAGGGACAATTTTTGAGACTTCAGGGATATCCTTCTGATGTTACCACCACAGAAACTTCTGACTATTATGATTCTGTGTCATTTTTGACCTGAAGCAGTAGCAGCAAGAGTGACAATTCATAATCTGAACAGAGGAACTGCCAGTAAACCAAATTTATGAACACAAGGCCCTTTGATCCAGAGAAATGCCCAAGGGTATTGATGGATGCCTTTGATAAAGGGACCAGCCAATCATAATACTCCCACCTCTGGTTTGACTTATACCAAAGTAGCTTTGATGCACTGTCAGTGTGCCATGCACCTTTGTAAAGAAGGCATTATTTTGTGGAGTTGCCAACTCTGTGGATTAAGAGGATAAGGAACAAACAGTTCTATTCAGCATAGGCCACATCTCATATGTTGTTCACGTGACATTTTCCCAAAAGGAATAATCTCCACATTAAAAAGTACATGCTTTCCTATCTCTGTACTCATAATAAAATACATCAGGACGGGCATCAGGTGTCAGCTTTGTTAAGCACAGCTGCTGAGAGCCCAGGAGCCTCAGAGTGGCCTACTACTGATCCCTAGGACCACCTCTGTGCCCATTGCCTTTGGGTAGCAGTGGCACCCAATCATCACCCTTCTACCCTTCACAGGTTGGAGGAAGCTTGTGGAAGGCAGCTTGTTGAAGATCCCCTAAAAAACCTGGAACCATCCCTGAAATCAACTTGTGCCACACTTCACATGTCATAGCTTATACTTCGTCCCCCTCCCAATGGGAATATTATCTCAGTGGAGGAACTACATAAATGAGTCAAATACTGACTAGTTAGTCATGACTAAGCAAATCAATAAGACAAGTTAGCCAGGAATAACTTAAGTTCCATGGATTTCCATGAAATTTAGAGATGACTAACTTAATCAGTATGTGACCTAACATATGAAGTGATTCCTAAGGAATACGCACACAGCAATCTTCTAGCTCCTAAGGAACAAAACAGTTCAAAATGTGGCTAGCTTGATCCTGTAAATGAGTGGCCAAGGACCTGGCCTGAATGGGCCAATTCACCTTCAAGGATGTTCATTCATTTTAGAACACATGAAAAACCAGATTCAAATCGTGCCAAATTTGGTTCCTTTTCATTTGCTTAAAAATGGAGGGAATAGTTCCTGAATGAACTAAATGACATATATGCCATTCAATTCACTGAGGAATTCATTCATTTTTGTAATGGCTGCTTACCTTGCAGCAGTGAAGTGATCTTTTAACCATTACATGTTTAAAAGATGCAGCAGAGTTCCTTTTGGCAGCCATTGTACTGTTCTTGTACTGGAAAAATGTGTGGGAAAATGGCTACCACCACAAAAATGGCAACCTCCACTAGCAGTGGCCACCCGCCCCCCATCATGCCCCAGATTGAGGCAGTGACCAGGGCATGATGGGGAAAATGTCTGCCCAGAGGCAGCTCCAGAAAGGAGTTCTGCCACTCTTCAACTTTGTGTTTTCATTGACTCCATTGAGCAACAGAAAAATCCTCCATGCAGCAAAACCCTTGGTAGGAGCAAACTGCAACCCATGCTCTTGCCCTAAGTTCTATAGGGATGCATTTCTGATACCACCTGCCCACCAGCCCTGTTGCTTTGCATTTTCAGGTACACAAGGCCTTTGTTTCTCATTGATACATAGGGACATAGGGAGCCGCCATATATAAAGTCAGACCATTGGACCATCCAGCTCAGTATTGTTTACACAGACGGGCAGTGGCTTCTCCAAAGTTACAGGCAGGAGTCTCTCTCAGCCCTATCTGGAGATGCCAGGGAGGGAACCTGAAACTTTCTACATGCAGTGAAACCAAGATTGTTCTGTTGAATTTTTAAATTAATGAGAAATAATGACCGTATGTGCCAGAAAAAAATGTACTAGATTCAATGTACTAGAAGATTTAAAGCCTCGGCTCTTGACAAAATGGCTGGTGGGAAGCAAAGCCTTCATAGGACTCTTGCTCTGGCTACTAGGAAAACAAATGAAATGAATGAATGATTGGTTGATTATATTTGTAGACCGCCCCCAGAGGCCTATCTAGGAAAAATAGCGCCTAGGGCAAGCACTGAAATTGCGCCCCCTGCCCAAGCATCTGACACCCATCTTTCAGATAACTTTACCATAATATCAGCTGAAAAATACAAGTCAGGCTCGTTAATCTTTTAATATTGCAAAAACTATTTAGCAGTGGACTTAGCCAGACCAAAAAATGCTGGAAAACTACAAATTTCAGTATGCAGGGGCTCATGAAATACCCAAATACTATGTGGAGGTGTACTTGGAAAACTAAACAGAAGTGCCTGTCTAATTCTCTACTATGCATTGTAGCATCACCATTACATAAGTTTTAAAAATCAATGGAGAATTTGACTTTTTCCAGATACTCTGTAAATAATTAAAGGATATGCAGAGTAAACTGTGTCACTGCTTGGAATATATTCTAGTCTTTCAGAAAGACAGTAAAAATGAGAGAAAGAGCAAGAAACTCCCAGTGGGCCTTAATACTAAGGATTTCAGACTGATTCAAAGACAAGCTCACCATTAATAGCCATATTAGCAAGACATCACATTTAACTCACTTATCACAAGAAGCAAAGTAAGAGCAAATGAATACAATCCTAGCTCATAAGCGTCAGCTCAGTATTCACAAGCCCTGATTCTCTGTACATAGTGCCAATCTGAATATGTGTACAGTGTCTTATATTTTTAATTTTTTTTACCCGTAGCCCCTTTGGGGGGCTTCCTAAAGGCTGGGGTTTTTTTTTTTGCAAAGGTTAACCCTCACCCCGCTGGCCTCTAGGGCCTCGCAGGGACCATTTGAGCATGTGCAGTGGCCATTTTTAAAAATAAACTTTTTTTTAAAAAAAAATGGCCACTGAAAACAAAATGGCCACCGTACATGCTCAAATGGCCTCTGCAAAGCCTGGCATGACCTAGGGCCTCAGAGAGGCCATTTGAGCTTGCACGGTGGCCATTTTGTTTCCAGCAGCCATTTAAAAAAAATTTAATTTTACAAAATGGCGCTCCCCTTCAAGTGGCGCCTGGGGCGCGTGCCCTGCCTGCCCTACCCTAGATACGCCCCTGACCGCCCCAAACTTCTATGTTTACAATAACGTAAAACAAATTAAAGCAGACATAAAAACTGTAAAATGATTAAAAACCACAAGTCTAATTTAAAAGCTTGGGTAAAAAATGTATCTTTAGAGACTTCTTAAAAGTTGTCAGAGATGGGGAGGCTCTTATTTCAGCAGGGAGTGCATTCCAGAGTCTTGGGGCAGCAACAGAGAATACCCATCCCTGCATAGCCACCAGAGGAGCTGGTGGCAACTGCAGACAAACCTCTCTGGATGATCTCAATGGGCGATGCGGCTAATGGTGAAGAAGATGTTCTCTTAAATACCCAGGCCCTAAGTTGTTTAGGGCTTTATAGGTTATAACCAGCACCTTGTATTTTGCCCAGAAACTTATTGGGAGCCAGTGCAGTTCATTCAGTATAGGAGTAATATGGTCTCCTCAAAATGAACCGGAGACCAATCTGGCTTCCACATTCTGTACCAACTGCAGTTTCTGGACTATGTACAAAGGCAGCCCGCACAGAGTGCATTGCTGTAGTCAAGTCTGGAGAATATCAGCACAGGTACTACTCTTTTGAGGTTATTTATCTCAAGAAACTGACACAACTGGCATATCAGCCAAAGCGGATAGAAAGCATCTCTGGCCACTGCCTGAACCTGGGACACCAGTGAGAGGTTTGGATCTAGAAGCACTCCCAGACTGCATGTTTGTTTCTTCTGGGGAAGTGTGACCCCATCCAGAACCATCAGATCAAAATGATCTCCCGAGGTCTGGCCCCACATAATAAGTACCTCTGTCTTATCTGGATTCAGTCTCAATTTGTTATCTCTCATCCAGCCCATCACTGCTTCCAGGCAGGCATTTAAGGAGATTATGCACTCTCCTGATGATGTTGACATGGAGAAATAGAAATAGATGCACCAAATCTCCTGATGATCTCTCCCAGCAGTTTCATGTAGATGTTAAAGAGCACTGGAGACAGTATGGAGTCCTGGAGGATTACATATAAAAGTTCACATTCTGAAGAGCAGCAGTCTCCAAGTGACACCATCTGGAATCTGCCTGAGAGGTAGGAATGGAACCGCTGCAAAGCAGTGCCTACCACTCCCAACTCGGCAGATGGTCCAGAAGGATACTATGGTCGATAGTATCGAAAGCCACTGAGACGACCAACAGAGTCACAAAAAGGACCAATAGAGTCACATTTCCTTTTTCAATTCCCCATTGGAGATTATCCATCAGGCTGACCAAGGCAGTCTCCTTCCCATAGCCCACCTGAAAACTAGTTTCAGATGGGTCTAGATAATTAGTTTCCTCCAAAACTATCTGGAGCTGGGAGGCCACCACCCTCTCCGTTACCTTGCCCAGCCATGGAAGGTTGGAGACAGGCCCATAGTTGCTTAACTTTGAGTGACCCTATCAGTGTTCCCTTTAATCTTTTTAATCAGTGAGTGGAATCAGTTTTGTTCTGGGTGGCAGTATCGAGGCAGTGTGTGAGCATGTGCATTATTATGTACCACAGACTCACTCCATAAACAGGGAAGGAAAGGAGTGTAATTTACAATTCTATTCTATTTATAAAATTGGATTTTTACTTTCTTACACTTCATATTTAAATATAATAAAAACATGGCAGAATCTAAAACAAGGCAAAAGAAAAGCTGAAAGATTTAAACCAAAAAAGGAGCATATACATTGCAAAGAATGGTTTCTTTTTGAAAAGGGGTTTGATTCCTATTTGGAGCTTATTTAGTGAAACACATTATGGCCCTGTTTTCGCTAAAAGCATCATCTTCCCATGTGGGGTTCACCTCCTTCTCCTCCTTCACAGATGTGTCCATTTGACTATCCCACTATAACATGTGGGGAAAGAGGGGATTTGCAAGCAGGTAATACTAGGATAGGCATTTTGTTGGTGACTGCTTATAATATTTTCCACACCAGTTAATATCTCTAGATGCATTGCAGGCAACTTCCTAAACCTTTTGCTTTTAAACTTTATCGCAGAAGCTCCCTCCCACCCATTAGCATTGCAAGTATGCAACACGCTAATTTACAAAGAAAATGGATAAAAGCTTGGTTTTTCTCAACTCTATGAAATGCAACTTGAATTTGTTAAAAGGGACACACTACCATTCCCTCCCCCAGTCTCCATCCTTAGGGACAGTCATGGGGGATAATACTATCAAATAGACTACACAAAAGGCTGAGATTGTTGCATGTGGGGAGTCTTCGGGGTCTTAAAGCACAGACGCAACAGCAGAGATAAGGACTGGCATGGGGAGAATGGGTGAAATGAGGGGGAATGTCAGGGATGCAAAAGAGAAAGAGCGAGAGAGAAAGAGCAAGGACAGTTGGGGGGGGATAGAAATGCAGTTTGATTGGGGGGAGGTAAAGCAGACAAGAGAAGGCAAGAAGGTCAGAAAAGACAGTGGAGAAGGGTGAAGAAGGGGGAAAGGGAGGGTGGGAAGAGGGATCAAAGAGGGATTCTGAACTAGGTAGGGAAGACAAAATGAGGAAATGGAGGAAGAGAAAGGTGGAGGTGAGCCCAAAGAGGAGAGTGCTGCAAATATAGCAATGGGATGCACAGGAGAAGTGCAAGGGGTGGTTAGCATCCAAAAAGTCAAAACAGCAGCCAAAAATTGCACCAGACAGCCGTCACTGCCCTGCTGCCACTTGGGACTCTGTGCTTGCAGGAGAGAGCAAATTTTGCAAAAGCCAATGTGGCGGAAGGGGGAAAGAAAACACTGGGGAAGTGGTGGTGGTGGGAAGGCAGCAATTAAATCAGCCATCCCAGCGCAGAGGGAGATTGCGTGGCAGCTGGAATCGACTGAGCGGGGAGCTAAACTCTTGTGAGCACGCACTCAGCCACGCTGCTTAGACATAATACAGGATCCACTGAAGGCTTCCTCAGAAGTGATCTAATAGTTGTATCCTTAAGGCAGGAAGGCATCCTGTGCCCCGTCCCCCCAGACCAGGCCTTCTACAACAAGCCTTCTACAATAACTCCCCTGCCAGATAGTACAAGCCATGTCAGACAGAGAACAGGTGGGAAGAGATCAGGGGCATACCATCCATTAGGCAAGGGGAGACAGTTGTCTCCTGGCCCACTGCCTCAAAAGGGCACCTCAGAGGCCAGCCACGCACACCCGATAGCAGCTGCCCACTCTGGCAGGTTGTGCAATGGTTGGCAGCCCTGGTGCGGCAAGGACGGCATGTGGAGTGCTTTCCCTTGCCTTCAAGGAAAGACCTGAGCAGCTGCGCCTGCATCCCCTCTCTCTTCCAGTTGTGGGCAGGGCAGGGCAGGTCAGCAGCCGCCTGCCTGCCTGCCTGCCTATGCACAAGTCCTTGAGAGGAAAGGAAAGCCTATTGATATCATTGCTTCTGAGTAATGCAGTGTGCAATTGGGCTGCACTTGGTACTTTTGTTCCTCGGAAAACTTCCTTTTGATCATGAGAAGGGAAGAGAGAGAAACCAATCCCATCATCGTGTGTTGTGCCCCTTTTCTTTTCGTTTAGTTCTGCCCCAAGAAGGAAGCTCATAAATAACTCAACTACATCTAGTTGGAACGACATCTCTAGCTGGATATTTGCTGAAGGGATTACACTTGCTTGGTGTCCATCTCTCTCCTTCTCCAGTCACCTAGCTTACTCATCTTGCTATACCTCTTGGCTGCCGTGTTTCCCTTGTTACTGTTTTCTGTCTGTCTTGCCATTTATTTAGCTGTCTTGCATCTCTGTCGCTTTCCCGTTCTGTGTTTATCTGTTCGACTCCTTTTCTATTCACTGTTCAGTGGCATATTCCCCACCCACCTTTCCCAGCCTTTAGACCTTCCTATTTACATTCCTATCCCTTGCCAGCTTCCCTCTCGCCAGACTCTCCAATCCATTTCTCAGTCTTGTTTACTCTTCCTGCCACTTTTTAGGCTCTCTTATTTAGTGAAAATGCACAATCCCTCCCCCGACTCTAGGCTCTTCAGCTGCCCACATCCATGAAAGGATCAGTTGTTTCTGCTATCCCCGGCAAGCCTGACTGGGCAGATACGCCACTGCCTTTCCTCCCCGCCAGGCTTCTCCCGCAGCGGCATGTGTGTGCATACAAGCGGCGTGTGTGTGTGCCGCCTGGTTTTCAGGGCTTAGTGGCAATGGAAAGGAAGCCGTGAAAACAGCCTGGTGGAGGTGGATGGAGTAGGAGGCGGCTACAAGCCTCCTCAACATGGAGGCAACAGGCAAGATTCTGCAAATGGTGGAATGTCGGGGGTGGGGAGAAGGTAAAAAAAGTTTGTGCATTCCTTACTTCCTGGTATGTGTGTGTGGGTGTGTGCATGTGCGTGCACACTTCTGGGGGGAGCCCTGTGTATGTGTGTATGCCTGATCCAAAAGGAGGCATGTAAAAGTGAGTCATGCAGAGACACAGGGTAAGGAGTTATCTGAGGACAGGTAATTCCTTAGTCTTGCACATACTGTAAAAGGGTGTGCAGCCTCAGATATATGAATGATGGGAAGCACAATACCAATACCTGACAACTCAGCCTCATCTTTTTTTGTACATTTTAAAATAATTCTGTTAATTAACATACACAGCATAAAATCGCTCCTATTGGCTCTTGAAGTGACTTACAAATGCTCCTCATAACACTAAAATGACAGGAGCATAGGAAACTGCTTTATTCCGAGTCAGACCATTGGTCCATCTAGGTCGGTATAGTCTACACACAGACTGGCAGGCAAAAGCTTCTCCAAGGTTGCAGGCAGGAATTTCAAAGCTGCAGGGAAGCTGAAGCTCCCCTGCTCAAATCCCCCAAATAAGCTTAGAGAACCACCCTGACCCCATATTGGGAGATGGCCCATAATGCAGTTTGTGGGGGAGGGGGCAAAAAAGAGTGCAAGCAAGAAAACACAGGGATAAACAGAGCTTGTGGAGGGGAGGGGTGGCTGTGCACCTGCACTGATGGAGGGTTTTCCACCATACTAAACAAAGAGCCTTCATAAGAGGAGGAACCATATAAATGCTCACTTTATGGCTTAAAGCTTCTACGATAAATTAGATCTACTTAATCCATTAAATTATCCAGTTGTCAAATTGGGGTCCACAGATGTTGTTGGATTACAACTCCCACCTCCCTCCAGCCCAAAGGCCATTGTAGCTGGGAGTTGTAGGTCCAACAATAACTGAGGACCCAGTTTGACAATCTCTGGGTCAGATATATATTTTTTATCCATTTCTGAATTCAGAGGTATGTGTTCTTTACTCATATCACTGGGCTGGGCACAATAAACTTGGTTCAAATTCAAAAATTAAGCATAAGCACCCCACATGTTTTAAACAGTGCCCTCCCCCACCCATCTCTGAGCTTCAGACTGCCATTCGCTGCCATTCAAAAGGGGCTGTTGTTGCCTGTTAAATAAGGAAGATCCACTTTTAATTAAGAAAGAGGGGAAGTCTGAGCGGAGATCTCATGCCTTTTTAACTCCCCCCCCGACACTGTCTTGACCCCCAGATCCTCTTTTCACTGGTCCTTCATGGTTTCAGAGACAGAAGGGGGAATGGGTAAAGAAATATGTGGTGATTCTCTTTATTTAGCAGGGAGAGAGCAACTGGCCCTATCCATACCCAGAACAGCATCCCTGCAGTGGCTGTTGTGACTGCTGAAAAGTGGTATATAATTAAATATATTGTGAGGGGCCATTTTAAAATATTGTCTCCAGGCCCACTCCAACCTTGGTACGCCCCTGGAACAGATGGTCAAGAGAAGAGATGATTGGGACATGGGGAAAGAGTGAACCTTCTCCACCTGCCCCAGTCCCAACCAGATCCACCCCCTCCATGTGTCTGTTTTTCATCAAAAGGGGAACAACTGGCTGGAAATCCAAGCAGCTTGTCCATATCATCAAGCGTCATAAACTGAAACCAATCCAGCCTAACCACTTAAGAGAAGTTGCTGGACACCTCCGCATTAGACACTTTGATGGAGTGATTTTTGGTAGATTGGGACATTGGGGAAGAGTGAACCTTCGCCCACCTGCCTCAGTCCCAAGCAGATTCACCCCCTCCATGTGTCTGTTTTTGATCAAAGGGGGCACTTCCGGTTGGAAATATGTCTCCATATCACATTTATTTGTATGGGTGTTTAGTCTGGCCCTCAGTGTCATGGGTAGGAGGCTAGAATGAGTGAGTTACTGGGCTTTATTTATTTATTTATTTATTTATTTATTTATTTATTTTCTATACCTTTGAAAGGTTGCGCCCTTTCAACTCCCCAAATACTGAGCCGATCTTGCGCACACTGCAGGTATGATTTTTCGCAGTGCAGGGGCGTAGCCACCCTTGGGTGACTGGGTTCAAAGAACCTGGGCCGCTGCCCCCAGGGGCTGCACCTCACAGCCAGACACCCCCAGCATCTGACGTCAGACGCAGAGCGGGGGCCGGTTTAGATCCCGAGCGGGGCCACACAGCCCCGTTCGGGAGTTAAATGGCCATTGCTGCGTTAGCAGAGTGGCCAGGAGTGGCTCTTCCCTGCCTTAAAGGTTGGGAGTGGCTCTTCCCTGCTTCTGGCCATAATGTGAATGCAGTGCTGGCTCCGATCGAGCTCCTGAATGGGGCTGCGTGGCCCCGTTTGGGAGTTAGATGGCCAGCGCTGCATTCGCAGCGTGGGCAGGAGAGGCTCTCCCTGCATTTAAGGCGGGGAGGAGCTGCTCCTGGCCACGCTGCAAACGCAGCACTGGCCTGAATCTAACTCCCAAATGGGGCTACACAGCCCCATCTGGGAGCCAGACCCCCACCCCCACGCCTGACATCAAATGCGGGGGCATCACTGTCTGATGTCAGATGTAGGGGGCGGGGCGAGCAGGGCTGCCATGGTGGCTGGACACAGGCTGCCGCTGGTCTGGCTCTGCTACTGTCTCAATGACAGCTGCTAAAGCTGATGCTGAACTGGGAGAGACATGTAAACAAACTGACCTCCTGGCCGTCTGCCTCAATGCCAATGTGCATGTAGCAGGTACTCGAGCACTCCAAATTAAAGTTGTGTTGAAGATGATGGCTGCTAGAGAGCAACTTGTCTCCTCAGTTGCTTGTCCTGAGCAAGGATGTTTGGAGCAGGGACACAACAATGTAAGGTGTCCTCTTTAATTAGAAACAACCCCCTTGGTCTACTAATTAACCGTGTGGTTTACGAGCAGTTATCTACATATTTAGAAAGAAAGAACGTTAAGGCAAAGATGAAGCTAGAATTTATCTCCCTGACATACCAGTAGCTTTCTGTCAACAGGGAGGTTCTACAAAATGGGAGCAGTCAGTCCTAAGACCCGCTGTCTGTATTCTGAAGTACTACAATCTTGCTGGGCATGTAAATCTGCCTGAGAAGACTCCACAGTATGGAGCTTCTTGGGAAACCAATCTCAGCTAAACATAAGAAATAAAGCCCCATCCTGTCAACTTTCTCCCCTACTCCAGTTCTTTCTCTTTAGTTTTCAAATAAATAAATATCAAATAAATACTATTGATATTTTTTAGCCTACTTTCCAGTAGGCTGATGAGATCACCCAGCATTTCATGTGTCCATGTGTATGTGTTCCCCATCAACTTCACAACACCTGGACCAATATGATCCAAATCGGGTACAGTTGTATAAACACATAATGACACCTCAATGGTGTAGTTTGTGATGATGTCATCTGCCCCAATTCAAGATGGTAGACATGTGAACATTTGAGGTGCAAGTGGGCTAACTTGTGGAACGTCTAACTGATTTGAACCAAATTAGGTACAGCTGTAGTGAGTCACACATGGGGCACTTCAATGGCATAGTTTGTGTTGATGTCATCCACCCTGATTCCAGATGGCAGATGCGTAAACTTTTGAGGCACAAGTGGGCTAACTTGTGAACTGACTAACCAATTTGAACTAAATTTGCTACAGCTGTAGGGGCGCATAGGGATGCCCCAATGGCATAGTTTGTGATGGTGTCACCTACCCCAATCCAATATGGCAGATGCATGAATGTTTGAGTCACAAGTGGGCTATCCTGTGGATTGTCTAACCGATTTGAACCCATTTAGGTACATGTGTAGTGAGTGACACACAGGGACACCTCAATGGCATAGTTTGTGATCATGTCATCCTCCCCAATTCAAGATGGTGGATGCCTAAACTTTTGAGCCTCAAGTAGGCTAACTTGTGAACTGCCTAACCGATTAGTTCTTACTAGAACAACTTGTTATTTCATTTTGATAAGCAAGCCAACTGTGTTAAGGAGACTCAGGTTCAAACCCCTACTTAACCATGATGCTCAATGAGTGAACCTGAGCCAGCCAATCTCTTTCTCACCTACTACTGGGCAAGGTTGTTGTGGAGATTGAAGAGGAGGAACCAGGTAGGCCCACCTGACTTCTTTGCAGAAAGAGCAAGATGAAAAGGAAATACATTATCCTTATATGCCTTCCTTGTGGTCTCTAAATTCCCAGAGAAAGAAGAACTAAAAAAATACTTTATACAGGGCTATATGAGGTTGATAGGAGAGGAATGGTGGAGCAAGGAAGTGTGTATGAAGTACAAGTTGATTGGAAATAGCCATCCAAATCTTTTGCTGCAAGTCTCTAATGTCAACTTTAATTTGATACTAGGCTTAGGTTTAAAACAACAAACTTATCCTAAAACAAAAGTATGTGTTAGCTACTGTATGAACTAAAACATAAGCACAATGCTCTGGGGCATTTGCTGTGTTTTCCCTCCTGTTCTTGCATTCTTATCATCCTTCCCTTTCAACAAATTGGAAAAAGCTAATCCATTTTTCCTGTGCAATGGTCCCTCGCTTCCCCTTCCACCCTGCACCCACGTAACTAGAAGTCCACTCCACATATTGTGTGTCCTACTTTGATAAGAAAGAAATATTATTGATATTTTTTATTTCAGTTTGATAAGAAGCATGTTTGTTTTTGTTCATAGATTTAAAGCCCAAAATGGACCAGTACTGTAAATAAAACATGCAATCTCATTTTAAAAATTTATTACAAGGAATTTTGTTTATGATTTCATGTTCTCCAGTAATAATTAATTGGAGGTCTTCACTGGTCCCCACAGACCAACTATCATTCAAAATGCACTAAAGGATGATCAACGCACAGCAACAGCAGAAGTAACCATGTGTGTTTTTGCTACCGGTTTAATATAAATTTAAACAACAACAACAAAAGCCTTACAATGTATGTGCTTTGCAAACATCAAGAAAAAACACATTTCCCCCCTAGTTTTGAAATATTATAGAGCTTTTTATGTCATATTCAATCTTTAATAAATACTTGAATAATTGTGCTTTTGCACTTCTATGGTGCCTTGTATCAAAGGCACTGGAAGAACTTTGCAAACACTAATTAGTTAAACATATTTATTGTGCTTAGAGCAACTTTTAAGAGTCACCCACTTAAATGCTTTTCATATTATTTAAAGTAATGCAGCAAAAGAAGAAAAGCCGCAGCAAGTCCTTATTTAATTCAATTCACAATCCAATCCTTCAGGAGAAATTCAATCAAGATCTCCAAATAATGCAAATTCGTACTTTTCAGCTCAAACTCTTTATGAGACAAGACCTGAGGTGGTATTATATGTGGTAGCCATTTATAAGTGTAACATGATCTTTAAAGGGATTGGGGATGGTTATTTGTTGCCTCAAATGATGCATGGGTCCAGTGTTACCACCATCCTGCTGCTTAGAATTCCGGGGAAGTGGATGCATAGTAACACAGGCATTGATGGTGTGGTCAGCGTCTATAGATTACCACCTCCCCATGCAATGCAAGCATTATGCTATACATTATGTATAATGCTATACATTATGTTTGGAAGTTTGGCTATTATGTGGCTTTCTGTTGTCAAAATCCACCAATGATTTATAAGTGCCTTATATATACCACACTCACACAGCCACATGAGTCAGCTTGATCCAGTCTGCACAGTAATGAGTGCAGTATCCCTTTTCTGTGGTGATCTACTAACAAACATCCACCACATGGTTTTTGCTTTACAGTGTACCTCATGGAGGCTTCCATGTCACAAGCCATTCATTTTAGAGTTATCCACTATGGGTGGGTTCACACAAAGTACCAAACAGGTGGCTCATCTGAGCTGCTGCAGTCCCAGGCCTGTGCATGAGCCTGCTTCCGGTGTTGGGCATGATATGCTGAGATTGGGTATGATGAACAAGCTCACCATTCTCATAAGATTCTACCCTACGTGTGGCATGGAACTGAACATCTGCAACTGAGATTTGAAGTGAGCGACAGATGTCTGGTTCTGTGCCACAAAAAGGGTAAACTATGTGGAGATTGGTGGGTTCATATGTCATGCCCAATCTCAGCATATTGTTCCCATGACTGCAAGTAGGGCTTGTGCATGAGTCCAGGGCTGCAGCAGATCAGTCGAACTACTGGTTCTGTGCCAATTATAAACCCAGCCTATATAGCCGAGTATAACGGAAGCCAACTTGGTGATAATATAACACTTCAGAATATTGTCTACATAAAGTACACACCTGTGACTTATTCGCTCTTTTAGCTGACAGGTTTAGATGACAGTGCTAATAAACAGCCTTCCATCTATAAGTTGAAAACAAAATACTCATGATTAAGTCATGCCATTTATTGGTTTTACGTATTTGTTGAATTTGTTAGCTACATTTTACCAAAATGTCTCAAAGGAATGGACAGCAGAAAATAATAAAAACACTCAAATATGAATAATTTAAAATAGTTCATCCGAAAGTGTGCCTGTCCCCATTTGGCAGAGGGCAAAACTGAGACACAAGAGCATACAGTCCACAGGAAGTAGGGACAGTGCTATGAATTAAGGCTTCTAGAGGATGACTTGCAAGGCAGCATATTAACAATTAGGCCGCGTTCCCTGTAGCATGTGGCAATACTTCTATTATTTATGCAGTTGTAGTTATTGTTTCAATGATAAGACCATATAAAGTTCCACAGAGAAAAATGATTCAGCCATGGTGATTGAAGGATTCCAAATTGATAATTATGCACTGTTCCTCTTATGTTTTATTTGTTACTTGGCCGTTTCATTGGTCAGCTCCCTGGTATTTGAGTAGCAAAACAAAAGGGAAACAAGACTGCTAAACTGACTTTCTCTATGCCTTTCATTATTTAATAAGTGATTTTATAGCCAAATGCCATGTCCTATAAATCTCACAGTCTGCAGAACTTTGTATGTGTACTGCGGTGCAAAGGGGCTCTGGGTCAGGGCACGGATGTCAACTACAAAATTTTACATACTCCCCACCCCCCTTGACATTGAATCTATTTTCTTTTAATTTTCATACCAGTGTGCCCTGGTTTGTTGTTTTATTCTCTCCTTTCTCAGTCTTGCAAAGTCCACTCAGGGGACCCATTTCTGGATGGTGGGGACGGGCAGTGTTCTTCCTCCAATTTTTTTAGACCATATGTGATTTTTCCTCAGGAATACTTGTATCTCTGGTTATTGTGAGGTATGAAAGAGAACCACAACTGATTATCCTGATATCTCTTCACACACCCCTACTGAAACTGAAATGCAGGCCATTGGTCCATTATGGCTTAGCTTCTCCCTACGCTGTGCTATTTAATTGGAGTTCCCAAGCTGTATATATCTGCAAAACTCCCTCATAGTTCGTCTCCTAAATCTGTATTAAATCTACTTAGAGCAGGCCTACTCAACTTAGGCCCCCCAGCTGTTTTTGGACTACAACTCCCATAATCCCCAGCCACAGTGCCAATAGCCAGGGATTATGGGAGTTGTAGGCCAACATTTACAGGAGGCCGAAGTTGAGCAGGCCTGACTTAGAGTAATAGCCAAAGAAATATGATGTGACAGTTGCTGTATAGTGGACCATAGTATCAAGTGCTGCTAGATTGTCCCCACAGTTTCCTCATGCACTTCTTTTCTGTTGGGCACACCTATTGTCTTTTATCTCATGCTTAGTTGTTATTTGCAGCAAGTTTTGCCCTTTGTTATAAGCCCTTTGTGGACAGCCACAGCTATGCCTAAGTGGTGAATGTGAAAGGCCCATGTAGCTGAGTGTAGGGTCTGTTTCTATGCTCCGTGGGGCTGCAAATCCAATGTGGTTGGGCTTTGATGGGCACGCTTTAGTTTGGGGTGCTGTTGTACCATGATAAAAATGATGGCTAAATTGTGTACCATCCCGTGTCACCATCACCATCTTTCTCTGTGATCACTGCTTTTTATAAATTAAAAAAACAAACAAACTTGGCAATGACAGCCCTGATGTGGGGCTTACTCAGGGCTTATTTCAGATGTGCGTGAGAAGCAAGAAAAACCAAAGGATGCCATGTCCAATAATTTATTAAAGTACAGTTTAATATATTTGGGTTGAACTACAGCTTAGTTTCTATATTACAAGGTAGACAATAGTTGATTTTGCTCCACTGGTGCTTGAAACTGTATGGTAATAATATTCTCAAGCCCAAAGATATTCTGCATGGAGCATAGTAGCCCTGCACAGCAATAGAGTTTGCTCCTTAATGACTAATTACACTCCATTTTCAGAACTCACATAATTTAATTATTTAAGAAGCTTGCGATGCATTTACTACAAAGCAGGGATATTCATAATTCCAATTCCGCATTATCTTTGAAGTGTATCCACTTAAAAAAGAAAAAAAAGATTACACACTGAAATAAATGAAAATATGTTGTAAAGAAGACTCTTCTCTCTTGCCCCTCTTTCTCAGCACAGTTTTAATAATTTTTATTTAACCTCTCCAATGCCTGAAGATAAACACCAATGAACAGGATACCCTAGCACTCCAAGTATAGAATCCATAGCCTCTTGACTTGCTGAAAATGTCTCTACAAGATATTTGTTGGGCAAACATTGTACTAAGCATTGGACAGTCAATATTACTGTCTTGACATATGACTGGGTGACTGCAAGTAAGACAACTTTATTGGGCTAATTTGTTTTTTATAACTTCCCATTCTGTTCTTTTAAAACCATTGCACAGGAATTCCACTTTTACTCATATTTTTTTGCATTTGATTTTTTGGGGTGGGGGTGGGCTACCCAAATATTCAACATTTTACTGTGTTTTGTGCTGACTGAATGTTACAATGAGTTAATTTAATTAAGTTCATTGAAATACTGTACTGTTTTTAAGCAAAAGATGTATAGGATAGGGCAGATACAAATATTAATTTCAAGTCTAATGAAAAGGAGTGGGGAACACAAAGCATAAGTCAGTCATGTATCCTGTCCACCTCCCTTTGTCAGTTTGAAACAACCTGAAAGATTGGTATGTTAAAAACCAATGCTTCTTAAGTGATATACAATCAGAGTAAAGTCATAAGCTAAGCCAGACAACCTGTCAGGGAAAGAGGTGCCGGAAAAATAATAGGGCTGTTATATCATGATTGGCATTAGGATAAGAGGAGCCTCCTACCCTATTTTGGGAGCCATGCATGCTCCTGATTGGCCATCACATGGATTCTACAAGAAAGGTAGGAGGAGGGGGAAAGGGCTGTATGTGTGAGCAGGATACAGAGGCAGCTGGCAGTAGCAAGCCCAGAACTTGCTTCCAGCTCCAGAGTGAGGGTGGACGGAAAAAACTCCCTGCGCCTCCAGCCTTCATACACAGCTCACAAATGGTCATCCCTCCTCCGTGCTTGTAGAATTCTCATGATGGCCAATCAAGAATGTGTCTGGCTCCCAAATTAGGATGGGAGGTGTCTTGTGGTTGTGAGAAGAGCCCTAAAAAGTTAATGAATCTGATTTATTAAATAAATAGAATGAAACAATATAACTGAATGAAAGAAGTACTGTTGCCCTTAGTGGACACACACTTTTGTGGGTGCCTTTGTCATCTCGAGTCAAACAGGTTTTGCAGGTTTTTCAAATACTACAAAACCTGTGAATCGAAATGATAGTGAGATGAATGTTGTCTGAAGCTCTGTGCCAGAAGAAAAAACCAAACAGAACTATTGTCTGTCTCCAGACACTTTTCATTGCTCATAAAAATGTACAAAACAGCCAGCATTTTATACAATATGAATGCAATAGTGTGGACAGAGTTGCAGCTGTTCATTTAAATGTCAAACAGATACTGTGCAGTTGTATTTGAGTATAAGTGAGTAGAGGCTCCTTAGGGCATGTTTCCATTTCAAACTGAATTTAGATGCTTCTGTTCTTTCCTGAATGGAAGACATCCAGGTCACAAAGCCATAAAACACAATTTAGAGCCATGACTTTCTTCTGTTAAAAATGGGTTACAACATTTCCTCTGTGTGCAATGCTAGTTAACTACATAACATCGTTTCCACTTCCATAAATGTGAGCTGAGCATCCTTTATAGTGGCTGCTTGCGTACATCCACTATGGGCAAGGACCATAACTTAATGGTTAGCACATGCTTTGCATGCAGAAGGCCCCAGCTTAGATCCCTAGCATCTCCAGGAAGAGTTGGGGAAGATCCATGTCGGAAACCCCTGGGAGCCATGGCAGCTGGTATAGACAGTACTTATCTAGATGACCAATGATCTGATTCGGTAAAAGGCAACGTCTGCATATTCAGTATTTTTCCAGCAATAACAGGGGTGATTCCTCTGATAAGTATGAACATGTGTGGGCATCTGCTTAGTACCTGCTAAATGAATAAAAATTAGTAGTAATAATAATAGATACAAATTAGACCTTGCTTTTGTGTCATTCAACATTTGAAAAATTAATCCAGCCTTGAGGCAAGAAGAAATTCATAGATCTCCTTGTACATTCCCACATGTTCATTTTCACAACCTGTGTCTTGCAAGCCTATAGTCACTGACACTTTCACAAAGGACATGGTTGCACAGATGTTTTGTAGGGATGCATTTGTAGGGATGCATTTTGGCACCTTTATTTCCAGGTGCTGAAACGCTTTGAGCTGTCCCACCTGAATCATTTTGGTTGAGGGCGAGCAGGCACTTTAAAAGGAGGAAGGCAGGTCTTACCTGCCTCTCTGTAGCAGTTCCACCGCCCTGCCACAGCCCCAGAGTGGTGGTGTTTGTATGAAACAGCCAGGCTTTCTGTTTGACAGCTGCATTTGTTTAGGAACAGGAAGTGCCCTGTTCCCAGCAGGAAATGTCTCTGAGCATGTGCAGATGCCATCTTGATTGCTCAGTGTTGCTGACCACTCAAGATGGCATCCACACATGCTCAGACACCACTTCTTGTTGGGAAAAGGGAACTTCCTGTTCCTAAGATAATGCAGCCAGCATTGCACAAACAGAGAGCGTGGCAGCGTCATACAAACAGTGCCACTCTGGGTCAGTGGGGGTGGCAGAGCTGCAACGGAGGGGAAGGTAAGACCTGCCTTCCTCCTTTTAAAGTGCCCACTCTCCGCTGCCCTGGATGTGCATGAAATGCTTCGTGCACATCCCTAGTGTTTTGGCAGGGCTCTCATGTGGATTCAGAGTATCTGGTCCCCACAAGCCTCACAGCAGTGAGGTTCATGAGGAGAAGAGCCCATCTTGTGATAGCAAGCATGAATTGTCCCCTAAGCAGGGTCTGCCCTGATTTGCATTGAATGGGAAACTACATGTGAGAGCACTGTAATATATTCCCCTTAGCAGATGAGGCTGCCCTGGGAAGAGCACCTGCATGCTTGCATGCAGAAGGTTCCAGGTTCCCTCCTCTGGCAGCATCTCCAAGAAAGGGCTGGGAGAGATTCCTTGGAGTAGCCGCTGTCAGTCTGGGTAGACAATACTGAGCTAGATAGATCAATGGCCTGACTTGAGATAAGGCAGCTTCGTATGTCCCTATGGCCCTAGCAACTGCGGTGATTTCTGCAGCCTTGGCTTCTCCAAGGTTGCAGGCAGGAAATTCTTCACAAAGCAGAGTGGGAGACTTGTGATGATATTGTGGCACAGTCCGCAACAAGGATTTGTAAATTGTAAAACTATAAACATACTAGGCAACTGGGTACCACCTGTTCCAGATGCTTCTTGACATACTTCCTGTATAGAACTGGTAACACAATGCAAGCAGGTATCAGAACTTTTCCTTCATCTCATCTGTACTTTTGTATCTTTGTGCATGTTTTAGCTATTTATTTATTTATTACCTTTCTTTACTACCAGATCATCAAATCTCATCCTGATTTACATCCAAAAACAACACTTAAAACAACCAAAAATCCCTAAAACAATTAAAAACATTGTTGTTGCAAAAAATGCTCATCCTTAGCACTTAATAATAATAATACTCATCCCTAGTGATATATAATAGTCTTACTTTGTAAGAGTCAAAGCAGGGGTCATATAGTAGATCTGATGATTTCATATCTTGATATGGGCTTATAAATCATGAGATTTTAAAGCTAGCAGGAATGTCTGTGTCCTTTTGTTTATGTGAGCTGCAGTTTAGTGCATGCACTTCTCTGTGGCAACGTCAACTAGAATCTATTGCACTGGAGAGAACAGGACATATGGCCTATTATAGGATGCTGCTTGTCTTCAAATTAAGTGGGCAAGGCATTCACCTATGATCAAAGTTTGGTAGGGAGGAACACCTGCCTTACTCGTAGCTAATCCTGTAGTGCACCTTGTACCCAATTAGGAATAGAGACTATTTCCTCAGTGATCAGCCCATATGTGGAAAAGATGTGCAAAGAAAGAAAGCAAAGAAAGAACAGGACATTAGAACAACTACAGAACACAAATATACTCCTGATTCAGCAATGCTTCAACACAGATGCTTTAATACCTTACTCTTATCATGGCCACAAAACACACTTTTGAATGTTTGATAGGAAAAGGACATGAAGGTTTATGTAGGAACTAATCCAATACATTATATGCCATAAAATTGTGTGCTCACCTTTGACTTCTCAGCAATCCAAACTGAATTCACACCTATAAAAATTAATTGATTATTAAACCTATTTCCCCTACTCCTGCTATAGTATATATTACACTTCTCAATTTCTTATGTTGTAAGTGAATGAAACTGCTAAAGCCTATATTAAATGCTACTCATATTATATCAAGTGAACATACTCAAAAATAATGATACCTATTAAAGATAATGAATAGTTTAAAATGCTATCTTTTTAGGTCCTAAGAATATCACTCAAATGCCTCTTTAAAAAGTTCTCATTGTACTGCATACCAATTCAGCTTTTCTGCAAATCCCTTTCTATCAAACTCTTTTACAGTTCTTTGTTGTTTAACTAAATATAGTGCTACATTGTCTATACACACATTACAGCTGGATAAAGCCTCTAGTTCCCTAGACTGAATCCGTACTGTTCTCTGGCCTGGTTTCTCAATGCTATCTCATTGCAACAGCAGACACTGAAAGCATGCTATTCCCACACCCACCAAACACAGCTCTTGGGATAAGAACTGCACTATTGATAGTGTGTGTATTCTTTTCCATAGGTTCCCACCAGCATGTTGCGAACAATTTCCTGGGCCTTATCAAAAAAAATAAAAGCCTTTGAAAAGTGGAAACAAAACATCAGACTACATTGTTGTGCAACTTCCACTGCCATAATCTGTGTTTTCCATCACTCTACATGAAGAGACTACAAACACCACCTAATACAGATGCTCAGATCAACAATTTACCATGGACAGGTATTGTTCCATATCTACAATCTTTCCTTCTAGCATTTGTGGGGTTTTAAGCCATCCTTTTTATTTCCTTTTAGATATGTGAATCAAGTTTTTAAAGCCTTTGCTTCTGCTTGTCACAGTTAGAAACTGAGTCAAATTTCAAACTTGGGCTTCCTTGCAAATTTGAGACAAAGGCATGAATTTACGATAGAAATTGCACTGGAAAAACACTGGTTTTTCACACACACACACACACACACACACAAGCTTCTGCTTATACAGTCCATTATCATGGGATTACAACCCCCGACCTCTGATATATTTACACAAAGAGATACAAAGAGAGTCAAAAAGAGTCAACAGTCTTGACAAGATCGGAGACTTTTGATTCACCTCTCTTTCATTTCAGGATAAGAGATCATGTAAACAGCAGCTGGAATGGTATGTCTTCATGGCATATGCATTTCCACAGAGAAACAGTAGCAGACATCCGGAAAAGCCTTCTAGTAGCACAAGAGAGAATTGCCCCATTACTTCTCCAGCTCTGCAGCCTCAGGTGTGCAAGAGCGGGGAGCAGATTTTGACTATTTGCTCTGGAAGTGCCCTGTGTCACTCAGAAATGTGTCTGAGGGTTGCCCGCCCCTCACAGAATGGCACAGAGCACTTCCATGACCAGAGTGAATAGTCAGAATTCACTCCAATCTCTTGTGTACTGAAGGTTGCATAGCTCCAGCATAGCTAGGAAAGCTTTTGCTTGCATTGGTGCATCTTCTTTTCAGGCTACTGGATGGCTGCTCTGAATGTAGCCACTGGGATCTGAGAACAACCAAGATGATAGGCCTGTGAGGGATGCATTACCTGGTCACTGTGGCTGCTTTTTCTTTATAGCTGCATCCCATTCCCCTAGTAATGTATGAAATGGTGAAGTCACTTGTGGAAGGAAGGTCAGTTGCACCTCCCTGGGGCTACTGGTAGAGACACGGGAATTTCTCCCATGATCTGCCGCCCTGCCCCTGTAAATTTCATCATTGAGTAGTTGTAATAGGGATACAGCCATGGTGAACTTACACCTCCTTTGAAATGTGAAACAAGTTTAATGTCTTGAGCTGGTAAAGATAGTTTGCCACCTCGTTTTCAAATGTTCAGCTGCTTGAGAAGTTATCTAGACCAGGGTTTCTTAACCTTGGGCCCCCAGATGTTGTTGGACTACAACTCCCATAATCCCCAAGCAACAGCCATTGCAGCTGAGGATTCTGGGAGTTGTAGTCAATCAACGTCTCGGGGCCCAAGGTTAAGAAACCCTGATCCAGACAAATAGCGACATTGCCATAGTTCGTAATTACCAGATTCAGAATAAAGATTTGTCTGGCTCTTAATGCGCATTCACATTACAAATGGATTGGCATTGGCCTCCATTTTTTCTCTCTAGCTGAGAATGTACATGAGATTCTGTGCTTTCACAGTTAGTGTTCAGTAGACCATGGGGCTATTCTCACGATTGGGGAAAATTGGGCTAGGAAAGCCTAGCCCGATTTTTCCCGATCGTGGGAACCACAGGGCTAAACTGCGAGCCCGGTGGTTCCTAGGTGGGTAACCCGCCTAAGTGCCCCTGCCCTTAGCCCGGGTTTGCGGAGTGAGCGCTCTGCAAAACTGGGCTCCCTGATTGTGAGTAGCCCTGGCGCGGCTTCGCACCGCGGCTACTGGCGAGTATACCCCCAACCGGGAGGCGAAAAGCCACCTCCCAGCTCGGGGGCTCTCCCCAGTATGCCCTGTGCGCTCGTGCAGGGCATACTGGGGCTTCCAGGGGCCGCGTGGCTCCCAAGCTCCCCAGCCCCTGCCAGCTCCGTCATGGAGCCAGCAATCGTGTGGGCGGCTGGTACAGCTGCCAAGGGCTCTCTGCCCAATCGTCTGCGGGGAGAGCAGGCTTAGCCCACTCTCCCCGCAGCTTTGCAAAAAGCGAGTCTCACAGATCGTGAGACCCACCTCCAAGTGTCCAAAGCCAGCTGCTCTGTAGGAGCATGCTAGGGATGTGCAAAATATTTTGACATTGAAACATTTTGACTCAAAATGGGCTTTTTTGAATGTCTCAAGCTTAAAACAAAATGCCCTTTAAATAAAGGACCTGCTTCAAGCTCAGAGCAAAACAACCCCATTTCGAGTTGAAACAGCCTCTATGTGGGGCTGCCCTTGAAAATGGTTTGGAAGCTTCAGGCAGTCCAGAATGCTGCTGTAAGGATGCTTCTGGGCGCAAGTCACTTCATGAGTGTCACACCCATCCTGTGGCAGCTTCATTGGTTACCAGTCCGCTTCCGGACTAGATTCAAGGTGCTGGTCTTGACCTTTAAAACTCTACATGGCTTGGGGCTGGGGTACCTGTTGTATGGCATCCACCCATATGAACCTGCCCAGGCCCTCCGCTCATCATCTCAGGCCCTGCTCATGGCCCCGCCACCAACAGAGATCTGGTTGGCAGGGACTAGAGACAGGGCCTTTTTGGTTGTGGCCCCTCGGCTTTGGAACGCCCTCCCTGAAGAGCTTCACCATGCTTCCTCCCTCAGTGCTTTAAAAAAAACACACAACTAAAAACACATCTTTTAAAAGAGGCTTTTAAATGCTTCACCTGTTGCTTATATATGGTAGGTTATTTAGTTTTTATAATCCTTGGTTTTTAGCTGTTTAAATAACTTTTAATTTGAAACTTTTAAAAAACTGTAATTCTGATTGTGGTTTTAGCTTGTATTTTTAGCTTGTTTAACTCAATTTGGTTAATTATATTAGTCTTATTTTACATTGTATCTATTTTATAAATGTTGTGAGCCACCCTGAGTAGGGGTGTGCACGGAACCGCGGAGCTGCGGTCTGGCACTGGGGTGGGGGGTTCCATTAAGGGCGGGGGGGAGCTTTACTTACCCCTCCCGCGCTTTCCACACCCTGCCGCCATATTTACTGTAAAAATTGCTCCTCCGATGGCTCCTCCTCCGATGGCTGCTCCGTTTAAAAAAAAATGGCTGCCCCCTTGAAGCCCCGGCCCCCTGCTGCTGCTGCCCTCTTGAAGCCCCCTCCCGCCTCCTTAAATCTCGCCCGGGCCCCGAGATGACTCTTCAGAAGCGGGCGGCGGGGAGATGTCCTCCCGCTCCCTTCCCTGCCGGGCTCAGGCTGCAAAAGACTTTAGGAAGGCTTCTGCGCGCGCACGCGCAGAAGCCTTCCTAAAGACTTTTGCAGCCTGAGCCCGGCAGGGAAGGGAGCGGGAGGACATCTCCCCGCCGCCCGTTCCCCTGCCGGTCTGCCAAAGTACTTTTACTTTTGCAAAAGTAAAAGTACTTTTTGCAAAAGTACTTTTACTTTTGCAGACCGGCAGGGAAACGTCCCACCCGTTTCCCTGCCGGTCTGCAAAAGTAAAAGTACTTTGGCAGACCGGCAGGGGAACGGGCGGCGGGGAGATGTCCTCCCGCTCCCTTCCCTGCCGGGCTCAGGCTGCAAAAGTCTTTAGGAAGGCTTCTGCGCCATCTCCCCGCCGCCCGCTTCTGAAGTGTCATCTCGGGGCCCGGGCGAGATTTAAGGAGGCGGGAGGGGGCTTCAAGAGGGCAGCAGCAGCAGGGGGCCGGGGCTTCAAGGGGGCAGCCATTTTTTTTAAACGGAGCAGCCATCGGAGGAGGAGCCATCGGAGGAGCAATTTTTACAGTAAATATGGCGGCAGAGTGTGGAAAGCGCGGGAGGGGTAAGTAAAGCCCCCCCCCCTTAATGGAACCCCTCAAACTACCCTTCCGAACCAAAACCACCCCGTGACCGGACCGGTCTGGAGGCCTTTAGAATGGCCTCCGAACCGGTCTGTGCACATTCCTAACCCTGAGCAGTAGTGTACTGGCAGGGCAGAGAATAAATATTTCAAATAAATAAATAAATGATTATAAGTTACATTTATATTCTACTCTTCCTCCAAGTAGTTCAAGGCAACAGCATACAAAATTCTCTCCACATTTTATCCTCACAACAGCCCTGTGAGGTAGGTTACACCTGAGAGTTTGGGAATGACCCAGGGTCACCCAGGGAAACTCACGACTGAATGAGAATTTAAGCATGGTTTCCTCACTATTAATCCATGCTGTCCACACCGCCCCCCAAATGTACAAACACGTTTATCTAAATCTACCATTCCCAATACAAGCCTCTAACAATAGGACTCAATGTAAGCATATAGGCATAATCTGATACAAATAAGTGAAAATAAATGCCCTGTATTCTGTTCTTTATCTTTGTTTGTTTCATAGCTAATACTACTGTATATTTTCCCCATTAATCGTTTATATTACTTTAGCAGAAATCTTATCAAAGAAGAGTAAAAAGAAATTAAATAGAGAGATAAAAGAAGACATTATTATACCTGTAATGTAGGACTAGATTAAAAAGCTCTGTGTAAAAAAAGGAGCTTTTGGAGTGCTTTAAAAACCTACTTTCAATAACAGAATCAACTAAACCAGTTATCTGAAGAACAAAGATTGTAAATTAATTTAAAACCTTGACTCACTTTAGTTATATTTATTATCTATTTTACTTTTAACTACAAGGAAAGAAATAATTTGGTCATTTTGCTTTTTCCAAGAGCATAAATGTATTTGCTTGCTGGGGGAAAAAAATCAATGTTATGGCATTATTATACTACTAAAGTTTTGTAAAAAAACAAAAGGAAAATAACAATCTCTCTGATGACATATGCAATAAGCTGGGCTATTCAGAATCTTCTTTTGCAAGTGAGGGTGCATACAGTTGCACACTGGGAAAGCAGTAAAGTTGGCCGCCATGCCATGTCTCCAGTTCAAATCAACTCTACTCGTGGCTGCTTTTTGTAGAAGAAAATGGTCAGAGATGCATTCATACATCTCTGGCATCACATCTAGTTTGGCTCTGAGACTGCTCATGCTCAACTCTCATAAAACCTAGCCTTATTCAGACATTGAGCTGATTCTAGGCTTGTGAATTTCGATTCGGCAACAAAACATTTTGTGTCCGAAAATGGCATTTTCGGACGTTTTGTATACAAATCGAAATGAAAAAATTAAAAATAAATTTTTTTGTATACAAATCGAAATGACCTATTTCGGAGCCAAAGTTTTGTTTTGTTTTGTTCTTTGGAGCTTTGGTCTCCTGACTGCAGCAACTAAGGAGGTAGTGAGTGTCTTTCAAGAAGAGATTAGCAGAAGATAAGATATGTAAAAAGCAGGCACAGCATCCCGAGGAAGCTCATTTCCTTGGAATGTGTTCTATTGTGATGCAATTATGTGCTAAGAAATTCTGATTGCCAGCTCTAAAAAACAACGCCCTGTTTCCACTCTGTCTGGGCTGATTGCTTTGAGGGTGGGGAGGGGGCAGTTTGTTTCAATTCATTTACAAGTTACTCACTTGCTTCTGCCTTTCTGGCTGCCTCATTCAAGAGAGACAGAGAAAGAACTATTTTGCATTGCATGTCTAAACTCAAGTTTCCATGATGCCATGCTTGCCTTGCTACCTGACTGAGCCCAGCATACTGCTCCCTATTTAGTTACCATGTATGTGTATATAGTATATAATGCAATTCAAATGCCTGCCTGCCACCGTAGGATAGTCCATTGTTCTACTGCCTCTGTGTGATCTTGCTTTGGAAACTGGTTCTTTGCAAAGCTCTGCTATTGTTGTTGATGTGTTGAAAAAAATGTCTATGGATGAGAACTGCTTGCTTGGTGGAGGAGGGAGAGTAGGGCACACTTGATGCTGCTGTTAGCCGTAGTTTGCTGCAGCAGTGGAGCGTGGGCTTGGGAGTTGCAGAAGTGGAGCATGGGCTTGGGGGTTGCAGAAGTGGAGCATGGGCTTGGGGGACTGAGGGGTTGTTGAAGTTTGTGTGTCTTTGTGGCATATTTGAGGCAGAAAGGGCGCCAGAGCAGTGGGTTGGGCATTAGCACCCCAAGGGGTGCCTGCTCACCACCCAGATTGCAAAGGAGTTAGCCAAAGGCCTGAATTTGATTAATTTCTGAAGTTTATACATCTTTAAGATTTTATCCCATAGGGAACAATGGAGGTTTCAGCAGCCCCATAACTGCACTGGGGGGGCGGTGTTGGGGTGGCCCGGAGTGTGTGGCGGTGTACTGCACAGAGAGTGCCAACCACCCCCATGGGTTGCTAACTCATGGGGTACTGGGTTCCCCCCCCCGAGGTGTTCTGAATGTAGATTCTCTGGTAGCATATGAGATTTTCAATGACAAACCATGAATCCTCTCTCATGTGCTACCAGATAATTTACATTCAGAACACCTCAAAAACAACCGAACCCTGTACCCCACGGGCTTGTGGGTATGGGTGTGGTTGGCACTCCATGTGCACTACACCACCACTCTCTCTGGGCCATCTCAGTACCCCCCCAGCTGGAGTTATGAGGCTACTGAAACCTCCATTATTCCCTATGGGGAAAAACCTTAAAGACTCATGAACTTCAAAAAATCACCAAAAATCAGCCCTTTGCCCAATTCCTCTGAAATTTGGGTGGTAGCTTCCACCTATTGGGCACTACCAGCCCCACCCACTGGTTTTGCCCAGGGCCATTTTTTAAAATACAAAACATTTCAGATTCGGATTTTGCAATTTCGAACAAAGAACAAAATTGGGGTGTTTCGGATTGGTTGATTTCGAACAAAGAACAAAATGGGGGTGTTTCGGATTCGGGCCAAAAACAAAACAGAAAAAACACACACACAACCTTAGGATTCTCATGACTGCTAAAACAGGAGTAGGAGGAGGGCTATTCAAATGTCTGAGATTGTGAGAGTATGCACTTCTTCCTCCAGCCCAGCCTGCTGTTGGCAGGACTACCCAGCTTTTATATTCAGCATTGTAACAAGGGTGGAGGAGAGCAGCACCCGATTGTCCAGCTGTAAGAACCCACATGCTGTTCCTACCTGAACTACTGGCATGTGATAAGCCTTAACCTACATGGCAACTATTGAGAGTTGTGCCTAGAGTGGCCACCATCAGTGGACATACTAGGCTTCAAAGCACACTCCATGTCCCCGAAGCCAAAGCAGCTTTGGCAGGGCTGTGTCTGCCTTCTGTAGGTAGTGGCTGGGAGTTGAGCCAGTCAGCCAGAGCATGGTGCATGGGCCTGGGATGTATGTGTGTCCAGTGATATACATCCTCCCCTCCAGCAGCAGATCCTCCACATACCCAGCAGCACAAGGGCAGAGAGTTCCTCATGAAGAGTAATCTGGGCTGTTGACCTACTGCCTGAGATGTGAGAGACACAGTGAGAGGAGCAGGAAGGGATCATGATGGCAGTCAGTCACAGAGTCTGTGACAATGCTCCCCATACACACTAGGGACAAGCGGGGCACACAAGGTGGGTAGGGGCTGGATGGGTGTGTGTGTGTGTGTGTGTGTGTGTGTGTGTGTGTGTGTGTGTGAGAAAGTCCAGAGTTGATGGTACCTCTGATGTCAAGGTAGTCTGGGCAATTAAAGGTTTGTGTGTGTCTCTGTCTCCCATATCTCATCCAGCCTTCATATTCTGCTTCATGAAGCTACTCAAGGTCTGGAACTTACAAGAAGAGTGAGCAAAGAGAGAGGGTAGGATGAGATATGGGATGTGCATTCAGACCTTCTCTGCCACAGAATGCTCTGGTGAATTGCATGTGAGAAGACCCATGTGTTTACACGAAGAAGGGACTGAGGGGAAACAAGGCTCTGTTGTGTTCTAAGTGGATTCTTTGGGGCATAGGCATTGTGCCAGTGTGGCAAGGATTATCGCCATTATTATTTAATCTCTCAAGCATCATTTATTAATCAAAGCTTTCTCCAGTAATTCACGAAAGGGTATTTTGCTTCCAAATATGAAAAAATCTTGGGGAAAAATCATTATAACATAGGTCAGGTCTGGCACAATATTTGCAACAAAACTCATACTGCTCTTGTACTCTTTGTGAATTACGAGATGTGTCAAATATTCATTACAAAATAATTTTAATACTCAAAGGAAAGCATGGTTACTGACAGAGAAAGCAAGCCACAAAGAATTATTAATGATCCTAACAGAATTCTTTTTTATGATATGGATTTTATTTTTTTAAAAGCATATAGATATTTTTCTGAAATGCATTCTTGCAATACTACACAATAAATGGAGAAACAGAGTGTTTCCACACGTAATGATTACTAGGGGATAATTCAAAGCAAAGAGCCGTAACCTAATATAATATTACAGTTAATTGTTCTGTAAAATGAAGAAACACCAAGCTGTACAAAAATCAGAATTTATAGTGGTGAGAGGTGGGCTCTCCCCAGCTTGCTTTGAAAGCCATTTATTCTTTCCAAGCTATCTTAGAAAATCCTTTTTTAAAAAATGCTTGAACTTTTTCAAGAATGGTTTTTTTAAAAAGGGTGAAGCATGTGACCCTTCCCTGCCAGTCAAAAACAAAAAACCTTAACGTTTGAGAAGGAAGAGGAGGAAAATAGTAGTATGGAGGGTTCACTAGGGATACGCCTTGTCAGCCTTCTCTTAACTGGAACAGTGCTTCTGAGCATGCTTAGAAACATCATTTTCTGCTGAATGATATGGGATTTTTAGTTTCTCTTCTGCTTTCTGAATGGAACTGAGAGGCAGAGAAAACTACAGTAACATACGTACTCCTCACCAGGAAATGATGTTCTAAACCTCTGTGGGGAGTCATCTCTGCCCTCCCCCTTCTCAGAGGTGAGCTTTCTTTCTTTTATTTATTTTTTTGCCCCTGGGTAGTGGGAAACCAGCAGGAGGGCTGGTTAGCTTTGGGGCAAGGGCAAAACCCCCTTCAAGTGAAAACAAAGTTTAAAGGGACCTGACATCTCCCAAATTCACTCCATCATGAGCCAAAGCCATGACATGTTTAACTGAAAGGGATTAAGAACATTATTCTAGCATTTCCAGTCTTGTATTCCAGATATGACATTCAGGTTGCTTCTGCTTTACTCATCTCCCCGACCCATAATTATCAGTAATCAGTGAGCGGAATCTGTTTTGTTCTGGGCGGCATTATCAAGACAGTGTGTGCACATGTGCATTATTATGTGCCACTATAGATACCACACAAACCCAACATAAATATGGAAGGAAAGAAGTGTATTTTACTATTTATAAAATTGGGTTTTTACTTTCACTTACATTTAAGTATTAAGTCACTGAACACAGTGATTAATTGCCTTTAAAATTTGCATTTAAAGGCAAACCAGGGCAAACCCTGCTTAGCAAAGAGTACAATTCATGCTTGCTACCTACCACAAGACCATCCCTCCTCTTATCTGTAGATTAAAGGACAAGATCAGCATTCCTCTTGTCCTTGTTTCTGCATCCTTTTTCACCATCTTGATTTTTCCTTGAGCAAATATAGGTCTCTGTATTTGTCTCTGTTGTGTTTCATTTTATTGGTTTGGCCAATACTATGCACCATGTGAAGAAGTATTGTCTTGTCTATTCAAAATATCCTGCCAATTAGTTTCATTGGATGTCACCCCCTTCCCCCTGTTCTAATGTTGTCCTCTGAAACTTTTTGTTGCCCTCTTCTGCACCTTTCCCAGCTCTACAACATCCTTTTTGAGATGCAGCAACCAACTCAAATGTGGCCAAAGCACAGAAACTCTGCTCACCTCCTCTACTCACTTTTACCACCACCACATACCAACTGTCTGGATTCCGGATCCCTTTTCCCCACCACCACAACCACCACTGCTGCTTCCTCATCCTCCTCTCTCTCTCTCCCCCCCGCCCTCATTCAGCTGGGTCCCTTCTTCCTCCTCCCAACTCCAGCTCCAGCTGAGGAGCTTGTCAGGAAGTTTGCAAGAGGAGAGGACTCTTGCAAGAATTCCAATGAAATCACAGCCGGAAGTGGGAGGAGAAGGAGGGAGAGAGAGAGAGGAAGGTGGAGGAGGCGGTGGCAGAGGAAATGGGAACGGATTCTGGAGAGACTGTGTGGCTGTCAAAAATAGCTCTGTGTGTGTGTGTGTGTGTGTGTGTGTGTGTGTGTGTGTGTGTGTGTGTGTGTGAGAGAGAGAGAGAGAGAGAGAGAGATAGAGATTGATTTTATGCATAGGTGTTGATATAACCCAGGACCCCAATTCACCACCCAGACAAGAACCGTATTTTCAGTATATCAGTGTCCAGCCGTGCAGCTTAGAAGGAACATATCTAGTCTACAGCCATACTACCCTGAACCTGCCCGATCTCATCTGATCTCAGAAGCTAAGCAGGAATCAGGATCAGGCCTAGTTAGTACTTGGATGGGGAACATAACTAGGGATTTGTAAAACATTTCAAGCTCAGAATGTTCCGACTTGAAACAGGCAGTTTTGAATGTTCTGAGATTGAAACAAAACACCCTTCAAATGAAGAGCCTGTTTCAAGCTCAGAAAGGAATTATGCTGTTTCAAGTTGAAATGCTTCAAATCGGTAGACCAGTCCTCCAAGTTGGGCCGATGTGCTAAGTCCGGAGCAGAGGCCTGGTCTTCCTGCTGACCCCAATCAGTAGATCAGGTCTCCCTGGAAAAATAGCCCTGCAAAATGGCACTCAGAATGCTCAAAGCACTCAAAACAATCCAGGCATTTGTGTTTCATTTCAAGCTCGAAATGAAATGCAAAATTCGTTTTATGCACATTCCTAGAAATCACCAGTGTCAGGCCAACATGTGCTATATAGTCCATACAGCTGGCTTTTCCTGGAGAATACATGGGTGTCCCGGGGTGGGTGGGGGGTGGGAAGACATGTGGTGCCAAGCTAGGAACAAGGAAAGCTTCTGCCTGGAGGTTCCTATATAATAGGACCTGTATAAAAAATTGTGGAAGTCAAATGATGGCACAGTCCAGCAAAGATTAGTTGTGAATAATTCATACTGAAAGCAATGCAACATGAGTTAGTTATGACCAGTTCCATACCATTGCTTCCTGTAGGAATTAGCCACTACTAACCTTTGTTGATTTGTCCATTTTTTGTGAGTCTGGCCATCATAATTTGCTCCAAGGTAATTATGTGCAAACTCTACAGAAGGAATTATTTTTACAGTCACTTATTCCCAGCTTTGAGGAGCTGAGTTGTGTGAAAGATTCAGCTTTTTCTAATTTTGTTTAATTCTGACCTTTTGTCAATTAAATAAATATTGGCTAACATGATGCGTAGCAATTTAGCTCTGTAATGCTAATGTGGACTTCTAAGGCAACCTCAATGCTTTATTGTGTTGAATGCAATATTCAACACAAATTCTGACTCTTTGCAATTTACATGATAAAATACATTGAGGTGATTCTGTTCCTGAATATAGAAATTACTCCTATAAGCCCTTTAAGACTGAAGTTAAAGCCATGCTCCGGTAAGACTGTGCCTTATCAGAGCAGTCTTCTTCCACAGCAGTACAGGTGCCATGGATTTGACTGCCTAGCCATAACAGGCATTGCTCAGGCCTATCTCTATTCTAATGAGGCTTGCAAAACATTTCTGTTTTAGCAGACTTATATGTGCCTTAGGCGGATGTTCTCTGACCTCATAGTTGCATTAATGTTGCTCATGGCTTTCAGTTCCTCTTGTCTGTACTATTATTATTTTCTTTGTAACCTTGTAAGGTAAGTCAATATTATTATACACGTTTTGCGGATAGTGGGAGGAGAGAAAGAAGAACCAGAGTGATAATGAGGGCTTGCCTAAGACCAACTAGCGAATTCATAACACAGGCAACATTCTAACTGGAGACAGTTGAACCAGATTTATAGCTTAGTCTCTTATTAACCACAATGATAAAACAACTTCATGCAATAACGCTATACACACAGACACAGACACACACACACACAGACACACACATATTTATGGATAATAAAGGGGCCATTGTAGCAGACTGGGTTTAATTTTTTATTTCAAACACCAGCTCTTTTAGCAATCTCTTTTTAAACAGTGAGCTTAAAAGGCAATTCCAATACTAGAAGTTTAAACATTGGCAAAAAACATGATTTTCACATGTGCAATGATAATTATAGCAGCCTACTGAACTATACATACATGAAAAATCAGGCTTTGAGTATAAGATGTTGCTGTATTTGTTACTGTCATAAATGCTATTGCAGTACCCTAGAATTTAAATTAATAATTTAAATGTTTGTCTAATGAACTGAACTTGATTAAATTAAAGCATTCTCAATTAATTTTGACACATTGTCAAATGGTGAGGTGTGTTCTTCCAAACTAGAAAAATGATTTATGTATTATTGCACTAAATGACTGCTGAATGAATATTTCACAAAGATTTTAAAAACAAAATAAAAACACTTTATATAAAAAAATTAAACAATGAATAAAAAAGAGGAAGAAAATAAACCAAAGTAAGATCTTCACTCATTACATGGAAGCGTTTTGCTTCTGACAGGCACAGTTTATGCTAGGTTAGAGTTAACAGAATCACAAAGCTATATCATATCCTTCAGGAGCAAAAGACAATTGGCTATATGATAAAGATGCTACTATTATGTCTTCGGGCGAGGCCATTAGTAGAAAACATGCTTTGTATGCAGAAAGTTCCAGGTTCAATCCCTGGTGTCTCCCAAGGGCTTGGAAGAACTCTTCTCTGGAATTCTGGACAGTTGGTGGTGGTCTGTAGACAGCATGGAGCTAGATGGACCAGTGGTCTCACTCAGTTTAAGAGTGCTTCATATGTTCATATTAGAATCATTCATGTTTACTCTATACTACCATGTGGCATCATCATTCTTGAAGATGTCCTCATAGAAATCCCTGGGAGTGTAATAAGGTGGAAAGCACAGGAGACATTATCTTATTAAAACTGGTGAGCAGAGACTGCCCCTTTATATACAGTTTACTTTAAATGCCTGACTCTTAACTGTGACCATCCTATTCCTTTTAACATTCATCCCACTGCAAAGACTACTAAAAGTTCAGATCTTGGCTCTCCCCCACCCCCGTCCCTGACACATAAGGGTAAATTTGCTTGAGGAAAAGAAGGAAATTGGCAAGGGAGAGCTGGAGACAAGCTTCCCTAGATCTGGTTTTTCTGACCCTTCTTAGAAAATCCTGAGAACGAAACTAGCTTTTTCTAAGAAACGGCTAATAATGTGCTATGATAAACACAAATGCTTGAATAGAGGAATGTGCTGTACTTCTGATGTCCTGTGATTATACTGATCGACAACACCACATCTTTAGAAGACCAAAGAAAGCACCACTTTGGAAGTGAGAGAGGCCTTGTTGACACTTGGAACTGTGGGGAGATTTCTACACATGTCAAACCAAAGATTCTCAAAGCACAAAAGGTGCAAAATGTTTGTGACTTATACTAGGGACATTTGGAACCTTTAGGCTTCAGGACATACCTTAATATGACCTTGCTGTTCTCAGGCTTTACCTCTTGCTGCCCGTTTGTCTCAACATATTTATGTTAAATGACAACCTAGCTTTCAGCTTTAGTCTGCAGTCTTCCACAAGATGCTTATAGGACAGATGTAGTTCCCACGATACATCCATAGATGGCTTATGCCTGCTATCTCTGTGTACATTTCAAAAACAGATAAACAAGTTTTTGCATGCACTATCTCCATATTTACCTTATTCACAATCAAGTTGCATTTGCTGGAAAAAGGGTATCCATTTATTTTCAAAAAGAGATTTTTTTTTAAAATTGCTTTAAATTTTGCTTAATTTTTTTGGATAGCTTTTATGGCCATAATTGGCAAGCTTGTATGAGGCCGAAGGGTCAGTTTTAGAAAACATTTTTGCATTCACATCCTGACCAAGGGGCACAGGGCAGCATGTTCCTTCCCACATTTGATCCTCACAACAATTCTGTGAAGTAGGTGTATGGAAATGTTGTTGTAATATGTCCAGCCAGTAGGTGGCATTAAGCATTTGCTAGTGTTGATCCTAATTGGAGGCAGAGTCCTTTCCTGATTTCTGCCTGTACCTCTTGTTGAACTTGTCTCTTCCTGTAACACAATAAATAAGTCTTAGCCTATAATAGCTGCCTTCCTCTGAACTCTCATGACAGTAGGTTAAGATGATAGTGACTGGTCCAGTGTCATACACAGGGGCGTAACTATAATAGGGCATGGGGAGACAGTTGTCTGGGGGACCACTGCCTTGGGAGCCATCCAGAGGCAAGTCACATGACTGACTCCCCCTGCTGCTCACCCACCCGGGCTTCCTTCAGTTGTATTCATCCTCCGAAATTGATGTGAGTGTTAAGAGCTTCACCTCAGAGGAGGTGAAGAAGGCTTGAGGGTTTGGCTCTCTTTTCCTCCCTCCCTCTCTTCCTCTCTCCCTCCCCCCCTTCACCACCCGGACTTTACATCTGGCCCCTCTGGGTTTGTGTTTCTATCTATCTTACCCTGACGAGGAGCTGCCTACCAGCCGCTGTCTTCAGAAAGCCTGACAACTAACACCTGTGTCAGCCGGCAGCCCTTTGTGGCAGAGGGGGCTGCTGGGTAGCTCTAGAGTCTTATAAAGACTGCTGAAGACATGCCGGCTGCATAGAGGAGGTGAAGAAGGCTTGAGGGTTTGGCTCTCTTTTCCTCCCTCCCTCTCTTCCTCTCTCCCTCCCCCCCTTCACCACCCGGACTTTACATCTGGCCCCTCTGGGTTTGTGTTTCTATCTATCTTACCCTGACGAGGAGCTGCCTACCAGCCGCTGTCTTCAGAAAGCCTGACAACTAACACCTGTGTCAGCCGGCAGCCCTTTGTGGCAGAGGGGGCTGCTGGGTAGCTCTAGAGTCTTATAAAGACTGCTGAAGACATGCCGGCGGCGTGGCCTTTGGGGCCGGGCCTTCGGGGGTGGGACTGAGGGCTGGGGGGTGGGGGTTGTTTGTGGGTGGATTTCTCTTTCTTTGGGGGGGGGGTATGAATGCTGCCTTTATTATTGTCCTGAGTTGTGCCAGGCCTAGTTGACGGGATGTGTTTGGGTTCTCCTGAGGGGGCGGATGCGGGGGCTGCGCCTGACAGCCTGGGGGCGGCTATTGCTGTAGTGGTGGGGAATAGAAGAATTGGCGCTGGCAGAACAGCTGGCCGTTACAGGGGAAGAGAAATTGGTAATTTAGTGACTATCTCTACTTCCAACTGTTCTGACAACTCTCAGGCCTTGGGGAACAGCACCAATTACCCACAGAACCTGACCTTGCTCCTTTGTAATGCCAGGTCAGTTCAAAATAAGACCGAAATTGTTCATGATCTAATCATGGATGAGGGAGCTGATCTGGTGTGTATAACTGAGACCTGGTTGGGGGAAGCGAGTGGCCCAGTGTGGGCTCAGCTTCTCCCTCCAGGTTACTCTGTTGTGGAGCAGGTTAGAGGAAGTGGGCGGGGGGGTGGAGTGGCTGTGGTCCATAAAAATACTATCTCCCTTACCAGGGCCCCTGTGAGACAGTTGACCTATATTGAGTGTGTATTTTTGAGGCTGGGAACTAGGGATAGATTGGGGATTCTGTTGGTGTACCGTTCACCCCGCTGCCCAACTGACTCCCTAACTGAGCTGTCGGAGCTGGTCGCGGAGTTGGTGATGGAGTCTCCCAGGCTTTTGGTGCTGGGGGACTTCAATATCCACTTTGGGGCTGGCTTGTCTGGTGCTGCTCAGGAGTTCATAGCGGCCATGACAACTATGGGCCTATCCCAATTAATCTTTGAACCAACTCATGTTGCCGGCCACACACTGGATTTGGTCTTCTGTTCGGATCAGGGGGGTGTTCCGTGGGTGGGGAATCCGTTGGTTACCCCATTGTCATGGACGGATCACCACCTGGTTAAGGTTGGTATCGCGGACGCAACCCACCCCTGCAGGGGTGACGGACCTATTAGGATGGTCCGTCCAAAAAGGCTGCTGGACCCAGCAGGTTTCCAAAAGGCCTTGGAGGGTTTCGATGTTGGTGCGGCCGGTGATTCTATCGAGGCCATGGTGGGAACATGGAACAGAGAACTCACCAGGGCAGTAGATATTATTGCTCCTAAGCGTCCCTCCAGGCCTGCTTCTAAGATGGCCCCCTGGTATACAGAAGAGTTGCGGGGGATGAAGCGGCTTGGTAGGCGACTGGAACGCAGGTGGAGGAGAACTCGGCTCGAATCTGACAGGATGCAGCATAGAACCCATTTGAAGACCTATGCAATGGCGGTGCGTGTGGCAAAAAAACAATTTTGGTCGGCGCAAATTGCGTCTGCGGGCTCACGTACGGCAGAATTATCCCGGGTGGTGAGGAGTATAATTTCTGCTCCTTCTGCCTCAAATCAGTTCCCGGAGACACTCTGCTGTGACGCCTTTAGTGGGTTCTTTGCAAATAAAATATCCTGTATTCGGGCCGACTTGGACTCCACTATTTCTGCAGGGTCCGGGAGGGAGGTATCTAGCAATCCCTCTTGCAGTGTTAGGATGGATCAGTTTCAATCTGTGACTCTTGATGACGTGGACAGACTGCTTGGAGCGGTGCGGCCTACCACTTGTTCTCTGGATCCTTGCCCGACCTGGCTGCTTCGATCTAGCGGAGAGATTGTTGGAGATGGCCTGGTTAATATCATAAATGCATCTCTGGGGGAGGGGAGGGTGCCTTCTTGTTTGAAGGAGGCAATAGTTAGACCTCTTCTTAAGAAGCCTACCCTGGATCCCTCAGTGATGGATAGTTATAGGCCAATCTCCAATCTCCCCTGGCTGGGCAAGGTAATCGAGAGGGTGGTGGCTAACCAGCTCCAGGCGGTTTTGGAGGAATCTGATTATCTGGACCCATTTCAAACTGGCTTTAGAACGGGCTATGGGGTTGAGTCAGCCTTGGTCGGCCTGATGGATGACCTTTACCGGGGAATCGACAGAGGGAGTGTGACTCTGTTGGTCCTCCTGGATCTTTCGGCGGCGTTCGATACCATCGACCATGGTATCCTTCTGGGTCGCCTGGAGGGGTTGGGAATAGGGGGCACCGCTTTGCGGTGGTTCCGTTCCTATCTCTCGGGCAGATCCCAGATGGTGGAGCTTGGTGACAGTCGCTCCTCAAAGCAGGAGCTGTTATATGGAGTCCCTCAGGGCTCCATTCTGTCACCAATGCTTTTTAATATCTACATGAAACCGCTGGGTGAAGTCATCAGGGGATTTGGTGCTGGGTGTTATCAGTATGCTGATGACACCCAAATCTACTTCTCCTTTTCATCTTCAGGAAATGGCACTCAGTCTTTAAATGCCTGCCTACAGGCAGTAATGGGCTGGATGAGGGAGAACAAATTGAAGCTGAATCCAAGCAAGACGGAGGTGCTCATTGTGGGGGCTCAGAATCTGAGGAGTGAGTTAGATCTCCCTGTGCTGGATGGGGTTACACTCCCCCGAAGGGAGCAGGTGCGCAGCTTGGGAGTACTCCTGGACCCAGGCCTCACCCTGGTCTCTCAGGTGGAGGCCGTGGCCAGGGGTGCTTTCTATCAGCTTCGGCTGATTCGACAGCTGCGTCCATTCCTTGAGGAGGATGACCTCAAAACAGTGGTGCACCAGCTGGTAACCTCCCGGCTTGACTATTGCAATGCGCTCTACGTGGGGCTGCCTTTGTACGTTGTTCGGAAACTTCAGTTAGTTCAGAATGCGGCAGCCAGATTGGTCTCTGGGGTAACCCGGAGAGACCATATTACACCTATTTTGAAACAATTACACTGGCTGCCGATATGTTTCCGGGCAAGGTACAAAGTGCTGGTGATTACCTTTAAGGCTCTGAACGGCTTAGGTCCAAGTTACCTTGGAGAGCGCCTTCTTCTGCACGATTCCCACCGCACATTAAGGTCATCTGGGGAGGTTCGTCTCCAGTTGCCACTGGCTCGTCTGGTGGCGACTCGGAGGCGGGCCTTCTCTGTGGCTGCTCCGGAGCTGTGGAATGCGCTCCCTGCGGAAATCCGTAATTCGAGTTCTCTGTTGGCCTTCAGGAGGGCCCTTAAAACATATTTGTTTGGCCTGGCCTTTCAGGGCTTTTAAAATGTATATATGTGTGTATGTGTATGTGTATATATATATATATATGTATATGTGTGTGTGTATATATATATATATGTATATATATGTGTATGTGTGTTTGTGTGTATGTATGTATATGTATGTATATATATATATTTTAATCTTTTAATTTTTTAATTTTTAATTTGATTTAGTGTTTTAATGACTTAATAACCCCCCCCCCCGCCTTGTGCAGATGGGAGGGAGTTTGTCACAGCCTGTCCTGCGCGAGGTTCCGTTTGACCTCTTTGGTCAAGGGCCGGGCTTCGGCCAGGATTGACCGATCCCGGCCCCATCCTCCATTTTCCATTTTCTCTTCAGTTGGGGTCGGGCAACCACAGGAGAAGCGGCTTTCCCCTCCCTCCCTCCCCGGTGCAGAGCGGGTCTAGCGACTGGCCGCCTGACGGGGCCGAGTAGGAATTTTTTGCTCCCAACGCATTGGCCACTGTTGGGGGTTTTTTCGCCTACTCCGTTCTGTGTCCTGGGTGCGTATTTAGAGTTAGGTCAACCACAATGGCAGGAACAGTGCGGGCGGGGTGGCAATTTGAGGGTTAGAACATCGGTGAGCACCCTTGGATATGTAAAAGGGGTGTTTGGTTAATCGCTCCTTTGTAGCCTGTGCGGCACGGGGAGAATGATTGCCATGAACCCTGCTTCAGGACTTCTCTAACCTTTGGGCTGTGCGGTCCGGGGTGGACGAATGCCTAGAAGTATCCAGACCCTCTCTTACAGAAGGGGGGGTTGGCTTTGAAGGAATTGGGTGGGATGTACCTGCCCATTCCCGAGCCAGGGTGTCTCCCCCCCAGTAGGGTGCTGGGTAGGATTTCAGAGTTCTGACCTGCTTCTATTGGCCTGCACTGTTCTTTAAGGGTGATTAATCACCTGGTGTTCCAGTCTGCCATGCTGTGTGTAATAGTTAACAAAGTTGTGGCCCTTTTCCTCTATACTGAGTCTATGTTTTCTTGAGCTGGGGTCTGGGGATAATGTTTTATTTTTGTTTAAAATGTTTTAAATTGTTAGCTGTTTTATTGTTTTAATTTGTTTTAGCTTTTTACTGTTTTATAAGTTGTTTTAATTGTGAACCGCCCTGAGCCATTTCGGAAGGGCGGTATATAAATCAAATAAACAAATAAATAAATAAATAAATAAGAGCTGGAGCTACCAGAACAGCATGTCTTTCTCTAGTACCATTAAGGCCCACTACAACCTTGCTACGCCCCTGGTCATACAGTGAATGTTGTAGCTGAATGGTGATTTGGATCTAGGACTTTCCAGTCCTAGTATGAAAGTCTAACCACTACACTACACTGGATAGAGGAAAATAATTACATTATTTATGTCAATGCCTAAGATGCAGATCTGCTGTTTACTTTGACATTTACTTTGAGATATGTAGGACTTGCCCTAAGCTAAACACTACTGAGTGAGGAGTGCCTTTGGTCCTCTACCATGGTTAGCCAAATAGTGTGGCTTGTGCAAGTTCTACCTTAAGGTAGAAGCCCTGAGTGACTGCCCAGTTCAACTACCCCTAAGGCAGGCCCTGACAATTGTTGGAGATGAACTTCCAGTGCATTGACCTTTTGCATCAACTGTCCTAATGACCACTAGGGGCATTGGGAGTAGAGACAGTGAGTCAGGGTCTCCCTATCTGTCCCTACTCTATGACCCCTGAACTGACTCTGCAGCACTTCCTGTGCTGAGTCACAATCCTTCCTTTCTTCCTAGAGAGCAGATGGAAACATCTCTCTCTCCTTACCTATCCACTATGTAGTCCTTTAGATTAGATATAGGTCTTTCCTATCTAAGTGTATTTAACCAATAAATATTTAGTGTTTAGTCATACAAGGATCTCCATGTGTTTTCTCTAACTAGCTGCAATATCCAAACCATCCTCTGCTACCTACTCTGTAACTGGAGTGTGTGCTCATTCCTTAGTGCTCTGCTGTTTTACCTATTGTGGGTAAAAATCAACAACCTCTAACAACAATGTGACTCTGAAAGCACTTCGTCTTCACCAGGAACCCACATATGAGCCCTACAAACCGATTTTTAAAGTGTCCTGCCCTCTGAAGAAACTGATTTATCTTTATAGTAATGTTGTTAAGACAAATAGACTAGGTCTGGGCTATCCGTGACACGAAACCGGAGATTGGAGAACCCGCAGTTTCAAACCGCAGCCAGCCACACTCCAGTTGCAGGAGATGGTAGCCCTTCCTGCTGTTGAGGCTGTGCCCATCAAGTTCCATCCATGGCCAGACTGAGGCAAAGCGTTGGCCTGTCAGCGAGGTGGCAGCGATTGGCCACAAACTCAAAGGCAGTGCTCTGAGCACATACGTGTTAAGTCTTAATGTTGTGAAGACGTAATGTGTTACGACTTAATGTTGTTAAGACAAATAGACTGGGCCTGCTCTATACATGACATGAAACTCAAGGTTGGAGAACCCTCAGTTTCCCCGTGGCATAGAAAAGGCATTTAAATGCCCTACCATGCCATGCCATGCCAGTACTTCTTCTGGCAGCAATGACAGCAGCGGCCTGCAAAGATCCTTGTACCTCAATGCACAAGCACAAAATTGGGGAGGAAGGGTTCCCTGTTACTCTGGGAGGGGAGGGGAACATTGAGACTTCCTAGGCAGGGATATGTAGATGAGGGAGGGCAAAGGATACGGGAAAGTCTGTTCCACCATAACCTGGGATTATGTTGTGAGGGATAAACCCGGCAAAGCAGTCCATGCAGATCCAACTGAAATCTTGCTCTTTGGCAGTTTGCTGCTGAGCAGGCTCACCCTCTCATGAGAGGGCCAGTTCCAGTCCCAGGCTCATTCTCTGTGGAGCTTTGCATGCACCCAAAGGACCTCTACGTGGTTCATGTGCCATAGTCTGGCCACATGCACAGAGTGGGGGGAACACTGGGATGGACCTTTAAACCTACTCTGAACTCAAGGACCAGCTCTGCTCATGAGTAAACTTAGGGAGTGCAAATCCCCAAAGGGGAAGGGGCTGGGGCCCCCTTCCCGAACCTTTAAGTGTGAAAAACAGAACTTTGCTGATCAAGAATCCCTGCTGGATTTGTGCTTTACACCCGACCATGAAACCCCCCCCCCACACAAAAGCAGTTGCATTGATGGAGGAGACACCGGGTTCAGGGACAGACCTTAAAACCTATTCAAAATTCCCTTGACAGTGGGATCGCCCTTGAGGGGCACTGGCAAGGTTGCACATTTCCACATGGGTGGACAGGCTGGCAAGGGGCACACAGCTATTTGGTGGCAGTCACTAAGGCAAGGAAAGCAGTCTCCGGGGTACCAGTCCCCGTGGCTTCCTCCATAGAGCATCCTGGCTTGATCTCGAGCACCCGCTGGCCTAGCACTCTTGTGAGAGAGCGGTCCATGGGATGAGAGGCAAGCCGTTGAATTCCATCTAGTAAATTTGGAATTTGTGCTTGCATAAAAGCAGTGTTGCGGAATGCAACAAGTGTACTTCAGAGCACCCCACCTATTCCTCACAGATGGTTCTTCTCATGAGTAAGCCTAGGGACTGATAACCCCCAAGGGGAAGGGACCAGATACCCCTTCCTCAACCTTTCCATGAAAAAAAAAACCCTGGCTCATCCAGGATTCCTGCTTGGGGCTGCCTTTTAAACCTAATCCCGGGTACCCTCCCACCAACCATATGTGGAGGTACAAGGTAGCGGCTCTGCCTTTTGCCACCTACAGCCCCCTTTGCTTGCTTGACAGCTCCAGCTCCTTGGCTTGGACAGGGATATTTGTTGCAGCCTCCTGACTCCCCTGAAGACCGGCCTGATTTCGCTTTGCTCTACCAGCTTGGCAGGCCTCATTCCAGTTGTGCTTCATTCCTGCTTGCCAGACTATTTCCACCTGTCCTTGGGCTGAGTCTCTTGTGAAAGGGGAGGCTCCGGGGCTCCTGGGAATAAGAGGAATGAGGCACGCCAGAGGTGACTGCTGAAGCCACCTCTGTTGGGGTGGCCAGCCTTTGGTGCTGAGCCTTTGGTGTGGGATTGAGGTCCTTGGGGAGGATATATTTGGGTAAGAAATTAGGCTGGGTTTTGGGACTTTGGCTACTCCTCCATTTTATTGGGTTGTGTCAGACGACTTATAGATATGTATTTGGGCTCTCCTGCAGAGGCAGTACTGCAGGGTGTGCTCTGCAGCTCTGGGGCGGCTATTATTGTAGTGGTGGGGGAAAGAAGAGTTGGTGCTGCTGCGGTACCAGGCTATTGCAGGGGAAGGGATATTAGTAATCTAGGTACTGTTTCCACTTCTGGTTGCCCTGTCAACTCTCACGGTCTTGGGGAGTAGTCTAACTACCCACAGAGCTTAGCAGTGTTCCTCTGTAATGCCAAGTCAGTTCAGAATAAGATCAAAATCATTCATGACTTGATTGTGGATGAGGGTGCTGACCCGGCAAACTGAGACCTGTTAGGGGAGGCAAATGGCCCAGTTTGGGCCCAGCTTCTCCCACCAGGTTACTCTGCTGTGGAGCAGGTTAGGGGAAGGGGTGGGGTGTGTGTGTGTGTAGAGTGTCTATGGTCCATAAGAATTACATCTAGCTTAAAAGGGTCCCTGTGAGACAGCTGACTTTTATTCATTCATTCATTCATTCATTCATTTCATTTATATACCGCCCTTCCAGAACGGCTCAGAGCAGTTTACAACAGAATAAAAACAATTAAAACCAGTTAAAAATTAAAACCAGAACTATAAAAACAGAATAAAACCAATTAAACATTCAAACAGTTAAAAAACCTAGGAAACGGGCAAAAATTTAAAACCATTTAATACAGTTTAAAAACCCTGGAAGGCCAGGCCAAACAGATAGGTTTTAAGGGCTCTCGTGAAAGACAGTAATGAACTCAAATTACAAATTTCTGCTGGGAGTGTATTCCACAGCCCAGAAGCAGCTACAGAGAAGGCCCGCCTCTGAGTCGCCACCAGACGTACCGGTGGTAACTGGAGATGGAACACCTCAGATGACCTTAACGTCCTGTAGGGATGATGTAGAAGAAGGTGCTCTCTAAGATAACTCAGACCTAAGCTGCTCCGGGCTTTAAAGGTAATAACCAGCACTTTGTATTTTGTCCGGAAACATATTGGCAGCCAGTGTAACTGTTTCAAGACAGGCATAATATGGTCTCTCCGGGATGCCCCAGAGACCAATCTGGCTGCCGCATTCTGAACTAACTGAAGTTTCCAGACTATGTGCAAAGGCAGCCCCACGTACAGAGCTGGGAGGTGACGAGCTGATGCACCACTGTTTTGAGGTCATCCTCTTCAAGGAATGGGCATAGCTGTCAAATCAGCCAAAGCTGATAAAAAGCACTCCTGGCCATGGCCTCCACCTGAGATACAAGGGTGAGGTCTGGGTCTAGGAGTACTCCCAAGCTGCACATCTGCTCCTTTTGGGGGAGTGTAACCCTATCCAGCACAGGAAGATCTAACTCACCCCTCAGATTCTGAGCACCCACAATGAGCACCTCCATCTTGCTTGTATTTAGCTTCAATTTGTTATTCCTCATCTAGTCCAATACTGCCTGTAAGCAGGCATTTAGAGAATGAGTGCCATTTCCTGAAGATGAAAAGGAGAAGTAGATTTGGGTGTCATCAGCATACTGATAACACCCAGCACCAAATCTCCTGATGACCTCACCCAGCGGGTTTCATGTAGAAGATATTAAAAAGCATTGGGGACAGAATGGAGCCCCGGGGGACTCCATATAACAGCTCCCATTTTGTGGAGCAACTGTCACCAAGCTCCACCATATGGAATCTGCCCATGAGTTAGGAGTGGAACCACTGCAAAGTAGTGCCCCCTATCCCCAACTCCCCCAGGCAATCCAGAAGGATACCGTGGTCGATGGTATCGAATGCCATCGAGAGATCCAGAAGAACCAGCAGAGTCACACTCTCTCTGTCAATTCCACGGTAAAGGTCATCAGGCTGACCAAGGCTGTCTCAACCCCATAGCCAGCTCTAAAGCCAGTTTGAAGTGGGTCTAGATCATCAGTTTCCTGCAAAACTGCCTGGAGCTGGTCGGCCACCACCCTTTCAATCACCTTGCCCAACCAAAGGAGATTGGAGATTGCCCTGTAGCTGTTCATTTCTAAGGGTTCCAGAGAAGGCTTCTTTAGGAGTGGCCTTACTAATTCCTCCTTCAAACAAGAGGGCGCCCTACCCTCCCTCAGCGATGCACTTCTGATATTAAGTAGGCCATCTCCAACAGTCTCCACCAAATGTATTGACATTTGCAGAGCACCATTTGTTTGAAGTTAGAAAACAAATTGTAGGCACTTAAGAATAAATGTGTGTGTAAAAACAGAAAATATGTGAGGCAAAATCTGTTGATAGTGGTACCTATGTTGAAGGAAAACAACAGACAATTTAAAACATATGTAGAATAAATTCAGTGAAATGAGGTGTAGGGGTGGGCTAGAACTGCATTTAAAAAGCATAACAGAGTGTTCACTTATCTTGCCCACAAAGGCAGCAACATATAAAGCAAAACCAGTTAGATAGGCGGGAAATAGTATCCAATTTTAACTTATCAAGTACAGTTCTAATAATATAGTTTTAAATGACAGACATAAAGTGGGTGGTTGGGCTTAGATTTGATGTGAGAACTACACTCTCATTGAGTTTCTTCTTCTTCTTCTTCTTCTTCTTCTTCTTCTTCTTCTTCTTCTTCTTCTTCTTCTTCTTCTTCTTCTTCTTCTTCTTCTTCTTCTGTCAATTGAATATAAGGCCAAACCTAGAGATTGGCTGTGTGTTCAGAATTCTAGCCAGGCTTCAGAGTTATTCATCAAAGCAGGTTTAATAGGTGGTATCATCTGTTTAAGGCTGGCAGCTATCTCGATACCTGCAATCATTGACACATGCTTTGAGACAAGCCTCTATGGAACTGCATTTTCAAACAATGGCATCATCATATGGGGATGAGAGAAATGCTAAGGTCCAGATCTTTCAACATCTTTTATCTGTGGTGCTCCTCAGGAAGAAGCTTTTATACAATGTTTTATTCTGCACAATGTATTTTGGTCCTAGATACCAACAGGGATGTGCAAACTGATTTGAACATTTGGGGTTGAGCCAAACCACCCGTGGATGAACTCAAAACAGTGGTGCATCAGCTGGTCACCTCCCGGCTCGACTACTGCAATGCACTGTACGTGGGACTGCTTTTGTATGTAGTCCGGAAACTTCAGTTAGTTCAGAATGCGGCAGCCAGATTGGTCTCTGGGGCATCCCGGAGAGACCATATTATGCCTGTCTTGAAACAGTTACACTGGCTGCCTATATGTTTCTGGGCAAAATACAAAGTGCTGGTTATTACCTTTAAAGCCCTGAGCAGCTTAGGTCTGAGATATCTTAGAGAGCACCTTCTTCTACATGATCCCCACCGGACGTTAAGGTCATCTGAGGTGTTCCACCTCCAGTTACCACCGGTACGTCTGGTGGTGACTTAGAGGCAGGCCTTCTCTGTAGCTGCTTCTGGGCTGTGGAATACACTCTCAGCAGAAATTTGTAATTTGAGATCATTACTGTACTTCAGGAGAGCCCTTAAAACCTATCTGTTTGGCCTGGCCTTCCAGGTTTTTAAATAATTTACTAATTGTTTTAAATTGTTGCCCTGATTTCCTGGGTTTTTAGCTGTTTAATTGGTTTTATTGTGTTTTACTAGTTTGATTTTAATTGTTATCTTGTTTAAATTTGTTTTTATCATTCTGTAAACCGCCCTGAGCCATTTTGGAAGGGCGGTATATCAATCAATCAATCAATCAGTCAATCAAACAAATAATACCTTATCTATGGCTTTAATTTCTGAACTACCAGTGCCTTATTCAATGTCTTATTTCCCTAGATTATATACTTTTTAGCCTTCTTTCCTTAAGGAAAATAAACATTCTGTGTGTGTCTGTGTGTCTGTGTCCATGTCCCCCACCCCATTCAACTCACAATACCTGGACCGATATGAACCAAACTGGGTACAGTCACAGGGACACATAGGGACATCTCAAAGGTGTAGTTTGTGATGATGCATCTACTCCAATTCAAGAAGAGACACATAAACATTTGAGGCGCAAGTGGGCTAACTTGTGAACTGCCTAATCAATTTGAACAAAATTTGCTACAGCTGAAGGGACACATAGGGATGCCTCAATGGCATAGTTTGTGATGATGTCATCTACCCCAATTCAGTATGGCAGATGCATAAACATTTGAGGCGCAAGTGGGCTAACTTGGGGACTGTCTAACTGATTTGAACCAAATTAGGTACAGTTGTAGTGAGTGAAACATAGGGACACCTCAATGGCGTAATTTGTGATGATGTCATCCACCCCAGTTCAAGGTGGCGGAGATGTGAATGTTTTTGAGGTACATGTGGGCTAACTTGTGAACTGCCTAACTGATTTCAACCAAATTTGCTACAGATGTAGGGACAGATAGGCCGGCTCAAGGGTGTAGTTTATAATGATGATTCAAGATGTCAGATGCATGAATGGCTATTGCACAAGTGCACTAACTTGTGTGCCTAACTGATTTGAACCAAATTTGGATCAGTTGTAGTGAGTGAAACATAGGGACACCTCAACAGTGCAGTTTGTGATGATGCCATCCACCCCAATTCAAGATGTGGGACACGTGAACATTTAAGGCTGAAGTGGTCGAACTTAGTACTGTTCTAGTGGCACCTCAGTGGTGTAGTTTGTGATGACATTATCCTCCCCAGATGGCAGATGCATTAACGTTTGAGGCAGAAGTGGGCTAACTTGTGAGGATTATAATTATCAAGTTAGATTACAGTGAAAAGAAAGTAGGCAGATTAGTTCTTACAAGAACAAGCTGGCTGTTTTCGATGAATCTATTCAAGTTTTTGCAATTTGATTCAAACTCAAAATTTGATTCATGCATACCTCTACTAGTTTGTATATTAATGGGCACTGTGAGTAGTAACAAAGCTGCATTCATGAAGACTCTGTTCGTGATGGTGCCAACCAGAGAGCCGGTGACCCTGGACTTAATGCTGAGTGGTGCCCAGGACCTGGTGCGAGATATATAACTCTTGGGAAATAGTGACCATAGTGTGATCCAGTTCCACTTATATATGAGTGGAGCACTACCAAGGAAGTCCATCCAGATCCATTGGACTTCAGGAGAGGAACTTTCTTTAAAAAATGAGGGGATTGGTAAAAAGGAAGCTGAAAGGGAAAGTCAGGAGAGTCAAATCACCCCAGAAAGCATGGAACCTATTCAAACCCACAATAATAGAAGTTCAAATTAGAATGTATACCAAGAAGAAGGAAAGGTACGACCAAGTTCAGGAGGACGCCAGCATGGCTAACAAGTAGAATCAAAGAAGCTATAAAAGGGAAGAAGACTTCCTTCAGAAAATGGAAGTCCTACCCAAATGAAGAAAACAGAAAGGAACATAAACTCTGGCAAAAGAAATGCAAGGTGCTAATAAGGGATGCAAAAAGAGAGTTTGGGAGCATATAGTTAGAAGTGTCAAAGGGAATGAAAAAAAAATCTTTAAATATATCAGAAGCAGAAAATCCTCAGGGAGGCGGTTGTACTTTTTGATGATGAGGGCATGAAAGGGATTATTAAGAAGATAAGGAGAATACAGAAAAGTTGAATGAGCTCTTTGCATCAGTCTTCACGGCAGAGGATACTGACCATATATCCACTGGGGAACTGAGCTTCTAAGACTTGGAGGCTGAAGAGCTGGGGCAATTTGTGGTGATGAGAAAGGATGTTCTAAACTGTCTTGAACTAAAAATTAACACATTGCCAGGGCCAGATGGCATCCATCCAAGAGTTGTGAAGGGACTCAAATGTGAAATTGCTGATCTCCTAGCAAAAACATGTAACTTGTCCCTACAATCAGACTCCGTACCAGAAGACTGGAAAATAGCTAATGTAACTCTGATTTTCAAAAAGGGAACTGTGGGGATCCGGGAAGCTACAGGCTGGGTAAATTAATGGAACTTAACTTCTGTGCTGGGTAAACGAATGGAAAGATACTTAAGGACAAAATTGTTAAACACATAGAAGAACAGGCCTTGCTAAAGAAGAACCAGCATGGCTTCTGCAAGGGTAAGTCTTGTCTCACTAACCTTTTGGAGTTCTTTGAGGGTGTCAACAGGTATGTGGATAAAGATGATCTGGCCAACGTTCTGTACTTGGATTTCCAAAAAGCTTTTGACAAAGTCCCCCACTAAAGTTTTTTTTAGTAAACTTAACAGTCATGGATAAGGAGACAGGTTCCTTTGTGGATTGATAACTGGTTGAAGGACAGGAAACAGAAGGTAGGAATAAATGGGCAGTTTACACAGTGGAGGTAAGTAGGAAGTGGGGTCCCCGAGGGATTGACTAGGACCAATGCTCTTTAACTTGTTCATAAAGGATCTAGAAGCTAGGGTAAGCAGCAAAGTGGCCAAATTTGCAGATGGCATTAAACTATTTAGGGTAGTGAAATCCACAACAGATTGTGAGGAGCTCCAAAAAGATATCTCCAAACTGAGTGAGTGGGAAACAAAATGGCAAATGTGGTTCAATGTAAGCAAGTGTAAATTGATGCATATTGGGGCAAACCCCCATAACTTCACATATACTGACAGGGTCTGAGCTGTTGGTGACTAACCAGAAAGAGAGATCTTGGGGTTGTGGTGGACAGCTTTTTAAAAGTGTTTACTCAGTGTGTGGCAGCTGTGAAAAAGGCCAATTCCATGCTGGGGATCATTAGGAATGGGATTGAAAATTAAAATGCTTATATTATATTGCCTTTATACAAATCTGTCATGGCCACATTTTGAGTACTGTGTACAGTTCTGGCCATCGTATCTTAAGAAGGACATTGTAGAACTGGGAAAGGTGCAGAAGAGGGCAATCAAGATGATCAGGGCCTGGAGCACCTTCCTTATGAGTCAAGGCTACAGCATTTGGGACTTTTTAGTTTGGAAAAGAGATAACTACTGGAAGACACGATTGAGGTGTATAAAATTATGCATCAAGTAGAGAAAGTGGACAGAGAAAATTTTCTCCCATCACTAGAACCAGGGGTCATCCCATGAAACTGATGGCTTGGAAATTTAGAACCGACAAGTTAGGAAGTACTTCTCCAAACAGTGCATAATTAACTTATGAAATTCTCTGCCACAGGATGTGATGAGATGGCCACTAGCCTGGATGGCTTTAAATGGGGCTTAGACAAATCCATGGAGGACAAGACTGTCAATGGCTACTAGTCTGTTGGCTATAGGCCACCTCCAGCCTCGGAGGCAAGATGCCTCTCAATACCAGTTGCAAGGTAGCAACAGCAAGAGAGAGGGCATACCCTCACCTCTTACCTGTGGGTTTCTCAAAGGCATCTGGCGAGCCACTGTGTGATACAGGATGCAGGACTAGATGGGCCTTGGGCCTGATCTAGCAGAGCTGTTCTTATGTCTCTGGATGATAATCTGTCAGTGCTATTAAGCTGCCTGTTAAGACTGCAGAGTTTGACTGGTCTTGCAAATGTTCCATTGACTGGACTTGCATTCTGTGGATTCTGAAGCCTGATGCATTGAATGCCAAAATGTGTCAAGGATAAAAAATAGGGACATAAAGTATATTCACAGTAGTAATGTACATTGTCACTCTAGATGCTTTGTTACACATAAGCTCATCTTTCTATTCTTGCTTATTATGGATGACATGCTATGGGAATTTCTAGCAGGTCATCATGCAGGGGTGTGCAAAAAAACAAACACCCCCCCCCCAAAAAAACCAGTTTCCCTGTTTGGTTTGAGTCCGAACTGGGTTTGAACCAGACCGGGCATGTTTGGTTTGAACTAGAACCCCAACTCAAACTAGAAACCCAACTCGACTTGAATTTGAGCTGGTTTGTGGTTCTAAAATGTAAGAAACCTTTAAAAAAAAAACTTACCACCAGGTTCAGCAGCCTCCGTGGGGTCCTGCCACAGCCGTGGGAGGGGTGGTGGTGTTCTGACATTTACCCCTCACCCCAACGGCCTCCCCCAGTGTTCTATGGGCTGGTTCGGCCCATTTTGGGGCCATTTGAGCCCTCTCCACATGGTCGCAGTGGCCATTTTGGAGGCCGCTGCATGCATCCTGGCCATTTCTAAAACAGTGCCTCCTAGCCCCAGATTCCTCAGGCAATCTAAAAGGATGCCATACTGCTGAGGGATCCAAAAGAACCAGCACACTCCCTTTGTCGATTCCCTGGCGAAGGTCATCTGTCAGGCCGACTAAGGCCGTCTCAACCCCATAGCCTACTCTAAAGCCAGTTTGAAATCGGTCTAGATAATGCATAGTTGTATGAATCAGCTTCACTTATGTGTATGCAGTCAGGCTGCAAAGTTTTTTCTGAACTTCAGTCTGGAATTTAATCCACTACTGTATGTTTTGAGTGATGCCCTTAAAAATGTACAGTGTAACAGTAGCCTCAATTTTACTTTATTATTCATTTAGCTTTCTCCTAGCATTTTGCAGAAGCTTCTGTTTAGAAAGGCTGGTTTACAAATTCTCTCTGACAGTTCTTTTTCTATCTGATAAATTCATAACTCTAGGGCAGCAAACGTCTTGGACGCATTTCATTTTAGCTTTCCTTTTAAATCGCACACTTTAAACTGCGGATTATTCACTGCCTACTGCCACCTGCTGCCAGATTAAATGCAATGCATAGAGACCTAGTTTTGAGAACTCTCTGAAGTAGAATTATAAATACAAACTCACTTACATGCCTAGTGAATTATCTATGCGCGCACACACACACTTACACACACATACACCAGGAGTATTGACTTGTAATACACTGTTTATTCCTTAAGAGAAAGCATATTGTTAAGTCAGAGGCAGCATTCACTTAAAAAGCTAAATGGTTTCTCTTAACAGGTGTCATTTTTCTCATACATAATCAGATACTTTAGGTTGGAAACATATGTATAAATTATTGTCTTTTGTTGTTGGCTTATTTTTCAATTAAAAATCCCTTTGATGTGGTCACCCTCCCAGCTCCACTCTAGGGTTTAATTCATTTGATCTCTAAAATGCAGTTGCATACCAACCCTTCAGAGAGAGAGGGGGGTGGGGGGAGAAATAGAATGCCTAATTTTTCTGTATTAATATACATTATATTATAATATAATTAACTTGCCGGGCAAGAGTCAGATCTGAACCTCTGAAGCATTGGTCAGGTACTACAAGCTGGTGCACGTCTATCGTCCCCTCCCCAATGATTAGTACTAACCAGGATTGTAAACTAAGTTTACAAACTAGTTCAAATGACTGAGAGGCAAATGCTAACCATAATTTGCTTGATTCAGATGTCATGGCAAAGGGAGAAGATAATTTGCACATTGCAGGGGGGATAGGCGGGAAAGGAGTACATGCATGAACCAGTGACACATTCATAATCCCCAAGGTGTGGTTTAGAGCAGGAATTCACAACCTAATGTCCCCAGATATTAAGACTATTTTCACAAGCAGCCTAACCCAGGCTTGGGCAGCCCAGCCCAGCCCAGGTTAGGCTGCTCGTGTGCTGCATTGGTATCCGTGCGGCTCCTGGTGCCGCCTGCCCGCCTAACCCCACTTTTAAGACCAGCCTGTAGCTGAGGTTAAGGATGCAAGAAGTCAAGGGTGCTGGGATTGTGTGTGTGATCAGGCTACCAGCAGCCCATGTGCACACAGAGATGGGTGCCTGGAATGCTTGTCTCATGGGTGTATTACCCAGTGCACTGTACTCATCATGTGAATTGTGGGATATGTGGAGGCCAGGACACATCGTCCTAGCCTCTGCAGATCCGCATTGCATGCAGCAGCGTGGATCATGTGGGAGTGCAGTCCACGCTTCCACCAACAATAAAGATTGTGTGGGTGGGAAGGTAGATTTTGTACAGCCTTCTCCATACCCACCCATCCTCCCTGCCTCCTGTTAGTGTAATTTCCCTTACTGTTGCACTACAACTCCCATCATCTCTAGCCCAAATGGCCAAGCCATTGATGATGGGCACTGTAGTCCAACAACATCTGCCGGGACCAAAGTTTGGAAACCCCTTATTTAGAGGTTCAGAATGTGATTGAGTCTTAAGAGTCATTATCAAAATAGAGTTGCACTCTATTGTACAATTTCTTTCATCTATGCGAAAAAATGTATTGCCTACTAACTGTGTGTGTATACTTACACACAGGTTTTGCAGTCATGCTCATGCTTGCTGGTGTACCTTTTATTAGCTTACTTTAATTGCAGACTAAAATTATGGTGTTACATTTCAGCACATTGGTTGACATACAGAGCAAGGATGCACTAGTGCAGCGAGGGAGCAGCCAACTTCCCAACAGAACTTCCCAACTAACTGAACCGATGGAGCAGGGAAATCACAATCTTTGATGCTCACCCTTTCTATCCAAAAATGTGTTCCAGAGGGCTGTACAACCCTTAGGGACATATTTCAAGTGGCACAGGGGCTTTCTGGGGAAGGGGAAGGCATCACAAATTGCTGCTGCCCTGCTGCAGTTATTTGGGAAATTCTATTAGGCTGCTCTCTTGCTGCACTGGCACTTCCTTGCTTTGTATGTCCGCCACTGTGTTTATTACCTTCAGGGATATGCTAATTTCCTTATTAAAGGAAAACCATCATTTTTCCCCCTATGGATCACAGTTTCAGCACTAATCCCAGTTTAGCCCAGATGAAACTAATGATTTAAGCATTATCCAGATGAAAATTCTTCAGTCATTTTGAAATAGGAAAACATTGGATTCTGAATACAGTAAGTCTTCTTGCATGCAATGCATCCTTGTGTGTGAACCCAGACTTTGACGGTGCATTCACTGTATGGTTACTCACAGATATGCATGAGATGGAACTGCATATTGCCCGATTTGCGTCATGTCCTTTCAGTGCACTCATTCCTGCTGCCGAAAAGATGAGCCACTTTTAAAATGGAACAGTAGCCTCTCTGTTTGCCAAGAGCTATGGCAAGAGTGAGTATCCTGTGAGGGATATGGCAAGCAACATTTTGACAGTGCTTGTGGTTACCTTCTGCATGTTCATGTCCTTTACCAGATATACGTATATTTCAACATCACAATAGACAGAAGTCGAGTATTGGACTTCATCCCTGGTATCATCTTCTTTCTGATATTGACTGCAAATGGTACAGTTTTTGAGGAGCCTCCTTCTGATCAATCCATCTGTGCTTGTGAAGAGGTAGCTGACTCAAGATTATATAAGTCCTTTTGAACTCTCATCAGGTCTGAGAACCTGAGCATTTTCTGGAAGCAAAGATATTTTTAAGGCAGGATGGATTTGATTAATGGGACTTAAACTGGTGGAGAAGATGGTTAGGATTCTAATTCAGCTCGTGTTTGTTTCAGGCAGTGGATTTTTAGAAAGCATCTACACTCTGGGCGAGTTTGCATGGCCACCAGAAGGTAAGTTGGTGGGAAGCAGAGGTTCCTGGTGAGCATGTGAGCCAAAAGTTGCACATATTTTGTGTCATCTGATCCTGTCAATGTCGGGTTGCCACTGTCGGGTTCCCTCTGCCATCCAACTTACTCTGCACAACTTCAAATGTATGTTATGATGTCAAGTGGCAGTAGCAAACGTGACTTTGGCAACTTGACATTGGCAGGTCCAGTCAACATAAAATGTGTTGCAACACAAAATGTGTGCAACTTCCATCTCTTGCCGCGGACCTTTGCTTCCCTCCAATTTACTTTCTAGCATTTGTGAGATCCTGTCCTATAAATAGTGGCCACCATGATGAGGAAAATTATTCAAAGTATCCGATCGAATTTTTTTTTAAAAGAAAATAGGCAGTGCCTAACTTGTCCTTTTAATTTCAATAGGACTACTTTAATTTTCCTCATCATGTAATGTATAAACTATATTTATATTTATATTTATATTTATATTTATACTTATATTTATACTAGTCCCCTTGAAATTAAAAATAGAAATTAGGCAATACCTACCTTGTCTTTTAATTTCAATAGGACTACTTTAGCCTTCCTCATCATGTCAGGTATAAACTATTTTCAAACTTGTTTCTCTGTTTTGTCTTCCAGCCAAGGAAAACCCACAGCACTCATCAGACTAGTTTCCAGGATTCTTTGAAATATACCATGGCAATCAAAAGGTAGCAATCTAGATTCAGCCTTAGAAATTAAGGTTTTGTTTTGTTCTTTGAATATCCTTGTACCAAGTCTGTGTTCTAATGAGAGGAAAGATTAGAATTCTTCATTTAAATATAATAAAATACAATAATATAAAACACTGCCCACTTTCTTTCACCATAAAGTGAAGTGAATGCACATTATATGTGAAAAATATTGCCCATGTACATTAATGGGCTGATGGTAACTTGCTACAAATTACTGGAAATCACAGTAAGGCACTTTAGGCAAATAGCAGTTGTATTTTTAGAAGGTTTTAAAACACAGAGAGGGATGAAGTCTCTGTATAGCTTCATTCCTTATTTGCATACAGCCACCAAATAACTGTCACTTTGTTGTTGACAATGCAAGAAGAAGATATACACACACACACACATATTATATATGTATTTGTGTGTGTGTGTGTATATATATATATATAAAATACACATGATAGATCTTTAATTTCAATTTCATAGAAGCGGCTGACTTTTTAAGATTGTATGATAGACTACAAAATACCTCCAAATTATACTTTTGGAAAGAAAATGTTTAGGATATTCAAATATATATTTACTAAGAAGTGTATTGCTGTCTCTACCAGCAGAAATGCCTCTTATAGAGAGAGGACTAGATTAGCAAAGTATAATGAAACTCCTTTAGGGGTAGATAGCGGGAAGTCTGAATTCTTTATTCCATATTTATACATGGAGAAGAAAGAACTAGCTTACATTATTATATTATTTTCTTTATATTAAAATGCAATTCTAATATATTAAAAATGATTACAAGTTATAGAAAGGATTATGGAAATGTTAACAGTATAGTAGTCCTGGCTTTGAAACAAAAATCAATAGTTTGATAAGAAAATTCATTCTACAAATTAAGCCACCCTATAAAGTGCAGCCTCATTTATCCAAATAGTCTGGAGGATGTAAAAAATGAATGGATAATGAGACACTTAGCGAAGAAGGTAGCCATTTAGGTAGTGCTGTGTTGACACACAGAATTGCATAGGGGTCACAAAGTAAACTTGGATAACTAATTAGATACTAAAGGCCTGGACAGTAAAGGTTGGTGTATAATATTAACATGGTTGTTACCAGATTGAGTAGAAGATATATCAGAACTTGGTATATCTTGGGAACTGGGCCTCAGGTTCAGAAGTGTCAAGTTTTGTGCAATGGGTACATAGCAGATAAATCAGTCTGGAGTGCAAAGACAAAAGCTAGGACAAAGGACAGAGAGGTCCAAGAGTGTGGTAGATTAGGAAACACTGGGGTAGGACAAGACACCATGGATAGGAACAAATATTGTCATAGAAGCTAGAATACAGACAGAAGACGAGAGAAGAGAATGCAGATAAGCTGCATCTAGTCCTTAACCTAGCATTTAGCTGAGGTTAAATGAACCACAGGGTTGTTTAACTTCAGCAGGTGACCAGGTTAACCCACCGTCGGGTTTAAATGCTTCCCCCCAACCGGCCACTATTTCTGGCAGTGAGCTGGAGGGCAAGGAGCAGCCATGCCAAACACAGCAGCTGCTCTAATGTACTCATGCCACATGGCTCTCTGGGATGCAGGAGAGGGAAGTCCGCCTGCTCCCAGTTCATGCCATTGCTCGTCTGGGTGCACAGCACAGCGTTGAGGAGGACAGCTGCTGCTCATCTGCTGAGGAAGGCAGTTGAGCTCCTGCCTTCCCCACAGCCCTTAGCAGTGGCCGGCGGAGGTTGTGTCCATGACCTCATTTCCTAGCAAACAATCAGTGCATTTTTAAAGTAACTTTTGGTTCAACATTTCTCAAAGCTTCTTAATGAGAATCTTCATTAAAAAGGAAAACAAAGAATAATAAAAGAGAATGCACATTGCTCTCCAAGCTCCTCAGTGCAACAAATCATGTTAATTTTGTCTATTAAAAATGGATGGATGATTTTGGGTAAAGCACAAAATGGGCTTATACCAATAATTCAATTGCAATATTGGTGCCCCCCCCCCAAATCATACAACAATACTAAAAATAAAGTATAAAGGATATGGTGCTCTGTGCAGATAAGGGCATTTAAAATATGATTTTGCAAAGGAAAGGCATTTTGAAAACCGTGTTACATATCAATTTAATTTAGATTCAAGTAAAATAAATTTCTGAATTTGCAGTAATAACAAGTCTGTAAAAGTGGCTGTAACTGTCACAGAGTTGTTTGAGGATCAAGATAATTGCAGTATACAGGATAACAGAGAATATAATATACTTGCATCCTGTATCTATTCAGCTAATCTCCATCCCTTGACAGATGTTCAAACACAGGATTTATAAAGACTGCCTTAAAATGCACACATGCAGGATGATTCACTTATTAGATATAAAAAACATGCTAAGGAATTCAAAGCATGCCAACCATTAAGTTATAATTCATGCACAGAAGCACAAGAAGTAAGGTAAAGAGTCAAATGTGCATTGATCATGTTCCAAACAGATTTTTCAAAACAAAGTCAATGATATGTGAACTTATGAAATAAAGAAACATATTTTAAGGACCTTAAAAGTAAAAGATGCTTTGTCAAAACCAGTGACAAAAAGAAAAAGCAGGGATAACAGAGAGCAGGGATAACAGGGTGAGGTTTGATCATCGATATCAATTGCACACATAGCAACACCCTTAAAATCTGCCTTCAGAAGCTAGTTTTGTTGAACGGGGAAGGAAATCAGAAGATGTGGAGAAACTGTCTGAGGAAATTCTCTGATGTTCAATTTCACTCTGAAATAATTTTGATTCTCTATGTGTTCAAATTAGACTATAGGGATGTGCACGGAACGGCGGCTGGGTGGTTCAAAGGCGGTGGGGGTGCCTCCTTAAGGGTGGGGGAGGGTGCACTTACCCCTCCCACCGCTTTTCCCCTGCTGGCGCTCGGTACTGTTAAAAGCTTTCATGGAGGCAGCGTACTTCCCTGCGGCCCCGTTGCTCTCCTCAGCCGGAAGTGGCCAGAAGTACCGGGCGCATGTTGCATGGGTGCATGTTGTATGCACGCATGCCTGTCTGTCATGCACGCGCGTGCACCTGATACTTCTGGCCACTTCCAGTCAAGGACGGCAACAGGGTGGCAGGGAGGTATGCTGCTGCCCTGAAGGCTTTTAACAGTGCCGGCAGGGGAAAAGTGGTGGGAGGGGTAAGTGCACCCTCCCCCTCCCTTAAGGAGGCACCCCCACCGCTTTTGAACTTCGAACTGGCCCCGTGTTCGAACCTGTTTGGAGGCTCGTAAAAGGGCCTCCGCACAGGTTCATGCACATCCCAATTAGACTATAAGTCTAGAGCCCCAAACAAGCAGCAGGCAGATGACCATAGAATAATAGAATGTTAGGGGTCTTGGAGGTCTTCTTGTCCAACCCGCTGCTCAGTGCAGGGAACTACTACAGCATGCCTGATAGATGGCTGTCCAGCCTCTGATGAAAATCTCTAGTGAAGGAGAGCCCACCTTCACTATGAGGCAGACTGTTCCACTCTCAAATAGCACTTACTACTAGGATGTTCTTCCTAATGTCTGGCCTCAATCTGCTTCTGTAATTTCAATCTGTTGGTTCTAGTACTGCTTTTAGATGCAACAGAGAATAGCTGCTCCTTTTATGTGACAGTGAGAAACTAGGTGCTCATCTAGGCAGAGTTCCAATATGTTAAACTGATGTATCTGGGTAGAAGGTAAAGTCCAAATGTAGTGGGAACTGCAACATATTATGGTAAAGACAGAGAGTAATAACATGTTCTCCATTTGCTGCTCTCCTTTTTCTTAAAGTTCCTGGTCCCATTTCCCTAAAAGTGCTTGAACCGCTGTTTAAACCATGGTTCGTGCATATCTCTAATTTTCACTGATCTTCCTTTCCCCCATTAGCACTCTATGCAATGTGCAATTATGTTCCTGAGGGCTTCACAGCCCTCAAGTACATATTTGTGTGTCACACAGAGTGCTTCCAGTGGCAGTGAAGATTAACAAAAATTGCTTTCCCCTTGTGTGAATACCCACACTTCAGCAGTGAGAATGGATCCATTGCAGGTGTGCATCCTTTTGCTGAACATCCGCACCCTTAAGCTCTCATCCAATATTTACATCCCACATTTTTACCGAAGGAATTCCAAGATAACCATACAATTTAAAGAGTTTTTTAAAAGCCCAAAATATGCAAGTAACCAGCAATAAATAACAGCAATAAAAATACTAAAACAAAACAACAACAACAACAAAAGACAAAAGAGTCCCCCCAAAGCCCTCAAGAACAGTACAACCTTCACCTGATAACAAAAGTTTAGCAGTGATGGCATGGAATAACCTTCCCTGAGAGGCATCTCACAAGCCTTGTTGGCCCCATAGAAAAAGTGCTGCCCTGGGTAATCCCCACAGTGCTTCAGAGAGTGAGAAGATCTGAAGCAGAGCCTCTGAGGAAAATCTTAAAAAATTGGTAGCTTCATATGGGGGCAAGATAGTCCTTTAGGGTCCCTGGTCCCTGTTGGAGATGGAGTTCCAGTGCATCAACCTTTTGCACCGACTATCCTAATGACCACTAGGGGCATTCGGAGTAGAGATAGTTAATGAGGGTCTCCTTACCTGTCCCTGCTTGCCTCTACTCTATGACCCCTGCTTTGACTCCTCAGGTACTTCCTGTAGTGAGTCAGTTCTCTTCCTTTCCTTCTAGAGAGAAGATGGAAACATCTCTCCCTACCTACTCATTATGTAGCTGATAGATAGAATAGGCCTTTCCTATCTCAAATGTACTTCACCAATAAATCAATTAAGTTTAGATTGTACAACAGTCTCCATGTGTGTTCTTAAAATAACTGCAACAACTAAACTCTGCCTTCTGCTTTGTAAGTGGAGTGGGTAGCTTCCTCTTGGCACTTTGCTAAATAATTACAAGACCCAACAGTTCCAGGCGATTTGGTCTTAAAAGATTGGCTTGAAAGAACTGTTACTGGAGTCTGAATAATTTGGCTTTCTCTGCATTTCAAATAAAGCTCCATTTTCTGAAAAGGTAGTAAACAAATATTGTCCCATCAGCGTTGTTTTCCAGGTAGTCTTTTTTTTTTTTTTTAATTGAAATGGTTTCAACTATGTTTCATATATAGAGGTTATTCACACACACTAAGGGAGCCCAGCCTGGTTCCCACTGTGCATGTTAACCAACAGGAGCTGTGCAGCTCCCGCCGACAAGCCTGCTTAATTCCCCCCACCCTTAAACAAGGTTAGTGGAGCGCGTGCCCCACTAACCCTGTTGTTTTGATCGTGTGCCGCTGTGGCATGGCTTTGCACCATGGCAACTCATGAGGAGACCCCCGACCGGGAAGCTACAACAAGCCTCCCAGCATTGGGGGGCTCTCCAGAATGCCCCGTGCACTAGCGGGGAGCATTCTGGGACTTCTGGGGGCTGGACAGTCCCAACCAACTCTGTGATGGAGCTGGTAATTGTGCCAATCTGGCTGCCCAGGGCAAGCTGCCTGCTCGTCTGTGGCCACTGCTCATGTGGAGAGCCTTATCTTTTATCAATGACTTTGGAATTTTGTTCTACTTAATCAGTGCCTCACATGTCCCATCATCTTTATTTCCCTTTCCATATGACCCCCTTTGCCCCTCCTTTTACTTTTAACTAAATTAAATGTTTAGTTAGTTTAAGGGCATGTTATTTGTGTTAAGCGTGTGTGTCTGTATGTGTGTGTTTGCCTTTTTTCCTGGGAAATACAGTTTTATTCATTCTCTCTGCTGTTCTTCTTCAAATAAACCAGTATGTAATTTATGTGATTCCCCCCCCCCTCTTGTATCAATAGGAGAATCCTCTCATAGGGCAGAGGGCAAGGTGTTAACCACAACCTTTTGTCTTTCTCTATTTAGCTGAATACTATAAGGAATTAGTTGGACTTCATAAATATCTCACACTCAACTGTTTTTTCCATATTAAGAATTGGTCTGTAATGATGCAGATATATATATATCACCATAGATTAAGCATATTGCCACTTCACATGAACCCCAAACTAGCCCACTTTCAGAAGCCCTTAAACCCATTTCTAGAGGCAGTATACTTTAAAAAAAACACCAACTAAATTGAATGATATTCTTTGGTTTGACCAATTTGGTGCATCATGCCAAACCCTTTGGGAATTCATGTTAATAATATGGGGATTTTCTTTCTACATTTCTTTCCCAAATACTTGCATTTATTACACAAGAATTGTTGACTGCACTAGTACTAAGACATGATGTCTTTCCGATTACCAAGCAACAATTTATCCTGCTAATATTTCCTCAAGTAGTGAGTAAACATTAAGTTGAATGTAGATGCTTAAGGGTAAAAACAGTCATTAAAAAAGCATAAAGGATATAGCTTACTGTGGGGTGGGTGGGTGGGGGGAGATAAATTCCTACAGAATATTGGATATGCTTTTCAATCGGCATAAAAATACATGCATGCATACAAGCTCGCCACTCATGTATTTTCCTCCGTGCCTCAAAATCCACAATTATGCTTCTATATTAACTCAGTGTTTAAAATCTAAGTACTGGAGATGTGTCAGCATGTCCACTGAGCATCCAGGCGGCATACTCTCTCTGTGTGTGCTTGTGTGTGTGTGTATTTGTGTGTGTTGTCCAGAGTGTTCAAGTTCTTGGTGTCTGAGCTTGATGTAAAGGATTTCTGATTTCAGATGCTCTAATCAGGTGATAATATTAGTTTTAACAGATATGAGGTGATTCCCTCCAGCTAAAGAAGGATGAATCTAGATTTAGCTACTTATCACAGCCTGTTAGAAAAGGAGCTGTCCATAGAATAAGATTTTGACATTCAATAACAGAAGCAAAAACTGGGGTTATTCAAGCCTTTCCTTCGAATGCGTGTTTACTAAAACTTGTACCTGAGGGATACTGAAAGGAAAATGTTCTCAGATGAAAGGAAACTGGAAACTGAAATCAACTCATTGCATAGTCACTCATCCTGCTATAAGAATAATGTGTATTTACTGGTACATTGAGCTATTCCGTTCAAAACCCAGGAACATGGTGGATGGAGTTGACATTGAAATTAATGTAGCCTGACAACTGAAATCTATAATATTGATAAAATGTATGTATACTTGCAACTTATTGAAATAAATGGACTGCATTAGGAATTTTAGACAGCTGATACTGAAAGAGATGACCGAGTCCACAAAAACAACTAATTTCATTACCTAATATATCATGCTTTTAATTTATCACTTGATCTTTTTAAGGCACAGATCAAGATTATTTTAATCAAACTTGCTCATATTATTGAAGTTACTCTTACTATAATTATTTTATTCTTAATCTACCCTTTTGATAGGGTTAAATTGAGAGAGAAATCAAACTTGCTCATATTATTAAAGTTGGTCTTATTGCAGTTATTTTGTTCTTAATATACCCTGTTGGTAGTGTTAACAGTAAGAGGGAAATAAAAGGGTAGAAGAATAAAACCATTAGTGTATGATATTTTGATCGCATTGTGTACTATAATGCAGTATATGCTTTATCGTGCTATATTATGCATCAGTGACATCTGAAAGAGCAGATCTTTGTACAGTAGAATAATAGAATACTGGAGTTGAAAGGGATCTTGAAGATCTTCTAGTCTGACCCCCTGCTCTGTGCATGAATTAGCCTGATGGGAGAAAAAGTAGAAATGAGAAGCAAGTGCTTAAAGGGAATAGATAGCTAATTAAAGCTTTATGACTCAACTCTAGGATTTATAAATAATAGTTCACACACATAGTTTACTCGTGACTGTTGTCACACGTTGAATGTTGAAGAATTGTACAGATGTCAGAGCAGTGGCTTACATGAGCAAGTATGCTGGGGGTGAGAAAATAGATGTCATCTGGATGATATGTTTTCTACAGATACTAGCATCTCCAAGGCAAGCCCCCACCCCCCCGGATTGTTTAGTAGAATCCTGCAAAGAGATGTAGGAGAAAGAAACCAGCAGGTGCGAACTGCGAAGAACAGTTTGTTGTGAAGCAAAATTCTTGTGCATTTTGAACGTGACAGTTCTTCCTCAGGGGAAAATTTAAAATATGGAAGCAACCTTTTAGACTAATTATATTCTCTCCCAAGCTTGGCCAGGCTTGAAGGAACCATCTTCCCTGTGATCAGCAAACCTGAGCGGAATGCTGTTCTTGTTTTTATCATAAGACTGAACTACTTGATCTACTTTGGTGGAAACTGGAAAAGAACACAATTCGACAAAAAGATTACTTTCATAGTTTAACTTTTCCCTGGGGAAGAAGTGTCTCATTCAAAATGTATTGGGAATTTTGCTTTGCATTGATATGGCTTCTACATTTATTTATTTTTGCTGGGTAGTGCAGTATAATCCTGGCCACCCCATAGTGAATTTCTCTATTCCAGCTCTGTATCATTGACGATCAGCAGGAGAAGAAGAGAAATAAACTTACTACTTGATGGGTTTAGTAGTAAATTCTACTAAACAATGCAGCCAGTGGGTGGTGAAATCATCACAGGTATGCCAATTCCTGCAGTGATGGTATTGACTAAAACATTTCTTCTTTCCTTCCTCAGCTTCATGTTGGATTCTCCAGTGTTACACTGCTCACCTAAGGGCACTTGCATGAACAGTTATTTGTACATATCAGAGCCAGTTCATAATTAATCAATTGTCTCAGAGCCAGGGGAAGATTTGCAAAAAGGTCCTAGTCTTCTAAAGCCTAGAAAACTTAGTTGCATTTTTCTATTAGGCATCTTTCATAACGATAAGAGAAATGACACTAAAACACTCCAGAGGGTTTTCTACCAAGCTCTTAAAAACAACAGATATTGCAGCAAAACACTCACATTGATTCTGACATTCTCTGCAGCCTTAAGAGGGTGAAGCAAGAGGTCCTCCCTTGTACGAAGTGGGTAAATTAGTGACAATCAAGGCTTGTTTCACAGCATAATGTGCAGGGATGGGGAAGGTGACATGAATTCCACTCCTCCCTGTGGCCCATTACAAGAAGGCGATGTCCCAGACGAATGGCTCCAGAAGTCATAACACGATGAAAGTGGGTAGTAGAGTGTTCTGACATGGGAGAGCCACCAGTGGTTTTGGGATGAAGAGCTAGAGCTGGACCTAACCCTGGAGAGGTGAGGTATGTGCTGTGGAATAGGGATGTGCATGAATCATGATCCGAAGTGTGATTTGCAGCACATCCCCAGCACCTTTAAAACAGAGGAGCAGGTGCATACCTTCTCCTCTGCCACTTGCCATGACTTCCTGTATCGTCGGTGCTCCCCCCAGCTCTCATCACGCACCAGCAGCGCTCTTCCCAGCTGCCCTCATGTGACACCAGCACACACATGGCATGCACATGTGTGACAGCCTTTTGCATGGGCAGCATGGTTGCTGACCACACAAATGGCTGCTGTGCATGTGCAGAGACCATGAGCATGCTGGAGTCGTGTGAGGGCAGCTGGGGAGAGCACCTCTGGTGTTTGATGAGAGCTGGTGGGGGGAGTATCAACGATACAGGAAGTCGTGGCAAGTGGTGGAGGAACAAGTATGCTCTCCATTTTAAAGGTGTCATGGATGTGCTGCAAATTGTGTCATTTGTGCATAACCCTATTGTGGAAGACTCCACTCCTGGAAGAGATAGAGGACTGCAAAAAGGATGAAGAAGAGCTGAGGAGGAGGCAGGAAGAGGATGAGAAGCACTTGGTCCTAGAAGCTGCTCTCACTGGTGTCTGGGTCCCAGAGGGAGGTCCCATGGGCAACGAGCCTTGTGTTATGAGCTAGAGGTTTCAGAAGCAGAGGAGACCCCAGGGTCCTGAAGATCCAGCCCTGAGGGAAGGGAGGCACCCCAATTGGGATTAAGTGGGAGGGCTGTCTTGGACTTCTGGGTACCAAGGAAGTGAGCAGAACCATCTCACTACCTTCTTGTACTGAACAAAATTAAAAAGGAGCTTGAGTTGCTTGCTATTCTGTTGCCATTGTCTCTTTTCCTTTCTCTCCTGGTATTACTCCTATGTTGCCTGGTGGTCCCTTAAGCCCATTAAAGTTGCTTTGCCCCCTGAGGGGCTGTGTGACATCACAGTCCCTGAGAGGTTTTTGTGGGGAGAGAAGAGAAGTAAAACTCTTCCCCTTCCCCCACCCAGTGAGCAGTGATGAGCTGCCCGGTGAGCAGTGCAGCTAGTCTGCTTGCTCCTTGCAAGGATGAATCTCTTCCTCTGCCCTCCTAAGACTGCAGGGGCTGTCAGCCAGCAGTTCCTAAAATAGGGAAGTCACTCAAGGGCTTCATCAATACTCCCTTCTCTGTCCAGTCCAGCCCCCATTGACCCCAACAAATCCAGCCCTGAGGACTGGGGGACCCTCCAGAGCAGGAACACGTTTGGCACAGGCTGCAGCAGGAAGGGAGAATAAGCAGGCATTGTGCCTTCTGTGTGAAAAGAAGTGCCTTCCACATGTGAAAGAACAACATAGAATACAACTGGATAAGACACACTGTGGACAAAGATAGATTGAAATTGCAGTCATCCCTCGCTAGCTGCAAGGGTTCCATTCCACGAAAACATGCAGTTGGCAAATTCATGGTTGGCGAGACATTATAGGGAGTGGGGAGGGGTTAGGGGAACCACTACTACAAAATCACAAAAAAATACAAGGGAAATGCTTTTAAAACCCCTAAAATGCTTTTTTAAAAACTCCAAAACTCAAAAGGGATGAGCAGATTGAGCCCCTTGGAAATTCCTGGACACCCCCATCCCCAATGCACTTTAAAGCCACCAGTCAGCATGGGGTCACCATGAGTCACCAAGTGGAATGAGCAGACTGAGCCCCTTGGAAATCCCTGAAACCCAGGTAAACCTCTTCAATGCACTTGAAAGTCACGCATGGTCCATGAGTCGGCAAGGGTTGTCAAGAGTCACTCCAAACCTCTCCAATGCACTTTAAAGTCACCAGGAGTTAGCAGAACACAAGAAATCTTATTGAGAAATTTTTCCTACCTGACAGTCCTGCGGATTGTCTGGATGCTGAGGAGGAGAGGTAGGAAGGGAGCTGTGGGAGGGGTGGAGTGAGGAGGGGAGGGGTGGCTCAGGGGAGATTTTTAAGGGGGGTAGCAACCTCCTTCTCCTCCTCCTCTTCTGACGATGATGATGCTGTTGGGAATTCTCTCTGGTACTCTTCTATTACAGCAGAGTGCACAGAGGCAAAACACAATGGAGTCTGCCTAGGCATGCGTGTATGCTGAGAGTAAAAGAAACTTGGAGCCAGTTCATAGTTTCAAATCAATATAAGAAGTCTGTATTGGTGAACTCCATTCTTGATAGGAAATTGGAGAGATGGGATCTCTAATCTAGCTAGCTAGCTGGATGCAGAGGGATGGTTTCTGCATCTCTGCACACATGGTGCAGGGAGAGAGGAGTGCATGTGTTGCAAGGGAGAAGAAAAGAGAAAGAGGAAGTGGCAAGGCAGGAAGGAAGGAAGTCCCTGAGAGTAGCAATCTACATATCAAAGGGATAGTGTCAGAGCAGTAGAGAAGGGATGACCAATGTCTTGACCCCTCTAGCCCTCTGACTCACTAATCTGCCCCCCTCTGTCATTGAGACATGAGACAGCACACTTCCAACAGATCCACTCTCTGTTGCAGGCACTTAACAGGTGCTCCCTGAAGTGTCAGGCTGCTCTGAACTGCCAGGATGTGCTCTCTTGAAGAAGCTAAGGAGAGTATGCTGTGCCATCTTCTTCTGGAGGTCTTCTTGAACCTCTGCATAAGGCTGGACCAGGTCATTCAGTACTCGTCTGAATGCCAGGCTGAGCTGCAGGAAGGGGCCCATGTCCACTGCCTCATCTGCCATATCCGAGGCATTCTTCAGGAACTGGTTGATCTTCTCCAGTGTCAACTTGGCAGATTGTCCTGCAGCCTTCCTCCTCTTCATTTGCTTCCTCCTGATCATTGGAGGATTTTATCAGGGTCTTGAGGTCTTGCTCTGTGAGCTCCTCAGAGTGTGACTCCAGGAGCTCAGCAATTTCCTTCAGCGAGATGTCCTCAAAACCCTTGCCACCAAGTTGCCTGGCACAAGCCACAATCCTCCCGACCTCTTCCTCCACAGCTGGCACAGTTATTAATTCGATTTCTATACTGCCCTTCCAAAAATGGCTCAGGGCGGTTTACAAAGAGAAATAAAACAAATAAGATGGCTTTCTGTCCCCAAAGGGCTCACATTCTAAAAAGAAACATAAGACACACAACAGCAACAGTCACTGGAAGTACTGTGCTGGGGGTGGATAGGGCCAGTTACTCTCCCCCTGCTAAATAAAGAGAATCACCACGGTAAAAGGTGCCTCTTTGCCCAGTTAGCAGGGCAACAGGAGTGTTGTCCCTCGAAGCCTCCTTCCACATCTTCCTCCAGGCATTTCTTCAGGCATTCAGGGTGCTTTTCCTGACCCCATCCATCACCTCCTTGATCATGATCAAGGTATGGGCGATGTTGTAGTCCTTCCAGGCTTCCTTAAGAGTCAGGTTGCTGTCTGCATCCATCAGGTCGGCTATGTGCTAGAAGTTCCACCTGGTGTAATAGCTTTTGAAAGCCTGGTTTATGCCTTGGTCCATCGGCTGGATGAGGGATGTGTTGTTAGGAGGCATGAACACCACTTCCACATGGGGGTTGGGCAAGCAGCAGGTCCGGACGATGACCTGGGGCATTGTCCAAGAACAGCAGCACCTTGAAGGCCAGGTTCTTGTCTTTCAGGTATTGTTTATTTATTTATTTATTTATTTGATTTATATACCGCCCTTCCGATACAGCTCAGGGCGGTTCACAACATGATAAAAACAATTAAAAAACAAATTAACAATTAAAATCAAACTATTAAAACACAATAAAACCAATAAAACAGCTAAAAGCCCTGAAAATCATGGGAACAATTTAAAGCAGTTTAAAACAATTAATCATTTAAAACTCTGGAAGGCCAGGCCAAATAAATACGTTTTAAGGGCTCTCTTGAAGGGCAGCAATGATCTCAAATTACGAATTTCTTCCGGGAGTGCATTACATAGCCCAGGAGCAGCTACAGAGAAGGCCCGCCTCTGCGTCGCCACCAGACGAACTGGTGGCAACTGGAGATGGACCTCCTCAGATGACCGTAACGTGCGGTGAGGATCATATAAAGGAAGGCGCTCTCTTAGATAACTCGGACCTAAGCCGTTCAGGGCTTTAAAGGTAATTAATAACCAGCACTTTGTATTTTGCCCGGAAACATATCGGCAGCCAGTGTAGCTGTTTCAAAACAGGCATAATATGGTCTCTCCGGGTTGCCCCAGAGACCAGTCTGGCTGCTGCATTCTGAACTAAGTGAAGTTTCCGGACTATGTACAAAGGCAGCCCCACGTAGAGCGCATTGCAGTAGTCAAGCTGGGAGGTTACCAGCTGATGCTCCACTGTTTTGAGGTCATCCTCTCCGAGGAATGGACGCAGCTGTCGAATCAGCCGAAGCTGATAGAAAGCACTCCTGGCCCTGGCCTCTACCTGAGATACCATGGTGAGGCCTGGGCCCAGGAGTACTCCCAAGCTGCACACCTGCTCCTTCTGGGGGAGTGTAACCCCATCCAGCACAGGGAGATCTAACTCATCCCTCAGATTCTGAACCCCCACAATGAGCACCTCCGTCTTGCTTGGATTCAGCTTCAATTTGTTATCCCTCATTACTGCCTGTAGGCAGGCATTTAGAGAATGAGTGCCATTTCCTGAAGATGAAAAGGAGAAGTAGATTTGGGTGTCATGAGCATACTGATAACACCCTGCACCAAATCTCCTGATGACCTCACCCAGCGGTTTCATGTAGATATTAAAAGCATTGGTGACAGAATGGAGCCCTGGGGGACTCCAAATAACAGCTCCCGTTTTGAGGAGCAACTGTCACCAAGCTCTACCATCTGGAATCTACCCGAGAGATAGGAACGGAACCACTGCAAAGCAGTGCCTCCTATCCCCAACTCCCCCAGGTGATCCAGAAGGATACCATGGTCGATGGTATCGAACGCTGCCGAGAGATCCAGAAGAACCAGCAGAGTCACACTCCCTCTGTTGATTCCCCGGTAAAGGTCATCCATCAGACCGACCAAGGCTGTCTTAACCCCATAGCCAGCCCTAAAGCCAGTTTGAAATGGATCTAGATAATCAGTTTCCTCCAAGACTGCCTGGAGCTGGTTAGCCACCACCCTCTCAATCACCTTGCCCAACCAAGGGAGATAGGAGATTGGACTGTAACTGTCCATCACTAAGGGATCCAAAGAAGGTTTCTTTAGGAGTGGTCTAATCAATCCCTCCTTCAAACAAGGGGGCATCGAACCCTCCCTCAGTGATGCGTTTATGATATTAACTAGGCCATCTCCAACAATCTCCCTGCTAGATAGAAGCAGCCAAGTTGGGCAAGGATCTAGAGAACAGGTGGTAGGCCTCACCACCCCAAGCAGCTTGTCCACATCCTCAGGAGTCACAGATTGAAACTGATCCAATCTAATACTGCAAGAGAGATTGCTGGACACCTCCTCCATAGACTCTGCAAAAACAGTGGAGTCTAAGTAGGCCTGAATACAGGAGATCTTGTTTGCAAAAAACCCATTAAAGGCATCACAGCAGAACGACCCCAGGGACTGATTTGAAGTAGAAGGAGAAGAAATCAAACTCCTCACAACCCGGGATAGCTCTGCTGAGCGCGAACCTGCAGCCGCAATGCGCACAGACCAAAAGCTCTTTTTTGCCTCACGCACCGCAACCGCATAACTCTTCAAATGGGTGACAATGGGTGACCTATCAGATTCGAACCGAGTTCTCCTCCGCTTGCGCTCTAGTCGCCTACCCAACCACTTCAGCCCCCGCAACTCCTCAGTATACCAATGGGCCATTTTTGCAGCAGGTCGGAAGGGACGCTTAGGAGCAATCGTGTCTACTGCCCTGATGAGTTCCCTATTCCAGGTTCCCACCAGGGCATCGACAGAATCAACAGCCGCACCAACGTCAAAATCCTCCAAGGCCTTTTGAAATCCCACACTCTCTCCGACTCTCCATAAACTCTCCACAAATGTCCCCACCTCTCGTCCCAACAAAAACCCGTGAGATTCGCAGATACCCAAGTCATGGTTAATCTTTATTTTGAGGTTTTTTTGTAAATGAGGCCCTTTGTAATTGGATAGGAGCACATACACTGGAAATACAATGTATACAATAATATCCTCTGATACACATTTCTGATTCTCAGAATTCATGTAGAAGTCTTTTTAAAAACACCATTTTCCTGCAATGGGTTTTTAAAGCAACCATGCACAAGTAACATCAATGTACTGTGGTACTCTTACTAGTAGTGGATCAAATCATGCATTTGTAACTGATGGACAAAAGAACATTCTGTTGAAAATTGTATGTATTAAAATTTTATGTGTGTGAAGCTGAAGAACGAGGGATAAAACACTGTGTTGAAGCAATAGATTTACTTGTCAAGACAGATGATCCCATTGTGCTACCATTAAGTGAATATGATGTTCATCTTCACAGATAAAAAATTATCTTTTTGTACAGAGCCTTCTAATAAAATCTAGTAAAAATATTAGTTACATAGATATCAATCTGTGTGTGTGTGTGTGTGTGTGTGTGTGTGTGTGTGTGTAAATTTCTGTGACTTTACAAGGAGTTCCTGAGGCTAGAACCTACTATCTCTTTACTTCTTATTTTAGCACACTCTGATGTCTATACAGCACCACAGCTGACCAACTCTTGGAAGGCTTTTTAGCAATGTGGTAAAAAGCATGCAAAAGCTAAGGAAAATGCAAATGAAGTGATATATACTGTAAGTAATTCATATGTTAGACCTACATTCAGAGATTTTCTTGACTCTGATTACTGGCTACTTAACCAAAATGCTAGCGAGTACATGGCCCCCTTTGGACGTCATGGGGAATCTGAGAAAAACTCATCTCAGGTTCACTCCCCATAATGTCCAAATGAGCGGAACTGCAGTTCTTGGATCCAACCATGGTTCTGATTCTTCACCCTGGGAATGAACTTTCGGTTTAAGTTTCACTCACCCAACCCAGGGTCCATTGCCTCCAGTGTGTCGTCTGGTTTGTGCAGCTTACACAAATCAGAGTTAAGGTAGGTAAGCTCTTCCCCTTCTAAAGTGCAATTGGGTGCTGCGGCTGTTCTTGTGTTGAAGGAAGCATGCACAGCCAGTTACTCTCCCCTTGCAGTCTCCCAGACTGCAAAGGACGATGGTCTGTGAGCGTGCCAGGGGAATGGAAGCAAAGTGTGGGTCTTTGGACTCAGGGTTTGCTGTTATATCTGAAGGCGGCCCGTGTGTGTGTGTGTGTGTGTGTGTGCGCGCACGCACGCATATGTAAAAGTGAGAGCAAGAATAAGAGGAGATGAGTTCTCTAGCATTGACAATGTATATGGAGTCTTACTAGCTACTGGTAGTAGTAGAGAATCCATGGGAACAGAAAGATAACCTTAAGACAGTGATTGTGTTTACTCTAGGCCTGAGGCAGAGGGGAACGTTTTAAATGAATATTTTTGACTGAGTAAATATTTTTAAGGAATATTTTCATAAAAAGCACCTTCCTTTTTTAGTGATAATTTGAGGCCTCATCTTGAAAGGGGAAGTTAAACTGTTCACCTATCTAGAGAGAGGGCAATATGAAACATTGAGCAGTCTCCACTGGTTTCATATGCCTTGTCAATTCCATATGTAGCCAATAGCTACATAGCTTCATGATGTCACTCTCTGATCCCTGATTGGCTGGGATCACTTGGTGAAGGAGAGCGCAAGGAACAAAATGGCACTGAAGCAGCCACAGAGAGGAAGAGGGAAGGAACAGAGGGAAAATGGCTGCAAACAGCCACAAGAAAAGATAATTCTAGGGTTTGGGGCCTGGGAAAAGCATTTTGGCCCCTGTATTCTACTCTCACCCTGAATATTGCCATGGAGGAACATTCAGTGCACCCTGAGTTTACATGAAGCCTATCAATTAATTAAATATGTTTTGGTTGCTTTACTATCTGACTTTTCGCTGATGAAATAAGTAATTTCTTACATATTCATCATATTTTACAGTTTTAACAGTAGGCACCTTTTTGAAGATTTAGAAAGATTGTATGAAATAACCTAAAATTAAATAAATAAAACCCACCACCTATGCTTAGAAGAATGTGTTTTATATTTCCCTTTTAATTAAGTTTAGAAATATAGAATATTCTCAGTTATGGCAGAACAGCAAATCTAAAAAATCTTTTCTGTTCATAATATGCAAACTATTTTTCTAATCCACCTGAACTTTGGCACAGAGTAACTAGATGTCAAGCACCACCACTGGTCCCAAGTCAGTGCAGTTCAACTGAAAAGTTGTCAAAATACAGCAGTTTGAATCTGCTACTGCTATGAATATTTATATAATTACCCCAAAGATGTTGGTTTCACATAATTTTGGCAAGGATAAATTATCTTCCTTTCCCCCTTCTTCTCCCACCAAATGTGTTCAAAAACTTGGGTCAATAGCAGAGGGCCTGTGTTTGTTTTGTGAAAACAATCAAATGAGAATTTCTGGTGCACATCGGAGCACACTGCAGTTTGAGAGTGCTATGATAGACTGCTACCCTAAGCAAAGAAAAAGCTGATAGCTGCCTGTCCAGCTGAATAAGGAGCTCAGGTTTGGCCAGAACATTAAAACCAGTTGTCCAGTCTTCCCGAAGTTTGGCATGGAGTAAGTAGGTGACAAGTGACACCAGCTCCCAAAAATTTGGTGCAGATCCATTTTAAAATGACCAAGATACAGCAGTTTGAAAATGGACTCCAATGAAGTTGATACTTTTTAAAATCAAGGCCTTTATGCAATGAGACATTACATGGTATTTATGTTTAAATTGCATCTTAGCTCTTATTCTTCAGCCATGGGAACACAGCTACAGTTAAGGAGTAGAAAACTGACTGACATCCTGACTGGGAGCACCAGTAATTCTGAAGAATTCCAGTAACTCAGTTCTACTGCTTGCTCAGAGGTGGGGACAGATTTCAACAAACATGCTCATGTCCACCACAAATGTCTCCTGAATTTTTGCATTTTTGAGAGAAGGAACTTGTCAGCAAATTCTGAAACAACCACACAGTGTTATGTACCTTCTTGTTCTGTACTGACAGGCAAGGAAATGCAATGAAACAGAGGCCTCATTCAGACATAACACAGCCCCTCCCCCTTCTCTCCTGTCTGCATTCAGACGTCGGGGAGAGCTGCTTCTCTGCAGTCATTGAGACTGCAGAAAGGTAGGGGATCTGGCTGTGCAGGTTTACTTCTTGACAGGACAGCTCGCACAGCCAATTGGGCCAGAGTGAGGGAGGAACTTCTTCCCTCAACTCTGGTTCCGTGAGGCCAAAACTGCAGAGCCAATGTTCAGATGTTACACTGGAGCTGCAGAAATGGAGTCTGCGGAGCCTAAACTCCACTCTGATCGAAGGTTCAGAGCGGAGTTCAGGGAAGGAAACCCCGCGTCCCGTTCCCCCACAAACCCCTTTCCCCCAGAGGATAGGGACCTCTGGCTTCCTGTTATGTCTGAATTCAGCGAGAAGGTTGTCATGAGTCTAGATCTAGCTGGCCCCAGGGGATTGAGATGGACAGATCAAGGGATAAAACAGGGTGGGGAGAAACTATGACCCCTGCATTTGTACGATCCTCTGCATCAGAAGCACTTGGGAACTTCAAGCCAGGATCTTCACCATGGACTTGAGGATACAGCCCTGCCTTTGTTCTATGACTTAAGAGTTCCCTGAAGACTTACCAATATTAGGAGAGCCCCCCCCCCGCCGTGTCATTAGAGCACCAATACTGGGCAAGGTCACTTTAAGGAGCAGATCTTCTTCTAAGAAAGGGGTGGGGCACAGCCTGGGCAGCAGCCTTAAAAGTCAGCAGTCTGCTCTAAGAAGCTGCTGGAGAAACATTCTATTTCATATTGCATCACCCATCTTTTGTGAACCTGCTCAGCACTAGCTGAAGTGCTGACTCCCTGCAGCACCTGTCCTAGGTCATTGGTTCTGTGGCATCCCCTCCTTGGAAGAGATTCTGAATTAGCCCAGGACAGGATAGCAGTACTAAGCCAGGAAGAGGTGCAACCTAGTGATTCTTTCTCCCTCCTCCATTCAGGCTGATGGCCAAGAAAGCCCTTTCATTGCCAGCAGTCTGAATGGAAGAGGAGAAAAGGTTTGCTGGAAGAGTGACAGGTGAATCTGTGTTGAATTTTTGCCTGGACATTTACTAAAGTAGGTGGCATTTTGTGGAAGCACTGTGCCTTGTAGAGATGCATCAGATGTATTCTAGCAAGTGATGAGGAAAATGGCATTTGCTGAATGTCTGCCAGGTTGCATCCTTCCCCAGCCCTATACTGAACTGAAAGACCAAAACAAAATGTGGGTATATTGAGCCTCCTTTAAAAAGCTAGCATAATATGCAAGACAAAACCTTTACTGCTTACATGGTGTGCAAGTTAAGCTGACATGTATACAAGCTTTTTGTGCAAAGACTCTCTAGCACATAAGCATAAGTGGTGCTTGGGCTTGAAGACAGTTGACTCAATCCCATTCCCTCTCCAGACAGCTGTTGTACAGTTTCCAAGTTTTTGAAAAGGGATATTGTGATTTGATAATGGGTTAAGTATCTCTCAAATCCCAATAATATCTTCCAACTCATGCTTTTCTCCCTACAAAGAGAGATGCTCCAGGATATTCGATTACGTTACCAAACTCTGTTTTATAAAACAATTCAGGGGGATGGAAAGAAAGAAAGCAGGATTGCATTGGTTGCCTTTGAAATCCCCCCCCCCCATTTATTGTGGTATTGTATTGGAAACTATCCAGTCTGCTATATTTCCCTGCTAACTGTGCATATCCCCCCTTTTGTCATTTTGTGTCATAAGTTGAGCAACCAGTCAATATTTTGTGTGTGACATACTGCTCAGTTCTTATGATTAAGCACGAGGGACCAAAAGTGAAACGAAAACTAATATTATCTTGGTGGGTTTTTTGTTTGAAGCCATTCCAACCGGGAGCAATAATTCTTACGGCTTGGGATCTCCACATTAAATACTATGTCAGTTGAAATTACTTCTGAGACTGGTAATTGACTATGCAATGTCACTAGAAAAGGAAGATTTCATTCTGCCTTATCCACTTAGAATTACAGCTCTCTGAACCCTTTTATGATTTTGTTCCCTTTGAAAATCAGTTTGTATTAGGCTGTCGACCCTGAATATTGGGGAATCAAAATGAGTGAGGTATATTTTGCCATGCATTAATCTTGCTGCTTACTTGCAGGTTTGTGACTCAGGAGATTACGACTATAGGATCAAGAATTGGGTTGAAATTTGAACATTGAGAAGTTTTTATATATATATGATGCAAACTCAGAACCAATTTATACCCTTGGATGATTATAGTAATGACCAAAGGTCTTGATCTGGGACCCAGGAAATTTGGGTTCAGATTTGTAATGTTACAGATTCGGTGTAGCCCAGAAGTGTATTCAGTCAAGGTTCCCTGTCAAAAAGGCAGGACTTTCCACTCACTGTCTCCACACTGATTATTTTATGTATTTATTTTAAGTATTTTTATTCCACACTTGTTCCACACTTAGTTGACAAGTCTCCCAGGGTGCCTTAGACAACAAAAAACGAAACAAGTAATGGGTGTAGGTTATATAAATGGTTGGTGATGATTAGGACAATGTCAGAGATCAGCCATGCTGGGCCTTAGAACTATTTTGGTTTTTTATTTGGCCATTAGCAGATAGGGCTGTGCTCAAACCATGGTTTGAGCATCAGTTAGGTGCAGGGAGGGGAGCAGGGAGTGGGAGCTTTAAGAAAGAGAACAGGTGCTCTCCTACTCCTGCTCTAGCAGTTTGTTTTAAGCCACAGATGCTTTTTTGAAGTTTGCACACAAGCCTCTCTTTAACAGGTTCTTCAAAGCCTGATGGTTGCTGCATATAGATGTCTTCCTCAATTTCTCCATGTAGGAAGGCAGTCTTTATGTTCAAATGGTCAACGTGCATCTTTTTGGCTGCTGCTGTGCTGAGTAGTGCCCTGATGGAAGTGTGTTTCATGACTGGTGCAAATGTCTCATTGTAGTCGTCACCATTTATTTGGGAGTATCTTTTGGCTACTAGCCTTGCCTTGTAGCACTGTATATCCTTTTCTGCATCTTGTTTGATTTTAAAGACCCATTTGCATCCTACAGTCTCTCTTCCAGCAGGTATTTCCACAAGTGTCCGTGTCTTGTTCTTGTCCAGAGATTCAATTTCTTCTTCTGCAGTTTTCCTCTGTTTTTCAGCTTTGTGGGTTGGCATCTTTTCAACATCTTGCCATGTGCAGGGTTCCTGTAACTCTTCATTTCTGGCCATGAGTGAGAGTCTTCTGGGTGGAATCCCTTTGTTGGGCCTCTGTGAGCATCTCAGTTCTTGTTCAGGCTGTGCAACCCCTTCTGTATCTGGTTCTGGTCTGGGTTCACTGGCTGGCATGAGGTGTATGAAGGTCATCTTACCTGGTTCCTCACTCATCTGGATTCTTGGCCCAGCTTCTAGTATTTCACCTTTGGTTGGCCTTTGTCTCTCATCAAGGTACACAACATTGCAAATTTCAGTATCACCAGTTTCAACATTAAGGATTCTGTATACTTTTCCTCCTAGTACATATCCACAGAGTACTCCCTTTCTTTCTTCTGCAATTCAGCTTGTTTCTATTTGCCTTTGGTACATATGCATATGCTTCTTATCCAAATACTGTAATATGTTTTAGGCTAGGCTTGTATCCAAACCACAGTTCAAATGGTGTCTCTTCTACTGCTTTGGTTGGCAATCTGTTGTGTAAATAGCTGGCAGTTATCACTGCTTCTCCCCAAAACTTATTTGCCAAACCTGCATCTTGCAACATGCATATGGCCATTTCTAGTAAAGAATTATTTTTCCTCTCTGCCACACCATTCAGTTCTGGTGTGTATGGGGGCAAAGTCTCATGTGCAATCCCGTTTCTTCAGAAATGTTTTCACGTCATTTAACATGTACTTACCTCCATTATCCAACCTTAGTCTCTGAGGCTTCCTTCCAAATGTGTTACTGGCCAGTACAACATACTCTTTAAACTTCTGAAACACTTGATTTTTATCTCTCAGAGTATAAACATAAGCAAATCTTATAAAATCATCAGTAAATGTATGTAATTATTAAAACCTTTGCTTTCTTCCTATGAACCACAAACATCATTGTGAATCAACTGTAGGGGGCACTGTGACTCTCTCTCCTCTCTTTTGAAAGATAGGCTTCACAGGGTTAGCATGAAGGCAGCAGTCACAATTGGATGCAGCCTCTCTGCATAGCTGTACTTTAAAGTCTTTAATTCCCCCTTCTCAAGCTGATGAATCACTTTAATATTAGAATGAGCTAGGTGCTGGTGCCAAAGTAAGTCACATGACTTGTGATTTCACCCTGTTGCTAGACTTGTTCTTTCATTTATAGAGTCCAATTCAAACAATTCACTCTCTCCTAGCGTTGCAGCCATAATCAAATCACTTCCATTTTTAGTATAACAATGCTTACCTTTGAACTCAACTCTGCATCTTTTTTGAACTCCATATTTCACAGAAATCAAATTATTCTCCAATGCATCCTTAATAGTAACAGCTGAACATTGTCCATTTGGTAATTTACAATGCACTATTGCAACACCTCTCCCCTCAGCAGAAAGGGATCTGCCATCTGCAAGATAAATTGGGACTTTGTAATTCTTATCCAATTCTGTAAACAGTTTAATATCTTTCAGAAGAGTCTTTGTTGCTCTGGAATCAATGCAGAATACATTTTTATTGGTCTCAATCATTCGTGGTATTAGAACTTTTAAGTTGGGTTTGCCCTTTATGTGCTTCAGTTTATGAGTATCTCTTCCCTGTATGGAATTCTGATGGCTTTAAGCATCAGGAACTGTAACCCTCTCTGTCTCTCTTTTTGTCTTGTTTTGACTAGCAGCAGCTTTCCTGGGCTTATCAGCACAATTAGCATACAAATGGTCTTCACCTTTACACTGAAAACACCTTTGCACTGTACTGCCGGAGTGGAATGCTGTAACCAGTGGTGTAACTATAATAGGGCAAGTGGAGACAGTTGTCTGGGGGCCCACTGCCTTGGGGCCCCCCATAGGTAAGTCACATGACTGATTCCTCCAGCCACGCACCCACCCAGGCTTCCTTCAGTTGTATTCATCCTCCGAAATTGATGTGAGTGTTAAGACCTGGAGCTACCAGAGCAGCATGTCTTTCTCTAGTGCCATTAAATGACTTGCATCATCCACAATTTACAAAACCTTTAAAAAAATAATTTAGGATGATGTTCTATTGTGGCACATAGGGGAGATATAGATGTGCTTTTTGTTACCACTATTCAGTCTCACTTAAGGTTTATTTACTTCATGAGCTGAGCTTCAGTGAGGGGGCGTGCCATTTTAAAATCCTGTCTCTGGGCCCACTCCAACCTTGCTACGCCCCTGGCTGTAACATGATCTTCAGGAGGAGAAGCCATTTCTTGCTTTCTACGAAAATATTCAGCCAAGCACCCAAAGATATATTTTAAATTTATAGGTGCATCTGAAACTTCTATTGCCAACTTAAGGGCTTGATAACTTTCAGGCTATCAGTTCAAAATGAATCCCACAATTGCAGCCTCACTGAGGTCTGTTCCCAAGTCTTTAAGCTATTTCCCCAGATCCTCTATTTGGCTTATATGCTCAGTGGGATTTTGTCTTTCATTTAGTCTCAAGTTGCAGAGCTTTTGAATGAGAAAGACTTTGAGGCTCTTCACACGATTAGTGTGAAGAGCTGTAAGGGGGGGTAGCCTGCTCTCCCCACAGATGATCCAAAGGCAGCTCTAGGCGGCTGGATCGGCCTCCCACACGACTGCCGGCTCCATCATGGGGCTGTGGGGATCTGGGGCGATGCAGCCCCCAGAAGTCCCAGGATGCCACGCCTGAGCAGCATCCTGGAGAGACCCCCAAGCCCAGGAGGCTGCTTGAAGCCTCCCAGTTGGGGATCTACTCATTTGTCGCTGTGTGCCACAGCAACACACAAGCAAAAAGATGTGGTTAATGGAGCGCTTGCTCTGTTAACCTCGTCAAAGGGGAGGAGTATTTATGGAGGCTAGCTACCGGGAGCTGTGTGGCTCCCATTGCAGTTCACGATCTCCCAAAAGTGGGCTAGGCTCCCTTAGCCCGCTTTTGATTGATAGTGAGAATAGCCTCTGTATCACTGGGACTCTTCTGATTATAAAGCTCTTCCGGCCTTTTCCAAACTGCACTGGCCAATTCCATACCCATAAAACTAGTATATAATTTTGGACTTACATGTATCCCAATGATTCCAAGAGTTTTCTTGTTTGGAGAATCCCAAAGCTTTCTTGCATTTACTTGTTGCTCACTGGGTCCCTGTGTGTCCTCCAGAACATTGTCAAATCCTTGGCTCATCAGATAGGATTTTATCTGAAATGACTAGTCACTGTAGTTTGAGCTACTCAAATCTGATCTCAGGCATTGATAAATGCACAGCTAAAGTAACAAAGAGATTGTATGGGTTCCAGCAGACTAGCCTCAGCATTCCCAATTTGAGTCCCAAAAACCCTGTTAGGGGCTGGGCCCATAATCCTCTAGGGGATAATTACTTATATAGCAGAGTACTTCAGGAGCTAACTCACTCCCATTACAGCAGAGGTTAACAAAGCCTCAGGGGCAACAGCTTGTAAATGATAAGCATGGAGATGCATATTTATTGAATTAGTATCCAACAAGCAGTGCCACGCTGACCACAGAAATTGCTTCCGTGTTTGTGTGGATGCCATGTGCATGCTTGCGCCATGGGGGATTCTTGGGCTAAGCACCCCCCTCCATGCACAGGAAGCTGTATGGGGCAGCAGAGAGTAAGTAAGGCCCTGATATTCTCTTTCTTAAAGCTCCTGCTCCCCTCCCGTGCCAAACCGGTGCTCAAACCACAGTTCAAGCAAACCCCTATTAGCAGATACTGTTGCAGAGGACGGAAAGAAGGAAGGAACTTCTGTCTAGTAGTTCTTGAGTCACTTTTGGAAGGAACTGAGCAATTGGTCTTCTTGAAGGAGCTGTAACTGAATGAAGGAGACAAATAAGGAGTGGACGCACAGCCAACCTTGCTGTCCAGGTTTCCAAATACCTAAGGTCATTCCTGACACTGGTAGACCACTTTAATTAATTGCTCCTAAAATGATTCTAACCAAAAAACACAATTTTTAAATAGTTACATGTTTTTATTGGGGCTTAGTAGCCGCAAACTTCGATCTCCCTTAAGTAAGTTGTAGTAATGATAATTGTCTACTTCCCTTAGCTATTACATATTTTAACTTTTCATCAGTGAGGTTTGGTTTTGTGCAAAAGTATTTTGCAAAGTTGGATCTTGCACAAATAAACACTGTTCAAGTATTCCAAGTGAAGATTTTAATGCTTGCAGTTGGTAATAATAGCAGTTTCTTCCTAGCAATATGTTTAAGTCATGAATAAACCAGCCCCCCCCACCACCAGTAGGAATATCTCTTGACTTCTATTCTCAGGACGTTGGTCAAGAGCGTTATGCTTTTCCATTTCCTCCAAGTTGGTAATACCACTCCTGGGGTGAGATGAGTTACATCTGACATTCCTTGGCTTTTAGCAATGACATTAAAATAGCAATCTGACTAAAATCCTGAGTTGCAGTTTTGTCATTTAAAATATAGATCATGACAAATATCCTGTCTGGGCCAAATTCTCCGGTGAGGTAAAAACTCTATGGACTTCATTTACACTCAGTCCATTCACACCAGCAACAAATTTGGCCCAAAATGTTCATCTTAATTGGATTGTATTTTATTAAACGCAAGAGACCTTTCAGTCATCCAGGTCACTTTGGTAGAGAGTTGATGATGGTCTGCAGTTAATTACAACAGATTGTACATGGCATGTAGAAAATGATATCAAATTATCATATGTCTCTGTTTAACTAATGAGATAAAACACAATTATTTTTTCCTCTCTCTCTCTCTTTAGTTTAGTCAGATGTTAGAACTTGAAAAATAAGAACAACAGAAAAGATTAGGCAGAGGAGATCATCCAATAATATCAGCTTTAATACTAGACACAAACAGGCCACATCCAGCTCATTGTTCTTTTGGGGCAAGAAATGAAGTTGACACTCATATTTATCATACGTTTAAATGAAGAGGAGGAGCAGTGCATAGGAACTGAGAAATAAAAATATGTTCCCATAAATTATTTATGTTCCTGTGAATTATTTTTAAACCCAGATCAGCCACTTATCAAAATGCTTAGGATTAATTTTGATTTTATTGACTCCTTTTTAAAAAATTGTAGAATGTCTCAGTTATGACTTGACAAATGGAGCTCTGTGCTTATGATAGTGCCACAAGCTCTTTCTCACAGTAATATACTATAAAATTATTGTGTCCACACTAGGAGAATGATCTAGCCAAAGTTAAGCACTTTAAGTCACATGGAAATATAAGTATCTTCTGCTGAAGCCCAAGTCCCCAAGGAGCAGGGGAGGGGACATGGGCAGGGAGGTGGGGTGGCTGTGATCTATAAGAACAATATCTTCCTTGCCAGGATCCCTGTCGAAGTGTCTGACCATACTGAATGTGTGTGCTTAAGTTTGGGGACCAGGAATAGACTGGGACTTCTGTTATTGTACTGATCGCCCTGCTGCCCAATGGAGTCCTTAATTGAGCTGACGGACTTGGTCTTGGGCTTGGCATTGGAGTCTCCCAGGCTTGTGATACTGGGTGACTTCAGTGTTCACTTTGGGACCAAGTTGTCCGGGGCGGCTCAGGAGTTCATGACAATTATGAGCCTATCCCAAGTGGTCTCGGGACTGATGCATATTGCTGGTCACACGCTTGATCTAGTCTTTCATTCTGATCAGGGTGGTGTTTCGTGGGTGGGGACTCCTGTGATTTCCCCATTGTCATGGATGGACCATCATCTGGTTACGGCTGGATTCACGACCACATCCCACCTCTGCAGGGTCCGGGCACCCATTAGAATGGTCCACCTGAGAAGGTTATTGGATCCAATAGGATTCTGAGAAGCCTTGGAGGGATTTAGTGTTGGCACTGCTAGTGATCCTGTCAATACTCTGGTGGAGTTTTGGTAGTGATCCTGTCAATACTCTGGTGGAGAATCAACTCACCAGGGCAGTGCACATGATTGCTCCTAAGCGTCCTCTTAAAGCGTCCTCTTTCAAAACTGGCCTCTTGGTATACAGAAGAACTACCAGGGCTGAAGCAGCGAGGTAGACTTGATTAGAATCTATATACTATACTATATACAGTGCCTTTTGAAGCTCTATGCTCAGGCTATGCGTGCGGCAAAGAAGCAATTCTTTTCCTCCTGTATTGCGTCTACAAGTTCATGTCCAGCGGAGTTGTCCAGGGTTGTGAAGGGGCTAATGTGCACCCCCTTCCCCCTTGAATTGGTACTTGGAACCAACAATTACTTGCTGTGACCGTTTTAATGAGTTTTTTGTGGACAAAATCTTTTGTATTGGGGCCAACTTAGATTCAAACGCCACAATTGTTACAGAGTCTGATGCTGAGGCGTCCAGCAGCTCCTCTTATGTGATGATCCTGGATCAGTTTCAGTTTGTGACTCCTGAGGACGTGGACCAAGTTTCTTAGAACGGTGCAGTTTACAACCTGTTGTCTTGATCCTTGCCCAACATGGCTTATACTATCCGGCAGGGAGGTTGTTGTAGAGGGTCTGGTAGAGATTATAAATGCTTCTCTGAGGGAGGGCAGGACGCCCACTTGCCTAATGATTGCCTCCTTCAGACTGCTTCTGAAGAAGCCTGCCTTGGATCCCTCAGAGTTAAGCAACTACAGGCCTCTTTCCAACCTTCCATGGCTGGGCAAGGTGATTGAGAAGGTGATGGCCTCCCAGCAACAGGTGGTCTTGCAGGAAACTGATTATCTAGACCCATTTCAAACTGGCTTTTGGGCAGGCTATGGGGTGGAGACTGCCTTTGTTGGCCTGATGGATCATCTCCAATTGGGAATTGACAGAGGGAGTGTAACTCTGTTGGTCCTTTTGGATCTCTTGGTGAGTTTCGATACTATTGACCATAGTATCCTTCTGGAACATCTGAGGGGTTGCAGGGTGGGAGGCACTGCTTTTCAGTGGTTCTGCTGCTACCTCACGGGCAGATTCCAGATGGTGTCCCTTGGAGACTGTCCTTCTTCAAAACATGAACATTCTTATGGTGTTCCTCAGGGCTCTGTGTTGTCTCTGATGTTGTTTAACATCTTCATGAAACCGCTGGGAGAGATCATCAGGGGATTTGGTGCAGGGTGTTATCAATATGCTGATGACATCCAAATCTACTTCTCCATGTCAGCCTTATCAGGAGAAGGCATAACCTCCCTAAATGCCTGCCTGGAGGCAGTAATGGGCAATATGAGGGATAACAAACTGAGGCTGAATCCAGATAAGATGGAGGTACTTATCGTGTGGGGTCAGAACTCGGGAGACAATATTGATCTGCCAGTTCTGGATAGGTTCACGCTCCCCCGGAAGGAACAGGTCTGCAGTCTGGGGATGTTTCTGAATCCAAACCTCTCCCTGGTGTCCTAGGTTGAGGCAATGGCCAGAGGTGCTTTTTATCAGCTTTGACAGATATGCCAGCTGTGTCTGTTTCTTGAGATGAATGACCTCAAAACAGTGATACATATCCTGGTAACCTCTAGGCTGGATTTCTCCAATGTGCTCTATGTGGGGCTGCCTTTGTACATAGTCAAGAAACTTCAGTTGGTCCAGAATGTGGCAGCCAGGTTGGTCTCTGGATCATCTAGGAGAGACCATATCACTCCTGTGTTGAAAGAATTACACTAGCTGCCGATACGTTTCCCAGCAAAATACAAGGTGCTGGTTATTACCTAGAAAGCCCTAAACAGCTTAGGCCCTGGTCATTTAAGAGAATGTCTTCTTCACCATGAACCCCACCTCCTGTTGAGATCATCCAGAGAGGTTCACCTGCAGTTGCCACCAACTCGTTTGGTGGCTACTCAGGAACGAGACTTCTCCGTTGCTGCCCCTGGACTTTAGAATGATCTCTGTTGAAATAAGAGTCTCCCCATCTCTGGCAGCTTTTAAAAAGGAACGGAAGACGCATTTATTCACCCAGGCTTTTAATTAGATTCATGGTTTAAATATTTAATCCTGGTTTTAAATGATTTTAATGTTAATGTTTTTAATGTTTAAAGGATTTTAATTGTTTAATTGATTTGGTTTTGATTTTAACTGGTAATTTATTTCAATGTTTTTTGTTGTTATAAACCGCCCTGAGCCATTTTTGGAGGGGCGGTATATCAATCAATCAAATAATTCTTATTAATGGGACTTTAAAGTGATTAGTTTTGGCTGAATCATATTCTGAAACTTTTCATTATTTTTTTTTTTTTTGGTCCCCCCACCCACCCACAAGCAAGATTTGTAGTAAATTATCTGTCTCCATACTTTGAGGATTCTTAGTTTAAGTTAGGTTTGCATAAATATTGGCACATTTGATTTAAAAAACCATACTCAACAAAAACAATCTTCAGCTTCTGCAACTGTTCACTCAGCTTACTCTTGGTCTTAAAGCAAAAAATACTATGCAGAATTTAAAATTTGCTCTCCAATAAGTGAAAGAAAATGTGAGATGTTTGTTCAGTCATTCAGTCACTTAGGCTGGCATTATTAGAATGAAATTTGTTCAATCCTCCTGAAACCAATAAGATGCAGCAGGGTTTAATGTCTGCAGACATAAAGACATAATAGAAATGCAGATATAAATCACAGAGATGGATAACAGCAGTTCTATATTATGCTTAATTATAACTATTCTTGTGTGTGTTCCTGGTAGACCACACCAGACAACCTACCTGCCATGAGGCAGCTGCACTTACCTGTAACACTGCAAGTTTGCAAAAAGGCTCAGTAATGACTGAGCAGGTGGAAGAAGGCATAAGGACATAAGAAGAGCCCTGCTGGATCAGGCCCAAGGCCCATCTAGTCCAGCATCCTGTTTCACAAAGTGGCCCACCAGATGCCACTGGAAGCCTACAGGTAGGAGTTGAGGGCATGCCCTCTCTCCTGCTGTTACTCCCCTGCAACTGGTACTCAGAGGCATCCTGCCTTTGAGGCTGGAGGTGGCCTATAACCCTCCAATTAGTAGCCGTTGATAGGCCTCTCCTCCATGAAGTTATCCAAACCCCTCTTAAAGCCTTCCCAGTTGTTGGCTGTCACCACATCTTGTGGCAGAGAATTCTACAAGCTGATTATGTGTTATGTGGAAAAAAATACTTCTGTTTGCTGGTCCTAAATTTCCTGGCAATCAATTTCATGGGATGACCCCTGGTTCTAGTGTTATGGGAGAGGGAGAAGAATTTCTCTCTATCCACTTTCTCCATACCATGTATGATTTTATAGACCTCTATCATGTCTCCCCGCAGTCATCTTTTTTCTAAACTAAATAGCCCCAGGTGTTGTAGCCTTGCCTCATAAGAAAGGTGCTCGGGGAACCTGATCATCCTGATGCACAGAGCATCTGCACCTCTAGTTCTTCCCCTGCCACTCCCCCCGCCCGCTGTCCACCATTTTCTTCCACCTACCCACCTACTATAGTTTTCTTTGCCCACTCAGCACCATCGCCATTTTCTCCCCCCACACACCTGCCACCACTGTTTTCTCCTGCCCCTCCCATCACCACCATTTTGCCCACCTGTCACCGCCATCTTCTCCCCCTGCCCACCGTCATCAGCATTTTCTCTCCTTCCCACCCATCGCAGTTTTTGCCTGCCTGCCATCGTTGTCACTATCGCCTTCTCCCCACCTGCCTGCTTGTCTGTCCAGCAGCACCGCTTTCCTCTTCTGCTGCCAGCAGCTCGCTCACAAACTCTCACGAGAGCTGCTACACATGGGATTAGCAACAGGTATGCCTACGAGAAATATAGAGAGAGATAATTTAGAGTCCTTGTAAGTGGACTACTTCTTTGCTGTAAGTTTGAAGGGTATCTGTGGGAATGAAATCATACATAAGCATTCTCTGAAGTGACATGGCCAAGCATAGGTCTTTTGGTTTATATGCTTATCATATATATTCAGATACACCGAAAAGTAGATTCCATTGACTCTTTGTGGAAATATGAGGCTCTGTCTGTGCTGCAGTATGTGAAATGGATTTCAGCTTGGGATAGATGTGGGAGAGTAGGGACAAAGTTTTCCTATTAGACACATTACCACCAGGAAATATACTTCAGGAAGTTTGCCTTCAAGTTATATAATAGATGGAAACAGCTAAAAAAAAAAAAAAAGCAGCAGTGTGAACGGAATGCTCCAGAATGTTTGTTTAACTGAATTTTCAAGGAATTTGAGTGAGATATGCTTACAAACACAAGGAAATTGGGCCTAGGTGCATAATCTTGATTAATAGACAAAAAAAATCTCATTGGAAATATGTTCACTTTATTAAGAAGAGTGAGTTATCTAATCTTATGCTTTATTCTGTGGGATCACTCATGTATGACCCATTACCGTCTCACTAACACAAAATGGAGCACAAGTATTAAAGAATTATTCCTGCCATATTGCTTATCAGAGTACTGGAAAATAGGTAGATCGTGTATTTTTTCATTTTAACCAGTTTAAGTTGTGATTTATTGACAAAGACAATATACTTATATATCTACCTTTACACCTGTATGTGTGTTTTTACCTATAATTACTTTCATTTTATTTCAAGCATCATTCATACTGCCTAACATTTCAACCTGCAGCGATTCTTCATTACTTATTCAAAAAATAGAACACTTCTGTTAAAACAACACACAAACCCTTACATTGCCATACAGTGCATTGGAATAATTAACCTGTACAAGAGTACCAGAAAGGAATGACCTATTCTGTTCTTAGGAAAGGAAAAGTACTTTCCTTGTAAGCTTTCTCCCAGGCAAATGAATGTTACTCAGGACTGGTTGTGTTTGGATTGAGTTAACATCAGAATGTACCTGTATACAATTCTATCTGTTGTGATTTATCTCTAATGTCTCAAGAACGCAATAATCACTTAATGTCATAATCAGTAGGAATGTGTGAAACAATTCAGATACAAAATGATTTATACCCAAATCTGGCCAATTTGTATTGGTGATTTGTATACAAAACAAATCACCCCTGTCCTCAATTGCCCAGATGCAGGTATAAAACAAATCACCCCAGATTTGGTCCCGAAAAATTCAGATTTGGACCTCCACTTTTTGACCAAAGTGGGATGGGTGGTAGTGCCCAATGAGTGGAAGCTATCAACAAAATTTCAAAGAAATTGGGCAAAGGGGTGATGTTTAAATAATTTTTGAAGTTTGTGTGATTTTAAGCTTTTTCCCATTGAGGATAGTGGTAGAGACACTTGCTACCAGAGAATCTACTCTCAGAATACCTCAGAAACAACAAAGCCCAGTGCCCCATGGGCTTGTGGGTTTGGGGGTGGTTGGCACCCTATGTGCACTACACCACCACTCACTCTAGGCCACCCTGGTGCCCCCCAAGTGTAGTTTGAAGCCCACTCTGGGAAGAGCAGAAGCAGCTTCAGGAGGTGAGCAAGCTTTTCTAAACAGAACAGCATCTAGCCTTCCTCCCTTAAAACTAACAGGAGGGGGGGAGATTTTGAGGGGCTGGTTTCTCTTTAAGGGATAGGTGTGTGTGTGTGTGTGTGTGTGTGTGTGTGTGTGTGTGTGTGTGTGTTATTTGCCAGGGCTATGAACATAGGAAGCTGCCATATCAGTATATGGCAGCTTCCTATGTTCATAGCCCTGGCAAATAACACCAGACCATTGGTCTATCTAGATCAGTATTGTCTACACAGACTGGCAGCGGCTTCTCCAAGGTTGCAGGCAGGAATCTCTCTCAGCCCTATCTTGGAGATGCCAGGGAAGGAACTTGGAGCGTAGATGCTCTTCCCAGAGTGGCTCCATCCCCTAAGGGGAATATCTTACAGTGCTCACACTTCTAGTCTCCCTTTCATATGCAACCAGGGTGGACCCTGCTTAGCTTAAGGGGACAAGTCATGCTTGCTTCCACAAGACCAGCTTCTCTTCCCTTCCAAAATCAAACTCTATTGTTCTTGTTTGTCCCTGCCTGGAGGGGGTGGAGTCAGCTAGGGCTGTGGGAGGCCCCACATTCCTTTGACCTACATCCTGTTTCTCAGTTTGAAGCCTATTCTCTACATAAGAGGTGAACGCCCAAGAGCATAGCAGATAGTGATATCGAACAGGATGTTGGAGTTTTGTGGGAATTTTGTGGGAAGTGTGCGGGGGAGCCTGGAACAAGCCCCTGTGATTACAAGGAGACTGATGGAGAAGAGAAGGTAAATACAAATCCCTTCCTCATATAATTACTGATCTCTCCCTCATATTCTTGAGAAAGACTCTTTGACCTGTTAAATAGCTGACCATTACAGCTGAGTCCTATCCTTCTAATAAACTATCTCTAAATACTGTAAACAGCCAACAAAACTAGTATGTAGATAGAGAGTTAGCAGGGGAGGGGACATTTCCCAGGGTACTGCACAGAGTGCCACATGTATGACTGTTTGCCCCATGGGGAGAAGTCATGGGGGTGTGCTCGGTGCAAGGAGCTCCTGGCTCTCAGGGAACAAGTTCGTTCCCTCAAGACCAAGTTGGCAGATCTGCAGAAGCTCAGAGAGACAGAGACATGAGGACGAGACCTTCAGGAATGTGGTAGATGCATCCCACTCCAGGGCTGATAGCTCTGCTGTCAGGGAGAATGAAGGTCTCAGGGAAGGAGGAAATCAGGCTCAGGAAGAGGGAAGCCCATATGAGCCCATATCCTCTTGCACAGGGGATAATCCTCGGGAGTGGGGGCTCCTTGTAGTGGGTGATTCAGTCATTAGAGATATAGAGAGATGGGTTTGTGACCCGCGTGTTGACCGCACGGTGACTTGCCTGCCTGGTGCGAAGGTTGCAGACATCACGCAGCATCTAGATAGGCTCTTAGGCAGTGCTGGGGCAGAGACAGCTGTCATGGTGCACGTCAGCACCAACAATGTGGGGAAATGTAGATGGGAGGTCCTGGAAGCCAAATTTAGGCTGATCAGTAGAGTATTGAAGTCCAGGACCACCAAGGTAGCGTTCTCAGAAATGCTACCTGTTCCACGTGCAGGTACAGTGAGACAGGCAGAGCTGAGGGGTTTCAATAAGTGGATGAGACATTGGTTCATGGAGGAGGGGTTGAGATTTGTTAGGCACTGGGATACATTTGGGGGCAAGCAAGGCCTGTACGAAAGGGATGGGCTGCACTTGAACCCAAATGGAACCAGACTGCTGGCGCTTAAAATAAAAAAGGTTGCAGAGCAGCTTTTAAAATGACACCTGGGGAATAGCAGACAGGAGTTGGGCAGTATCCGGTTCGGCAAATGCCATCCCTTAAAGTGTGAGGGTGCAAAGGATTCAGATAAAACAGAAGGGGACAGAGCAGAAGCACATAAAGAGCAGACAGAAGGCTGTGCCAGCTGGTCAAAGAGTCAAAAGAAAGGTAGTGTATACCAGGTGAGAGATTCAACATATAGGTGCTTATATGCCAGTTCCAGAAGCCTCCAAGGCAAGAAGTGTGAGCATGAGTGCTTGGTTGCTAATGAAGAAATAGATATAGTGGGTATAACAGAAACATGGTGGAATAGTGAGAACCAGTGGGACACTATTATCCCTGGATATAAACTCTATAGAAAGGACAGGGAGGGGCACCTTGGAGGTGGAGTAGCACTTTATGTAAAGGAAGGGATAGAATCTAGCAAGCTAGAAAACCTAGGTGGACTGGAATCCTCCACAGAAACCCTGTGGGTGACAATACAAGGCCTGAAAGGAAATGTGCTACTGGGGACATGCTATCGCCCTTGGGATCAAAACACTGACAGTGACTGGGAGTTGGTGGAGGAAATCAGGGAGGCGTCAAGGACAGGCAGGGTTGTAATAATGGGTGACTTCAATTAACCACACATAGACTGGGTAAATTCACAGTCAGGTCATGACAAAGAGCTCAAGTTTTTAGATAGGCTGAATGGCTGTGCCCTAGAACAGTTGGTCTTGGAACCAGAGAGAAGGTGACCTTGGACTTAATCCTGAGTGGCACTCAGGACCAGGTATATGATGTCAGTGTCATCAACCCTTTAGGGAACAGTAACCATAGTGCCATCAAATTCAGCATGCATGTGTGGACAGAATCACCAAGGAAGTCTAACACAGACACTTTGAATTTCAGAAGAGGAAACTTCTCCAAAATGAAGAGTATGGTGGAAAGAAAGCTGAAAGGGAAAATCAGGAGAGTCTCTTTGCTCCAGTTTACTCAAAACCACAATACTAGAAGCCCAGTTAGATTGTATACCCCAAAGGATGAAAGGTACCACTAAGTCCAGGAGGATGCCAGCATGGCTAACAGGTACCGTCAAGAAAGCCATAAAAGGGAAGAAGACTTCCTTCCAAAATTGGAAGGCCTGTCCAAATGAAGAGAACAGAAAGGAACACAAACTTGGCAAAAGAAATGCAAGGCAACAATAAGGGAGGCAAAAAGAGAGTTTGAAGAACATTTAGCTAAAAGCATCAAAGGAATAACAAAAACTTCTTTAAATACATCAGAAGCAGGAAAATTGCCAGGGAGGAGGTTGGACCGTTAGACAACGAAGGAGTGGAATGGATTGTTAAGGAGGGTATGGAGGTTGCAGAGAAGCTAAATAAGTTCTTTGCATGCATCTTTACGGCAGAGAATACTGAGCATATACCTGTTCCTGAGCCAGGCTTTTTGGGGATAAAGGCTAAACAACTGAGTCAGATAGAAGTGAAAAGAGATGTTCTAAACCATCTGAAAAAACTGAAAACCAGCAAATTGCCAGGGCTGGATGGGATCCATCCAAGAGTCCTCAAAGAACTCAAATGTGAAATTGTCGACCTCCTTGCTAAAATATATAACTTATCCCTGCAATCAGGCTCTGTGCTGGAGGACTGGAAAGTAGCCAATGTAACACCGATTTTCAAAAAGGGGTCCAGGGGCGATCCGGGAAATTACAGGCCGGTTAGCTCAGTGTCCGTTCCAGGCAAATTGATGGAAAGCATCCTCAAGGATAAAATTGTAAAGCACATAGAAGAACAGGCCCTGCTGGGAGAGAACCAGCATGGCTTCCGCAAAGCTGAATCTTGCCTCACCAACCTTCTGGAATTCTTTGGGAGTAACAAGAAGTGTGTGTATCAAGGTAATCCAGTTGACATAGTATACCCGGATGTCCAAAAAGCTTTTGACACAGTTCCTCATCAAAGACTCCTGAGGAAACTTAGCAGTCATGGGATAAGGGGACAAGTACATGTGTGGATTGCTAACTGGTTGAAGGCCAGGAAACAGAGGGTAGGTATAAATGGAGAGTTTTCACAGTGGAGGGAAGTAAGAAGTGGGGTCCCCCAGGGATCTGTACTGGGACCAGTGCTTTTTAATTTATTCATAAATGATCTAGAAGTAGGGGTAAGCAGCTAGGTGGCCAAATTTGCAGATGATACCAAACTCTTTCAGGTAGTGAAATCCAAAACGGATTGTGAGGAGCTCCAAAAGGCTCTCTCCAAACTGGGTGAGTGGGCAACAAAATGGTAATTGAGGTTCAGTTTGGAAAAGTGTAAAGTGATGCACATTGGGACGAAAACCACCAGTTTCAAGTATATGCTGATGGGATCTTAGCTGTCGGTGACTGACCAGGAGAGGGATCTTGGGGTCATGGTGGACAGCTCATTGAAAATGTTGACTCAATGTGCAGTAATGGCAGCTGTGCGGAAGCTGTGAAAAAGGCCAATTCCATGCTACGGATCATTAGGAAGGGGATTGAAAATAAAACTGCTAATATTATAATGCCCTTATACAAAACAATGGTGCGGCCACACTTGGAGTATTGTGTGCAATTCTGGTCACCACATCTAAAAAAGAACATTGTAGAAATGGAAAAGGTGCAGAAGGGGGCAACCAAGATGATCAGGTTTCCCGAGCACCTTTCCTATGAGACAAGGCTACAACACCTGGGGCTTCTTAGTTTAGAAAAAAAAACACGACTGCGGGGAGACATGATAGAGGTCTATAAAATCATACATGGTGTGGAGAAAGTGGATAGAGAAAAATACTTTTCCCTCTCACATAACACTAGAACCAGGGGTCATCCCATGAAATTGAATGCCAGAAAATTTATGACCAGCAAACGGAAGTATTTTTTTTCACACAACACATAATCAACTTGTGGAATTCTCTACCACAGGATATGGTGACAGCCAACAACCTGGAAGGCTTTAGGAGGGATTTGGATAACTTCATGGAAGAGAGGTCTATCAACAGCTACTATTCGGAGGGCTATAGGGCACCTCCAGCCTCAAAGGCAGGATACCTCTGAGTACCAGTTGCAGGGGACTAACAGCAGGAGAGAGAGCATGTCCTCAATTCCTGCCTGTAGGCTTCCAGTGGCATCTGGTGGGCCACTTTGTGAAACAAGATGCTGGACTAGATGGGCCTTGGGCCTGATCTAGGAGGACTTTTCTTATTAATTATGGGGCTGCTGAAATCCCCATTTTTCCCTATGGAAAGAAGCTTAAAGACACAGAAACTTCAAAAATCATTTAAATATCATCCTTTTGCCTATTTTCTTTGAAATCTGAGTGGTAGATGCCACCCTTTGGGCACTACCACCCATCCCACTCTTTTGGCCTTGGAATTTTTTAAGAATCCAGATAGATTCACATTCAGATTCAGAAAATTTGGGTAGAAATCGAATCTGGCATGATTCGGGGTGGGGGGGGAGATTCGAACTCAAAACAAATTGGGGGTGATTTGATTCAGGTACAAATTGAAATGAAAAAATTGATTCATGCACACCCCTAATAATCAGCAAATGACAATGCACATGTAAATTGTATCTAAGTGGGAAGCCTTTGATGCATCTGAGATTAAACTGTGCAGGATGATGTGCAAGTGCAGGGTTGACATTTGCACTGAAATCCCCTCCACTGGGTACCCCATCCCCAACAAAACTATGATCCAAGCACTGGCAAAATGGTCACTCCAAACATTGGAGTGAGTAGGCAACAAGCACCATCATTCCACCCCATTGGAATGCATTTCCAGAGGCAGTGGAATGAGGAAAGAGCAGAATGCTGGGGAGGGGGCTTAGGCTAGCCCTGCATGACCTTCTCAATTCTTCATAGTACTGAGGTGGGTTATAGGAGAGGCTAAAGTGGCTATGACCTTAGAAGAAGAAGGAAGAGGAGCATGAGCTTAGTTGCATCAACAAAAACCCCATGCAACAATGTGCCTGTTATATAGTTGGCACTAAAATTTTGAAAAGCAAAAATTAGAAGTGAACTTCAGGTTTCCTCTCAAGAAATCTTCATCTGAGAATTGTCATGGGAAACCAAACAAATGTATACAAGACAAGTGAAGTTTCTTTGGTTGTATCTGCACATCTGTGGACAAGACGGTTGTTCTGAATATTAAAGATTCATAAATAAATAGATCTAATCACTTACCACTTTCAAAGAGCATTATCATCACCTCTCTATCATCTATGGACAAAATCATCCCCTGACAGCATGTTATGTTCCCAATGCAGCTCTGGCCACATGGAACAATGAATAGCTCTGAGCAAGGGTGAAAATCCCCATCCAGATTAAAGGGTATATCCAACCAAGTGACCTTTATTGATTCTGGTTCCCAGGGTTGTACCCTAATTTCATTAGTACTCTTCCTACCAATTGAATTTTAAGTGTTCCCATTGTAGAAGGAATAAGCTTCTTATACACATAAAACAAAGACAACAAAAAAGAACTGTCAAATTAACTGAAGATAAATTCAAGAACATTTGGTATAACAACCCTAATTAGATTTAAGCAAACTGAAAATGACTCAATCATTTGTTATGGAAGTAACAAAAAGATACAATAACATGAAAATAATTCTGATATAGTCATTCATCACTGCCAAATTATCATTAAATACTACAAGAAGAAATCGGCCTAAATTGTTCTTTAAAAGCTTTGAAATTGGAATATTGAACATTGTGGTAGATTTTGTGCAGATGATCAGATGATGCAAGTGTGAAGACAGCTCTTTATTCAAAATATCATAAGGCAACACAAAATACCCTGGAGAGGTGGTTTCTCTTCCAATTTCCATAACACAATGGTGCAGGTGGAATCAAATCAGTTCATTTTTAGTTTTGAGACAGCCTTAATATGAGCTATTTAATATACCATCCAGCAAGTAAAATTGGATAGCAGGTGAAGAATGAATCACTAGAAGATATTTTAATTTGACTTTTTCCCCCTGAACATTACATGGAAGCCACTGCTAGAACCAAATTTCTGGAAACTTAGCTACGGCTTTAAGAACAAAGCCCTGGTTTGTTTCAGCAAACCATTCTAAAACATATAGACTGTCTTCAGACATTACATGAAACGGTATGTAAATGTGGTAGAGGTTTGAATTTGTGGTCATCCAAATATATTTTCATTATCCATTTTCACCTCCAAACTTGAATTTCAAACTTCAGTTTGTAGTGACTTTTGATGCCAAAACCTCTGGTTCCAAAGGGCCATTGTGTCACCCGTATTCTGCCACCACCATAACCTGGGTTTTGTGCTGTGGCTCCTCCTGAAACTATAGAGAGGGAGGCTCAGAGCAGCCCAGAAATGGTCAGCTCTGTGCCAGCCGCATTTCTCACTGGCTGCCTCTTGAGCTCTTAACCGGGAGCATAGCAAGATTGAAGTGAGTCCTGGAACAAAAAGGCCCTGGAACTCTCCAGTCTGGCTATAATCCTGGTTCGATCTTACTCAAGGGTTAGACTTTTGGGTCCCCTGCCTTCCTCAACCTCGCTCCCTGGTATCTTTGCTGCAGAAATACTATAAGGTAGGGTTGTGCGTCTTGGGTCCCCCCCCCCGCTGTTTTGTTTTTAGCTCAAATCTGAAACACACCCATTTTGTTCTTTGTTCAAAACCAGCCAATCCAAAACACCCCAATTTTGTTCTTTGTTAGAAATTGCAAAATCTGAATCTGAAATGTTTTGGATTACCCTGGGGCAAAATAGTGGGTGGGAGTGGTAATGCCCAATGGGTGGAAGCTACCACCCAAATTTCAGAGGAATTGGGCAAATGGCTGATTTTTGGTGAATTTTTGAAATTTAAGATTTTTCCCATAGGGAAAATGCTACCAGACAATCTACACACAGAACATCTCAGAAACAACAGAACCCACCACCTCATGGGTTAGCAATCCATGTGGGTAGTTGGCACCCTATGTGCACTACACCACCACTCACTCTGGGCCACCCTGGTGCCCCCCAAGTGGAGTTATGGGGCTGCTGAAACCTCCATTTTTCCTCATGGGGAAAAATCTTAAAGAAGTGTAAACCCTTTGCCCAATTCCTTTGGAATCTGGGTTGTGGCAGCTTGGCAGACACCTATTGGGGCACTACCACCAAACCCACTCTTCTGCCCCTGAATCCATTCCCAGGCTGGCATGCAGTAGCCATAGCAGGCTGGGCTCAGGCTGGCAACAAGGCAGGTATAGCCAATGGCATCATGGCAACTTGAGGCATGTAATGCTGTAAACTAATTCTTTCTCTCTCTTTAATGAAGCAGAAAGGCAGAATGGCAACTACTAACTTGCTGAATGGATTGGAAAACCCCTCCTTGAACTCCCCCCACCCTTGCCCCTTCTTCGATCCTTCCCCTGGCCAGTGTGGGGTCAGTAAAGAGTGGCAAGAGGGAAAAGAACCAATGGGGAACAAGGAAGGAATCATCAGCAGGTCAGCCCATGGGGTCAGATCAGCCCACACTCATATGGGCACATGGATGAACAGAGCCCATCCATGTCACCAATCGGAAGGCTGGAAGGGCGGGAAATTCAAAGAGATGTCAAATACAAAATGGAGACTGACTCAGGGATCGCCACAAAATGGAGGTCCGAAACAACAAAACGTTTTGTAGCCAAAATAGGGATGTTTTGTTTTGTATACAAAACTTTTGGATCTGAAAAGTGGGTGTTTTGTTTTGTCTACAAAATACCCGAAACGGGCTGTTTTGGGTACAAAATATTTTGTATCTGAAATGTTTCACACATCCCTGCTATAAGGACATGGTGAAAAGCAAAACACCCTCAACAACCCTTTCTCTTGCTCTTATGCTAACAATATCACACACTACTAATGCATACAGACACGTTCACACACACACGCACACACATACACCTGTGTGTGCACATTCCATAGATTCAAGCAACATCAATTACACCTCTGTCATTTATATTCACCCGTCCATGCTGTCTCTCTCTGAGGTAGTTCACATGACTAGCCCTACCTGGGTAGAATAGGACTACCCCAGGTAGGGCTCGTCATGTGCAGTGCCGGATAGCCCTCATTTGAAACCTGGGCTAAAGGTGAGGTAGGGGGACATACATGTGCTTCCTGCCTCACACCTGGGTTGTGTAGATGCTTGGGCTGCTAGCGGCTCCTTTCAGGCTGATGGCAGCCATGCTTACCTCAGGGCCAAGGGTAGGAGCAGCTTCTAGCTGGGAGATATCCCAATGCGTTGTACAATATCTGGTAGTCTGGCTTCTTTCAGCCCAACCCTAGTTTGACATACTGCTTGCCACCTGCCACTCATGTGGATGAACAGAGCTCATCCATGTGCCCCGATAATGTGTGGGGAGGTTGAAAGGATCCTGCCTTCCCCCCCAGCCCTCTCCAGCTGCAAGTTTGTGTGAATGAACTTTCTGTCTCACACAGTCAAAATTTTTCACAGGAAACTGAGTTCCAGATTTACTGCAGTATTTGGGTGGCAAACTGAATCCAATTGCTAAGGAATGCTTTGGGAGGGGAAAGCAAAGAACACAAGTAGTATATAGAGTATGCCACTTCTGTAAATGTAGCATTTTAGAAATCTGAGCGGCTGTTGTATGCCATTCTTGTAAATTAATATGGATGAAGTTTTTGTTGTTTTTTTACATGGGTAGAATTCAAATGAAGTTCACTGTGACAATCTATTGTTTAAAATGGTTACCTGCTCTAGTTTACTATGAAACCTCCATGAAGAAAGGAGCAAACAGTTTTGTTAGGGAAATGTAGGATGGAAAGAAACAAGTTTGGTAAGTATTCTGCTACTACTGCTGTATCTCTTTTCAACAAAAAGTTTGCAAAACAGTTTACATAGAAAATTAATAAGGATATAGTTCCTTGTCCTCAGAGGACAGAAACATAAGGTAGACATCAGCAACAGCCACTGGAGGGATGCTATGCTGGGAATGAATAGTTCTCTCCTTATAAAGAGAATCACTACTTTGAAAGGTGATTCTTTGAAAAGTCTTTAGCAGTGGTATTCCAGTGTGGGGTTTTGGGGGGAATAGTACTGATTGGGACATAATGATGCCATATAATGCAGCTGTTTTGCTGTCATGTCACTCTATCCTGAGACAGATTCATAAATATTCAAACTTCCATTGGGTAGGAACGGTTAGGAATGTCATCACATTTGCTATTTTCCCTGTGGTCGATTTGGATAGTTACAGGAAGTTTTCTACAATTGTCATTGCTCACACACTTTGTTTCCAAATACTTCACAGATCTTTTCCTTTTACTGCTCTCAAGACAGTGATTCAGTATGATCTGAACCATGAAACCACACCTCTCCCATTCCTCTGACTTGGCTGGTTAATGGGAAAACTAGATCATTTAAAATGTCTTACTTCAGAAATAAATAATCACCATAGCAACAACATAATTCATCAGGACAGCTTAAGAGTTTACCAGTTCTTTGTACTTTTCCTTATAAGAACCGATTGGGTTAGGCCCCAGAAGCATCAGTGAATCAATGCTTTACATTTTTCTCTGGATTGTCTATTATTTGCATTTCTCTACAACTGTATGCAACAGACTGGGGCAAGTCAATCCACAAGGCTGGAGCTGGCATGCCTTTGGTCTCCTTTAACACTCTATCTTTATTCATTTTGTGTCACTTCCTTTGATTCCCTTTCTGACAATTTGGCCTGGCATGATCTCATAGAATCAATTAATCAACCTCTGTTGGGAATACAGCTTTAGCAAAAAAAATTAAAATTAAAATTAAGCAGGGCCAGTCACACATTTCCATGGGATCATGTTCCAGAAAGCTGCAAATAGGTTTCCACAAGACTGGGGTCCAGCAGGAAAACAAGCACAGAAGGTGCAGGCAAACTCCAAACCTGAGGTCTAAAAAACCCCTTTCATACAAATGGTACATAAGAAGCACATACTAGCACTCTGACATCCCTTTTCATCTATAGGACAAAGCTGTCATTAAACAAATGGCCTCTGCTCTGTGCCCTTAGAATTCATTTGATCTACAGACATTGCCAGGTGGTAATATTTATCTCCATGTCTTGAAAAAAGATTTCTACATACCAAACTGTTGTTAAACACACAAGTATGGGCCAGAGCAGTTGGCAAACCTGGCAGCATGTAGATAGAAAATCTGTGTGTGCTCTGTTAGGTCCATAGTCACAGGCAAGCCTAGTGCCCTTGAAGGCTGTGCCAGGCCCTCTCCAGGTATTTGGTTTGGTCTGCATGGAATGCATTGATGGGGTGATCCCTTGCAACACCATCCTAGGTCACTGCAGGACAGACCCCCACACCAGGATCCTTTGCACTCCCCAGGGGCGTAACAAGGCTGGAATGGGTCCAGAGACAAAATTTTAAAATGGGCCCCTCGCTGATACACACACACACACTTCACAATATATAGTCATGTGACTTGCCTCTGGGGGGGGGCCTCGAGGTGCGGGGGCCCCAGGCAGCTGTCTCCTCTTGCCTAATAGTAGTTACGCCCCTGATTGCCACACTAGCTGCTTACTCTCCCACCATTCTGCAATGTGATCATTACTATTCAGCAGCCTCTCTTTATTGTTCAGCAGTCTGTGTTTGCAAATAAAATTATTATTATTATTATTATTATTATTATTATTATTATTATTATTATTATTAACACCTAATCAGCCGTTGTCAAAAGATTGCGCAGACTGACTACAAACAAAGGCATGACAAGGTAGCAGGGAGGATACACTGGAACATCTGCAAAAAATACAAGCTACCTGTAGCCAAAAATTGGTGGGACCATCAAATTGAAAAAGTTGTAGAAAATGAAGATGTAAAAATATTATGGGACTTCCGACTACAAACAGTCAAACATCTGCCACACACTACACCAGATATAACTGTAGTCGAGAAGAAAGAAAAACAAGTGAAAATAATCGACATAGCAATACCAGGGGATAGCAGAATAGAAGAAAAAGAAATAGAAAAAATCACCAAATACAAAGATCTACAAATTGAAATTGAAAGGCTGTGGCAGAAAAAGACCCAAATAATCCCAGTGGTAATTGGCGCCCTGGGTGCAGTTCCAAAAGACCTTGAAGAGCACCTCAACACCATAGGGGCCACAGAAATCACCATCAGCCAATTACAAAAAGCAGCTTTACTGGGAACAGCCTATATTCTGCGACGATATCTATAACAATTGACAATAAAATTCTGGCATCCCAGGTCCTTGGGAAGGACTCGATGTCTGGATAAAACAAACCAGTCAATAACACCTGTCTGACTGTGTAAACAAGAAATAATAAAAAATAATTGATTAATAATCAAATGTTATGGTCAAGTGCATCTGTTAAAACAGAGAGCAAATATTCACACTTGTTGCTTGGGATTGCTAAGACTGGTACAGCAATGTGCTGCCTACTTGGTGTGTGTGGGGGGGAGATGTAATGTGGAATATACCGAGCTTTATTAAGGGCTGTGTGGAACCACAATGCTAGACCCATGTGGAAGAGCAGTGTCTTAGTAGCACTAAAGAGCCCTAGTAGGCCAGGGACCATTAACTCTCAAATGAAGGCTGAGTTTATTGTTAAAGGTGAGTCACTGGGTTGCTTACAAAGGGTATGGAGGATAGGAAACAATGATGTGCTACTGCTAGGTTCTATGAGGTTTGGGTCAGTAGTTACTCCAGCTCAGTGTACTGTAAAAGGGCAGTATCCTGACTGGCAGAACAGTCAACATTTAGAAACCATTTATAAGTATAAAGCAAACAGTGATCTTTGGTGGCAGCAGGGCGTCTGCCAATTTGTACTTCAACAAAGAGATTAATCAGCTACTTCCCTGGTGACTATTGCAGGGAAGATAGATAGTGCAGATTATCTATGTATTTATCAAGCAATTAGCAATACTGATCCTGCTGCTGAACAGGACACATATACATTTTTTGCCCTGAGGTTCCCACAGTCAAATCAAATCAAAATTTTTATTCAAATTATTGGCATGATGAAGTATGTACATAAATACAGGGATGAAGGTGGCCCCATGAGACTTCTAGCCACTTGGTCCTTCTAATGGTGTGTGGGGGGGAGGCGCATCTGGAAGCTAGGTTACAGTATCTGTCTTAGGCTGAGTCATCTTGAAAGTTAAATTTTGATGCCACCACGTTATTCCCCTGAAGAAACACACGCAACCCGATCCTGTGCATGTTTACTCAGAAGAAAGTCTCAAAGTAAATGGGGCTGACTGCAGTCGCAGTTACGTGTGAATAAGCTTGCTGCTGCCCCCTCTTCCCAGGTAATGATGGGAATGGAACAGAGAGCCCAGCCCAGCCGATCTCTCGTCTCCCACCGCCCCATGAACTGCAGTCATTTTTATCTGAACTCTTCGCTGCTGCTATCCCAAACGTTCTCCCTGGGATTTTGCTGGGCAGATGAAATTAAATCTGCCTTGGGGTGTGTTGAACGCTTCTCCGCACAACACGCACCCAACGCCTTGCTTTGGATAACTGTCCCAAAACTGGTTTTGTTGCAATGAGAAATAAATTAAAGCGCAACGATTAGAGAGACTTCTGATACTGTGGGTGGATAAATGGGGCAGATCGCAGCCGTTGCAGCCCCAATTCTCTGCATGGGCGGCTCGGAAAGGGAGCGGAATAGGATTTACTCCCAGGTGAAGCATGGCAATCGCCCCGAATCCACCAGCAGCACATATAACCGCAGCCCACCCGCAAGGGAAACCTCCAACCGCTTGTGCGCCTCAGCCTCCCTTTCTGCCTTGGAAGGTGCATGCGGGGGAGCAACTGCTGCCGCCGCCAACATCAGGGAGCATGCTGTGGTGCTGCGGCATGGATGGACCCCACCCCACTTCTCCCCCCCACCCCAAAAAACCCCTAAGTTGCACAAACGCTGCCGCAGCACCACGGCATGCTCCCCGATGTTGGCTGTGGCGGCAGTTGCTCCCCCAAGGCAGAAAGGGAGGCCGAGGCACACAAGTGGTTGGAGCTTTCCCTTGCGGGTGGGCTGCGGTTATATGTGCCACTGGTGGAATCGGGGCGATTGCCATGCTTTACCTGGGAGTAAATCCTATTCAGCTCCCTTTCCGAGCCCCCCATGCAGAGAATTGGGGCTGCAATGGCTGTGATCCTGGGTGCACGTTTTATTGGGGAGAACGCCATATGATGCAGGCGGGTGGCGGTTGTCGGGCGGGGAGGGTGGGGAAAGTGGGACATGCCCAAGCCAGCGGGCAGAGAAGTGGCTGGGCCACCATGGGGGGGGGCAGGGGGGAACTTGGGACAGTCAGACTAAGTGAACAGAACACAGTGTCAGTCAGCTAACTAACCTGAGGCTTCCTGAGCCTCTTGCTGCTCCATGTTGTGTTAAGTAAGTAACACAGAGTGAGTCTCCTAGCTTGCTTGCTTGCTTGCTTGCTAGATAGATTGGCGGTAAGGCACGAATAACGGCAGCGACCTCTTCCTTCCTTGCTTGGCGTCACTGTGTTAGGCAGCAGTAGCAGAGCTGATCATGCGCCTTTCTGGATCACGTGGTGCGCAAAGGAGGAGGAGCCCACGGCCACAACTAGGCAAAAGGGTGGAGGGCGGACGGAGGCAGCAGGCAGGAAATACGGCGCTCCCCGGAGCCAGAACAAAGGCAGAATTTTTTTAAAAAAAATTAATGCACTCATTCAAGGAAGCTGGGGCCAGCGCTGGGTGGGGAGGCACGTGACATGTCTCTTGGGGGCCCCCTAAGCTGGGGCCCCCCAAGACAACTGTCTCCCCTTGCCCAATCATAGTTACGCACCTGGCACTCCCCGTATACATATCCCCTCCTAGGAAGTCTTAATGTTCCTTTCCCTTTCCCAAGTAACAAGGAAATAATGCCCCCCAGACCCCCCCCCAAATTGCAGTGTGATTTAATTAATTAATTAATTAATTAATTAATTAATTAATTTTAATTTTATTGTTAAATTTATACCCCGCCTCTCATTAAGAAAATCCCAAAGTGGCTCACAACAAAATTTAAAAATAAGATTTAAAAAGTCACATTAAAATATTGAACTAAAAAATATTAAAACACAAGCATAAAACTAGTACAAAATACAAGAAGCAGCAGTGGAAACAATCATATAAAAGCCTGGATAAAAAGCCTCAATTTGACATGCTTTCTAAAAACTGTGATGGAGACTGAGGAGAGGATACCCACCGGGAGAGCATTCCAGAGTCTGGGTGAAGCAACAGAGAAGGCCCTGTCCCAAGTGCACAACAACCTAGCCTCCCTCATTGTCGGCACCCATAGCAGAGCCCCCTCAGAGGACCTCGTCAAGTGAGCAGCAACCCTTGGGAGCAGGCGGTCCCTCAGGTATCCCGGGCCCAAACCATTAAGGACTTTAAAGGTCAAACCCAGCACTGTAAATTGAAACAAACTGAAACAAACTGGCAGCTAGTGCAACTCTTTCAGAATGGGTGTGATTTGCTCCCATTGGGCAGCTCCAGATAAAACCCTAGCTGCTGCATTTTTCATTAGCTGCACTTTCTAGATATTCTTCAAAGGCAGCCCCACGTAGAACACATTACAGTAATCCAGCCGTGACGTGACTAAGGCATGGGTAACTGTGGCCAGATCTGCCTTCTTGAGAAAGGGACGCAGCTGGCACACTAGCTGAAGCCATGCAAATGAACCCCTGGCCACCACCTCCACCTGAGCTTCCAAAAGCAGAGCCAGATCCAGTAGTACCCCCAAGCTGTGTACTTGCTCCTTCGAGGGGAGTGCAACCCCATCGAGAACTGGTAAAATTTCTTCATCCCGATTGGCTCTCCTACTGACCAACAGTACCTCCATCTTGTCCAGATTCAATCTCAGTTTATTAGCTCACATCCAACCCATCAGAGCCTCCAGCCCCCGATTCAGGACATCCACCGCCTCCCTAGGATCAGGTGACAAGGAGAGATAGAGTGGAGTGTCATCTGCATACTGCTGACAACTCATTGATTAACAATTTAGAACTGAAACTGTGGGGTTTGCCAACCTCTGGTTTTGTGCTACATCTGAATTCGGCCATTGCTCACTAAATACTGATTCAGTAGAAAGACTTAGGCTCCTCCCCACCTTTGTTTTCTGCTCCTTGTAGCCTTATAATCTAGCCATTATCCAGTTTTATTACTTAGGCTTTTATGTATTTCTGACTTCTCATGTCTTTTAATCTTTTACATCAATTTTCATGCCCCCCTTTTTATGACTTTTATGACTTTTATTGCTTTTCAGGCTTTTATGCCATGCTTCTGGTGCACTTTCTACTATTTTTAGTATTTTTAGTATTATTATGGACCTTAAGAATGAAGGTAAATATATGGAATGGTACGTTCTATATGTAATCACTTTTTATCTACTCTCACTTTTAACATATAATCACCCTTACACTTTATGCTGCTCAATGACTGACTGACTGATTGATTGAAAGATTGATTGATTGAATTCAGCCATTAGTACTATAAGCGTTTGAAGTAATACTGTGCTTTTATATAATTCTGTTCTATGATTAACAGTACATTGGAATCCTCTAGTTGGTTTATGCATTACTCTTAAGCACACAAAGCCCTGTCCAATCGATGACTACAGCAATCTATGCAAAACAAATAAGAGATAAACCGCTATGGTCACCTGAACTACAGCTCCAGACTTATTGTTCTCCCTTACTGTTTTGGACGGTATTAGCAATCCCATTCAGACTAATGGCCATTGCCAGTTTCTATTGTATACCTGTAATCATCAATCACCTCAGCCTACCAATAAGCATTTTCAATCTGTTCGATTCTGTTGGTTTCTAATGATCAACAGGGTTTGTTTATAATGATCAGATTAGCTGTTCTTTAATCATTGTCTATTGTTTCAACATGTGAGAGGATTTCACAGCTCATTGACTGTGCTGACTCGTAATCTGCATGGAGGAAACAATGTTGCAGCTCATCAAATGTAATCAGCTACTAATTGAAAGGAAATGAAATTTTACAATTATGTGGCACCTTTCAACCACACAGGATCACATATCCTTGCAAGAGCTGCATGCCAGAAACACTTGACAATCTCTCAAGTGCTGTCACCTCAGGGGTGGAATTGAGTAGCTATTTTATACCAGCACATGCTATTGAAAATGTAGTAAAGATGGGGAATGCAGAGGATGTTACACCCCCTTCAAAAAACCCCACCAAAAACCACAAGGACTTGAAGCACAACTACAATAAAAAGGGGATGTCCTTCAGTTTAGCCAGAACATCTGGGAGAGAGCAGCTGTTATCTGTTACATATTTGCTGAATCTTCTCCCCTATTGTGTGTAATTTTGGGCAGAATTCTTGTGGAAAGGTAGCTGTAGCATTTTGAAATGAATCAAATATGTAAAGGGGACAAAGATACCTAAAACAGTATAGGTGAAATACTGGCCAGAGAAACCTAAGTGAGGATCAGGGGCTTTTGCTTGTTTCATATTATAAATGCAATATTTCAGAAGAAATTTCAGCAGAAGTATGAACAACATTGTCCTTTTCCCAACTGACTAATTAATTAATTGATTAATTTTTACTTAGGATATCAGCATGGCCTGGCATTGGCATAGCAAGGAGTTGCTCTGGCTGCTCTTCCTGTTTAATCAATAGCTGCATTCGCACGTAACGTGAAACCAGAGGTTGCTGAACCCACGGTTAATTTTTGTAACGGTGAATTGCATCAAAGACGTTCATCCAACCACAGCCCGGCAACTTTCAGTTAAAGGTAAAGGGTACCACTCCCTCTTCCTGGTCTGCCAGGAAGTTCTATAGTGCTCTCATCACCAGACTGTGGACAAGGCATCAAAACATCTGCAGGGAGGCAACTATTTGCCGCAGTCTTAAAGGAGGCGTACCAAGCATGACCATGCCTTTTCTGAATGAATAGACTGCTTGCCCTTGGCAATGAAAAGACATTTAAACCCCTTTAAATGCCATGCAAGTCCTTCTGACAGCAATTGCACCACCGTCCTTGTAAGAGCCCCACAACAAAACAGTCTCACACAAGCATAATTTCTGGCAGCCGGAAGATGGAGAGGTACTATTATTCTCTTACTCTGGGAAGGGAACATAATGACTTCCTATGAGGAAATATACATAAGGGATGGCAAAGGATCCTGAGGTCTGGTCCACTGTGACCAAAGATGCTCTAGCAATGGCTCACCATGGCAAAGCAGTCCATGGAGACCAAACCACACTTTTGTCCCTACGTGAGCTTGCCAACTGAGTATTCACCCTCTCATTAGAGGGCCAGTCCCCTGGGAGAGGACCAGAGGTTCCAAGACCTTTGGTCTTCCATTGGACTGCACTCTCATGAGTTAAGCCATCCAAAAAGGCCCCCTCACTTGTGTGAGACCCCCATTCACTGTGGTTAATATTATAACTTTTACACAGCGACCCCCCCCCCCTCCACAGGCAATCCTTCCATGCACCCAGAGAAGAATTTGTTGCTCCATGTGTCCAGGCAGTACTGGGTGAGTAGACTAGGGAAACTCCAGGACTGGGGATACTTCATGACTCTCTTTCAAATTTCTCGGGTATGGGCCCGCATTGTGGCAAATGCAGATCAGCCACCATGGGGAATCATGGGAGAGGGGAGCCCCGATTATCAGTGATCCCAGGAGAGTTGGGCCACCGTGCAAGGCAAAAATAAAGATGAATATGTTGCAATGGGCAGTTGGACTAACAGAGGTGGGCATCTAGAAGCATGGCAGGCATGGAGCCGGTGCATTCCTGGGCAAGTCTGGGCCACTCTCTCTATGATTTTGGTTCCAGAAATAGCATGAAACCCTGGTTATGGCAGTGTCTGCATATGGATGTAACGTGGCCCCCCTCCCCAAACCTCAGGTTGGAGTGCTGAAACTCACTACAGACTGAAGGTTCAAACTGGAATTTGGTGAGGGAAACTGCAGGTAGCTTTGGGTGTGGAACAACACCTTCATGCATTCAGACATACAGAGATTCCAACCTCTGCCCCATTTAACTGTGGTTTGTCATTATGTGCAAATGAGACCAATATTTTCAAATGCTACCAAGTGGCACAGAAAAGAAATGCTCTGAAATGGCTTCCGTGCCATTCGAATTAATGTAAAAAAGTTTCTCCATTTTTTCTCTCAAAGGGGCTGAAACCACTGGCACAATTAGACAAAGAGCCCTTTCTCATGACCAGTAAGAAAAGGCTACTCAGTTTTCAGGGAAGAAGCCCGCAAGTGCTTACCTCCCTGAAGACAATCGTTCTGCCATCCCTGGGACGATGCATCGCCTGCCCAGATGAGCACTGGCTGCTGCTTACAGCTCCAAGGGTTGGGGTGCTAGAACACACTGTCCCGCCTCCCGGAGCTCCAATAAGACAGCACACAAGTATGCGGTGCATTATGGGGATGCCCCTTCCCCTCCCTGGGTCTGCCACTTGTGTCTGCAAGCAGCTGCAGCTGACACATGAGCAGCATAATGGGGTTAGGAGAGCACTCGCTCTCCTAATCCCATTTTAAGGAGAGGCTTTGTAGGCAGGTTGGCCACCATGGTGCCACCAGGATTGGCCCCATCCCAGCAGTTCACACGTGCATGCAAAACCTAGCTAGGCTCCCTTAGCCCAGGTTTGCACTCGCATGTGATTAGCCTCAATGGCTTTGATTTCACCTTTGATGGTGAGAACATGAACTACCCATGATGTAGTGGTCATGTGTTCATGTTTGCAATGAACACATCCAAATCCAGATTTTCCAAGCCAGTACAAAACTGCCCGAACTAGGTTTTGTTGTGATTTGATAAATGTGTGTTGAGTTGTTTGTTATGTGTGCTTCTGGTGACTACAGAGAAAAACTCAGGCCACAATTTCACCTTCTCAAAAAGCTTGAGAAGCTTAATGGAGCTGTTTAGTTTGAGTAATCACAGAGCAAGAATAAGAGCAGTTTGAGAAAAGAAGTTGACAAATTATCAAAAGTAAATGGTCTTAGAGACAAAGTTTGTACTTTGAAACTGCATTTTACTTATTTCCTGAACGGAATAAGCTTTCAAGTTGAAGATTCAGCAACAGATATTCTTGAAGGCCCCCATTTCCTCAGACTGAAAATGAACATTTTGAGGCTAATTCTTTTTGCCCCAACATGTATGAGAGAAATATGGGTTAGTCTGCTAGGCAGGAGATTCTGTAACCTCTGACCTTGTCTGCAAACTAAATTTCCAGAAATGCTTTTTATTATGAGAACACTGGAGCAAAAATGCATTAACAATGCGTTCTGGTCTATATCATTCTGCAATACTGCTCATCTTATAACAGAAATGAAAACAAAGTCCTTGATTCACACTGCCATGTTCTTTTTGTTCCCATGGTCTTTGGTCTTGGTTAAAAGTCTTATCAAAATAATGTTGGAATGTCACCAGATTTGCTTGAAATAAGTAATATCATATTCTTAAAAGGTCAGACATGACTGTTTTACTCTTCCTTTATTGTCTGAAACTTAGGCCTAATTGCCTGCCTGCTGAAAACACTGTTGGCAAATGAACAAATGGATTAATGATGTTCCCAAGATATAAGCTCAGTTCATGAAAACAGTTGACCACTAGGCTTTGCTTGGGGTTTGTAACAAATGCTCAAGATCTATTTTTCAGAAATAAACCATCCAAAATCCAAGAAAAAGTTCCCAATTATATGAGATTCAATGAACAGAGAGGAACAAAACAGCAGCTGATAAGAGTTAGGCAATAAGCAACATTTGAAGCAGAACTATATATTTGAGCTGGTTATAGCATTTTTCTGCAAAGGGAAAGAGGGAGGTAAACAGAAAATCTAGCAGAATAATTCTGACAAAATGTGGGATTAAGATGCACATTTATCCATTAATGATCCCAGGAGACCACAAAGAATCTTGAGGTTTACCATTCAGATCATGTGCCATATCCATTTCATCCATTATGAAATGTGATTGAAAACATGCTACCCAAAATGACTTCTGGATATCTTGTGTAGTCTGGGTAGCCATGACCCCTCCAGGAGCAATCAAAGAGCACTGATTACATGCAATTAAAAAAACAAAACAACCCAAAACAATAACAAGATGATCAACACGTTTGCCTTGCCCCTTTGTAGGTAGAAAGAGCTATGTCAAGTTTACTTTTCCACTTTTGCTAGGATTGTCCATCTGTTTCTAAATGTTGTGAGGAAATGTTGGGAGGAACACAATATACTTTAAAAGTAAGTTAAGTCATGAATTGCAGGATTGCATATGAACTTGCTTTATCAAGAGTCTTGATAAAATATACTCAAAGTAATAATTTAGATTGGCTCAGATTTTGGTAATGAAAATGTCCAATCTTTCTCATATCATAAAGCAGTTTGAGTTGGAGAATATGTGTGGCTTTCCCCATTTGAATTATCTGTATATTATCCTTTGGATCTAAGATAGGAAAACACCAAAGAACAATGACCATGAATGGCAAATATTATCTGCCTATCATCCTTTAAGATGGGGAAAACATAATACCACAGAATGGAATGGAAAATGAATGAATGGAAATGAATGGAAAATGAATGGAAATTATGAATGGAAAAGCTTAGGTATATGCAAAAATTGAGAAAAGGACCAAAGATCCATTCAAAACAGAAAACATAGAGTTCATTCTCACGAGCAGCTCTACCTGGGCTAGCTCAGCACTACCCAGTTAGAGCTGCTTGTGAGAACTGCCAGGGTTGGGACTGTCCTGCCTTTTCTTGGCTGGGTAGCCTGGGTTTTGTTTTGTTTTTTAATCTAGGCTAAAAGCGAGGTAGGAGGGTATGTGCATGCCCTCCTCCCTCACAGCCCAGTTGTGTGGGCTGCCAGGCTACTGGCAGCTCCTTTCGGGCTGCCAGGAGCCATTTAAATGATAGACCAGGGAAGGAGTGACCTGGCCTCTAGCATTGCCACAATGTACTGTGCTGCTCATGTCACGCACTGTGGGACTCCTGGAGGATGCACTATGTTTTCCTGGCCTCCAGTTCATGGCACTGTTCGTTGCAGTGGCAATCATGTGGGCAGGGGAGTGGTGCGGCTGTAGGATCACCGGCAGTCATGTGGTGGATGGTAGGATGGTCCTGCCTTCCCCTAAGACCTCCCTGTCCCTGGGTCATAAGAACAACCTCATAGAATTGCATTGCCGATTTCTAAGGAGAATAGAACCTTCATTATTATAGTTCTAGGTTCTTTTTAAAAACAAAACAAACGAGTCTTCTGTTTTAGAACTTTCATTGGGCCTGGGCCTGTTTGTTACTCTTATGGGAGCAGATGATACACTTACTTCACCCTCCCACCAACGCTCACTCCTATGTCACACTTATTTCATCCTGTCTCGTAAGGCATTTTTTCCGGCCTATATTTAAGCAATAAGACATGACAGGCTGTGCATTGCTGGATGATTATTGTATGCTTTGGGTGGTGTTCTAAGGCAAGAAGCTGAAGGCTTCCCTTTAAGTGTCTCTTTGCTATTATGAAATGGAATTTATAAATCAAAATATAGGGGGGGAAGGAAATCAAACCTCTGCACTTACAGGGCGTTATTGACATGAGCATGACATCACTGACAGTTAGTTAGAAAGCTCCACTTATATTCAGACCTTTAAAGCCATTTCATAATTTATAGTGCAACCAGGAAACAAATTTTTGCCTTCAGATATGTATGCCAGCATTGCAGGGATTATCTCCAGAAGACACTTTAGTTAATTGATTTTAAAGAATTATCATTTCATCTGAATACTACCAGGTCTAAAGCTGAACGTCTTAGTTGTGATGCTTGCGACTCAAAAGAGTTCAGAGTTTCAGCTGAGTTTCGGCACAACTGAATAAAATAAAAAGAACCTATTATTCTGAACAAATTAATTACTGCCAATACATAATTGAGTCATCTGTCAAACCAATGTTCTGTAAACTTCAGTGGCCTCACTCCACATCCAATATTTTTTTAACTTGGAGAATTTTTACATTTTATTCTATTAAATAATTGGTATCAATAAATAATTGGTATCAATTGTACAATATTTTATATGTATAAAAACCAGATAGTTACATTAATTAATGACTGGATACTTTTCCCATCATAAATACAAAGCCACTTAATCATTGTCTCACCCTGAAGTGCTGCTCTTGGCTATTTTTGCTTTGTTCATCCTTATTCTGTTTAAGCATACATTTTCTTCTCTTTAGTCTTGTGGTATTCTACAGCCCTCGTCGCTATATAAGGGGAAATTAGTGGAGTAAATTGATGTTAACACTGATGCTCTGAATTTGATCCTCTAAGAAAAATAAGATACATGAAAGATTTAAAAAGTTGGCTAAATAGGAGTGTCTTTAATGACAGATGGTTCATTGGTCTGCTATATACCAGTTCTCTGAACATAAAAACATAAATTGCATATGCATCTTTGTTTATATTAAACTTCCTCTGAAAAGCAGTTGTCATTTCTCATAGTTTTCAATTTACACACACACATACACACTCCCTTAGAAAAGGTCAAACAGAAGTTGAACTGTTAACTCTGGTTTGGGACATATAATTTTTTCATATGCATAACCTAAAATTAGGTTTGCTGTGTACAGCTTCATTTAACCAAAGTCAACTATGCTTGAGCACAGCTAGTGTTTCTTATAGGATTCTGAAGCCATTACAGAATGCTTACTTTACCACAAAGCTTGGTTCCTATGAGGGACAGCCATATGCATTCCACAGTGTCAACACCCACAAAACCTAACTCTAGAGATGCTAGAGTTACTGGTCGGATTCTTTGTGGTTCCATATACATATTTTCATAGCACTTCACACTATAAATTATAGCAGTGAGAAGTGTGACCAATGCTGCCATAATGGATGGGTGCAAATTTTATTCAGAACATTGCAACTGGTCTTACTGTATGAAATAATAGATGCTTATCCACAGATCTACATGGAAGTTCATCTAGCCCTTCAGAAAAAATAAGGGTCTTGAAACAGATGAAAATAAGTGCAAGAGTCTCTCTGTCCTTCCTGGCAATGCCCCCACCATTTAAGAACATTTTCTTTTCTTTGTTTAATGCTTTTTAGGAATAAATTTGACTAGACTAAAGACTGCTTGAGCTAGTCTAATCAATCCATTTCCATTCCATTTGCTTGTATGGGACAAGGAAAAGGAACTATGATTAGGAATTAGATAAATAGATTAAATATAACATCTTTCACACCACTACAAGGTCTCCCCTTTGTTGATTATATAACTGCATAGCTTCTAGATCTCTGATTAGCAGCTGATCCACTTGCCAGTGCTACTGGATCAGGTAGCAGTAAGGGGGAAATCACCCCTATTGCCCCACAAAAAATATTATGATGTAGAGTTTAGGTGACAGAGCTAGGATTAGATTCAGTCGGATTCATATTCCTTCCTTTTTTCATTTGCAGGGAACTGATGATTCACTTCAAATGTTCCTTATTTTCATTATAGAGAAATGAACTTATGAATACCAAAGTTTGGCTTTCTGGTAGTTATATATTTTGTTTCTTAGCTTCGTCTGCATTTTCAGTGCCTTATCTGCTTGTTTGTTTTTGTGTTTTTCCCAGTTCTTGTTGGACCGGAGTTAAGAAAGTCCTGGAATTTCTGCACATAGATAGACATTCTGGCAAAAAACATTTCTTGCGGATGGCTCCATCCTTATCAAGTAACCCAGAATCAGTAATTAAGAAACTAGAAAAGCCTCAAGATCCCACAACAGCCAAACTTGATTGAGATTCCACTTTTCCATTCCCAATACATCCTTGAATTGGATCTTCTGGTCAATGATCTTGTGCTCATCCATCATGCTGCTCGTGCAGTGCATTTAGGGATTTCTGGAGGCCGGGACTTGTTTTCCCAGCCTCTGGACATCCGCACTGCTGGGATATTAACAAATAAAGAATATCCAGTTCTGACTCTAGGTCCATGTGGGCCCTCAGACACGTGCCATGGTGCCCCCATTGCTGTGACAGGGTGGGGTTGCATTACCTGTTGCCATCAGTTAGTTGAGAGAGGGAGAGTCACCATCTTTGTGTATCCTCACAAAGAGAGGATTTTCACAGCCATAGATCTGTTTTGAAGTAGACTAAATGCTGAATCTTGAAATAAATACATGGGAAGACAAGGAGCATGATTTACCACAGTTAACACCGCTGACAAAGACTTTATCAGTTGAAACATTGGATTGTCAAAGCATCTCCTTGCACTGCACTACATCATGGGAATACAAACTACATGTGATACAGTATACTTCATATATCTGATATAGACAGTTGTTCACTCCTTTGAAGCTCAGGACTCCCATTTGAGCATCCCTTTGGGGACTTCTTTTGTATATACTTTATACGCTTATAGATCTTTCTCTATATATTTGTTGATGGCCTGTAACTTTCCTAAAGAGAATCTATTTTGTTGTTGTTTTACATATATACTGTTTAGATTTATACATGTTTTATTTGGATTACTGTTATCAGTAAATGTTACCAAATATGTTATTTGATATTTATATTGGTATAGATAAAGGTATAGAGTACACATCTGTAGCAGTAGCAGTTTGGAGTGTTTTTAGGTGGGGTCAGTCATGGGCCTGGCTAGTGCCCAGGTAAACAACCCCTGATATCAGCCGTGAATACCCTACTTACTTGGCAAAGTAACACTTCTAAAGTGGTTGTGCTGTCAATTCGGTGTCGACTCCTGGTGACCACAGAGCCATGTGGTTTTCTTGGTAGAATACAGGAGGGGTTTACCATTGCCTTCTCCTGCACATCATTAGAGGATGCCTTTCAGCACCTTCCTATATTGCAGCTGCCTGATATAGGAGTTCAGCATATTCTGGGAAACACACCAGGGGGGATTCAAACCAACAGCCTCCTGTTCTCTAGGCAGTTTGCTTCCCCACTGCACCATTAGGTTGTGCTTCTCTTTTATTTAGCAAGGTGATGGGAAAAGTTCCTATTCATCCCAGTGACTGTTGCTGTTTAAAAAATGTGAGCACTTTTGGAACAGGGAGCCCTCTCCATGTTCTTTAGTTAATTATGGTCTTAGCCTGGACTTTTAACTTGTTTACATAAATTGGTTTATTTTATTAGTTTTATCGAATAAAATTAATCAAATAGCTAGCTAGCTAGCTAGCTAGATAGAAAGATAGATAATTTTACATTGTATCTATTTTATTGTTGTGAGCCACCCCGACCAGTAGTGCACTGGAGGGGCGAGGTGTGTGTGTGTGTGTGTGTGTGTGTGTGTGTGTGTGTGTGTGTATATATATATATATATATATATATATATATATATATATATATATATATATAATCCTTTGCTATATAAATTACTCTGAATTTTTTTATTGACAAGTGGTATAACAGCAGTAACAACAAAACAATAATATTCAGCTAAGCAGTCCAGGCAGTGGAGTGTAAAATAAACATTCTACTTCTTTTTTAGAGAGCTATCAGAAATGATTGAAGAGTTGAATGTGTAGGACAGGACGATTTATAATTTTTTGAAACATGGTTAAACATTTGGAGGGCTTTAACAATTTAAAAATATTCACATCATATGCAAGTCTTACCTAGTGGTTTGCAAACCAAGGACTTTGGGAAGACTTTTGAAAGTCCTACGCTGCATTCTGAAGCAACTATTTGAGGGCATGACCAGTGTTATTTATATTTGTCTCTTACATGTTAATATTAATCATTAGCTCACTTCAACCCTCATGTAGTTATGTCATCTATTAGCATATTCCAATCAATGCTATTGTTGAGGCATACCCACATGATCGGTCACTTAATGTTCAGATTACATTATTCCAATGAAAAATGTCACTGAACCTGGAAAATGATTTGATACAATACTGGGGCCATTCACACGAACAGGCAGGCGGGGGTGGATGGGTGGGTGGAAGGCTGTGCAAATCTTACCTTCCCCCAAACAATCCATTAAATATTGCTGGGAACATGGACCATGCTCCCAGATGATCCACTGCTGTGCCAGGCAGCATGGAGCTCTGGAGGCTGGGATGATGTGTCCTGGCCTCCAGGAATGCCACAATGCACCGGGCATGGTGCATTGGGGGATTCCCTCAGGAGACGGGCGCTCTAGGCACCCATCCCTGTGTCTCCTTGGGCTGAATGCAGCTTGAGGAGACAACAATCCCAGAACCTGGGTTAACAGTGCACTGGTGTCATTAACCCAGGCTAAAAGCTGGGCTAGGCGGCACTGCCCTGCCGGGATTGGGCTCAATCCCAGCGGTTCTTATGTGCAGCCTAACCCAGGCTGGGCTTGCCTACTCCAGGTTAGGCTGTGCATGAGAACAACCTCACTGAATCATATTGGTATTATATCGAATATTATCAGAGGGATGGGGTTTTGAATTTCAACAAAACCAGCTTCTCAGGATAAATCAGCTGTCTTCTGGGCAGCTGCAATGGCAGCAATTCAAATTGCTGTCTTTCCTTCCCTAGTCTCGCCCTACAATGCACCAGGAAAGGAAGCAACCTCATGAAGCTGCATCCTTTTCCTGGTGCATATGAGGGAAAGAATGTCACATTCTGTAACTATAAGATGCAGCCATTCTCCCCATCCCCCAGTATTGCACCAGAAAGGAAACATCATGCCTGGTGATTTGAAAGAGAATCAGCCAATTTCTTTAGAGAAGCCAGCTCTTCATTACAAGATAAATCCACCCCAGCCTGATCCATCAATGAAACTGATTATTAGCTTGATGCAGTCCAGGTCATCCTTCGCATTGTTTGCAGGATGCAAGAATGGCCTGGATCACTATCAAGATCAGGATTGGGCCAATCACTTGGGCTTTGCACAGCACTAGTGTCTATCACAGCAAAGGGTTTTGGGATCCACATGCAATTCATAGTGTGCTGGATCACACTATGGTCAATTGTTAACTGAGACAATGGCTGCATTTGCATGTAATGCAGAACTTCAATCGAATGGGCCTGGGGCTCCATGGATGTTATGTGTGAATGCAGGCAACCCAGGTTACACACGGCGATGAAACTGAGGGTTCAGATTTGGAACTCCATTCTGAACTCTCGGGTTGTAGTGAGTTTCATCTCTGCAACCCAAGGTTCCAGGCAGCCTATGGTACATCCAAATTTGGAACCACAGACTGTTTCCCCTGGAACCAAAGTTGAGGCAGGAAGCTCCTCCCTCAACTCTGTCGTGGATGGCTGTGCGGGCTTCCTTCTTTACTGAAGGACAGCCCTCCTATCTGCAGTCTCCCCCCTCCTCTCCGCAGTCTCTCCCTCCTCTCTGCAGTCTTGCAGGAGGGCGAGGGGGGAGGAACCGCGGTTCTGTGTTACATGTGTATGCGGCCTATGCATTGCAAAGGAGACCAATAATGGAATTTCAGCTCTTGAAATCCTCTGATTCACTTCTAAAGATCCTGGGATACCCTGGAAAACCCTGCTATATTATGTTTGATAGTATATGATGGTTTGCATGCATAAATATTTAAATTAGTTTGATAGTTGTCACACAATAGTATTTTTATCTTGTAGCATTTTACAAGAAACATGCAGTGACTGACTTTCTGCACAAGGGGATACAGATGGGTTGAGCACTGCCAGTGTCCTTGCATGTGTGTAAACATGTGTGTTGCATGTGTGTAAACAGCTTGTGATGATGATGATGATGATGATGATGATGATGATGATGATGATGATTGATTCGATTTCTATACCATCCTTCCAAAAATGGCTCAGGGTGGTTTACACAGAGAATTGATAAATAAATAAGATGATCCTTGTCCCCAAAGGGCTCACAATCCAAAAAGAAACATAAGATAGACACCAGCAACATAAAATAGACCCTGGAGGTACTGTGCTGGGGGTGGATAGGGCCAGTTACTCTCCCCCTGCTAAATAATGAGGCTGTGCTGCACGGTGATGAGGCTGTGTGCAGGGCAGCAGCACCTGGTGGTACGGGCTCTATGCACAGAGAAGCATGATTCACTGCCCATTGGGTGGCACACCTTGCAATGTTGTGCACACAGCCCGCACTGCCAAGCAGTGCAGCCCTATGGCACAGCCTCATCACAGCTGCTTATACTTGTGCAAGGATGTAGTTGGTACTCAAACCACATGCATCACCTTGAATAGAACATCCGGTGATAATTAGCATATCACACTCGATAGATTCTGAAATTCCATTTCTGAAACCCTCCAAAATCTAATTAATTAAGATATACCAACAAACCTAAAGCATTCAAATTTCAAATTTTGAGATAAACACCTCCTATTCTAACGTTGTTACATTTTGCTTCAACATTTCCCTTTCAACCCTTTTACTTGTGAAATTCAAAATTCCAGTAGATTGTAGATATTTGTGAATGCTTATATCAGCAACAAACAATATATTTTGCAAACCCCACACAATATCTTCAAATAGAAAATGCACCACTATTGAACACAACTAGCCTGGCAAGATTCCCACATTAGCATATTTCCTCTGTCCTTTCCATCACTTCCCTTCTGTTTCTTGAAGGAGGATGCTTAATCTCCCAAAGATGGTGCTACTTACACAACAGGTAGTCTGCTGGCACAGAGACCTGTCCAGTCAGTGACCGCCTTCAGACATTGAACCCTAGTTTCTCTTTCCTGTCCCCCCAGCGCTCTCCCAGACATGCCGGAGCTGTGGTCTCATAGCTTGCAAGGGGGCAGAAAATGGCTGTGTGGGCTTCCTAGGACTCGTGAAGGAAAGCTGCACCAGCCAATGGAGTTTGAGCAGTGGGAAGAGCTCATCTCTTAAGTCCAGTTTGGGTGAGTTGCCCAAACCGGATACCACGTTCCATCACCCAGACCCTCGGTTTGGTAAGTGAACCTTACTTATAACCAAGGGTTCAATTGGAAGCTCAGGGTGGGAATCAGAGTCATGGTTGGGTCCCAGAACTGTGGCTCTGACTGTTCAGATGTCACAGGGGGTCCACCTGAGGTGCGATTGCTTCAGGTTTTCCATGATGTCCTAAGGTGGCCAGTAGTTTTATGTTCCTTTTAAATGAAGAATTCACTGCACTGCACTCAGTCCTGGAAGATCCATACTCAATTAATTTACTTAGGATTTAATATGAATGGCACCAATCTTTTGGGGATATATTGCAGGGAAAATGTTAGTGTGCATGCCCCCTAAGTGATTAACAATAGTAGTTGACATAGTGAGGGGAATTACTCAGAGTCGTCCAATAGAAATCAAAAGGACAAGTTAGGCATAACTAACTTGTCTTTTTAATGTTAATGGTACTACTTTGAGTTATTTTCTTCACTATGTCAGCCAGTAGTGGTATAATATATGTAATGTGTTTGCATGAAGGCATTGTATACGGTACATTATATGGATAGTATCTGGAGAGTGGATTGTAAAGTGGACTCATAGTTGTGTGGCTAATGCCCTTCCACTTCATCCATTTTTCAGAAACCAGCCACCACAGCTCTCCTATATTTTAAACCTACTATAATCTTTCAGCTTGAAAACTGCTGTAGCTGATAACAACAGAATGTCAGCAAGTTCTCATCTGGATTTATAAGAGGTTTATAAACCAGCTTTTAGGAGATCTATTTCATTCACAGAGCCAAACCACTACGAAGGTCTGGCAGCAATAACTATTCCATCTGCAGATGTGACGTAATGATCCACAACACAGAAGAAGTGTTAAGAGACTTTCATTAGCATATCCGTAGGATTTTCGAGTATTCCTGTGTTTGCAGATTTTAATCTGAATCAAACATTTCCATTAGTGGACCATCAATTTGGAGGCTGAATTGTCTTCTCTGACAGAACCAAACAGGGCACCTTGAGAATGACTGAGTAAATGGATCACCATTTCTTTTTCAGGCTTTTCTTTGGAAGAGAACCAAGCCCATGCAAAGAAAACACTGAATAAATCATCTGCAAAACGGGACCACCCACCATTTGTCTATGCTAATTTGGCAGTCAGCATTATATTCCCCTGCTGTAGGCTGGTCTGGGTATGAAATTTATACCAAATACATGGGTGGGATAGAATCCTTCCTGTTTATTTAATCATATCCAGGGCTGAGTGGTGATCCATTTGGCTCTCTCCATTATTTCTTCTAAAATTAACTCACATGTGACATTCTAACATACGTTAAATATTATGTAAGTGTTCCTACTCTACATTTGGTTTCTTCAGTCTTTTAACCTTGTATATACTTTCAAGAGGAAAATATGAGAAGAATCAAATTGATGACCAACCTTTAGAATTATGGGGGTTTTTTATTTGTAGTCTTTTCTTATCATACACTGTACTAACATTGGCAGATTTTGACAAGGAACTATTGGCTTTGTTGAAGTCTTTGGCAAAAGTGATTTCACTCATATACTTTTGATAAATGTTTACACCAACGTTTCCAGTTTCCACAAGTTTATGGGCCAACTTTCCTGATAGGAATACATGATCTATTTTTCACCAGCAACTAGCCAAGCTCCATCAGAATGCACATCCATAGATAATGCCATTGGCTAGCCACAAGGGAGCTGTTGCATTGGGTGTTGGAAGCATTTGCAATAGTGGATCTGCCTTAAATATGATAATGTTCATGCATTAATGGTTCCAACATTCATTTGGCCCTTCAGAGCAGATGAGTTTTTGAGTGAATAGAGAAGCCCCCTGAGGCTTGGTTTATCAGGTCTCTTGAATCCTCTTGCTGGGTTGGAAGTGTCTGCTATCAACATGCAAAGTCAAGGCAATTCCAGGGAAGAATAGATACCAAATGTGTAGCACCATTCTATGCATATTTACTCATAAGTAAATGTACTTGAGTTCAATCTATGTAACCTATCTTCTTGCAGATAAGACTGTATTTGTTACTTCTTGTGTCACTAGATTTCGTGCCATTGCATACAAGATCTGTCAAGCAATGGTGAAATGCCCCTGCCCCGACCCCATCATTTAGGTAAGGATGTCCCTGATGGGTAAACTTCCTTTACCTAAATGTAACTGTGATATCTGACAGACTGTACCAACTGCATTGAATGTCAACTTTGTATATAATGCTGAAATCTGGTCAAGAACCATAATAAAGATATTATATTGCATTGCTTGAGTTCAATGGGGCTTATTTCCAAGTAAATATGTATAGGATTGCAGTCACAGGTCACTGTATATGCAAAGATAAAAAATCACATTGTGATTTGATTTCTGTCAGGATAACCAGAAATCAAGTGTCAGCTTGACTTTTTTCTTTGCAGTTCAGTAATCTATGCATTTTCAGATATTTAGACTACAGGGTCCTGCCAGTTCAGAACTACTTTATGAGAAAGGCTATAGGGTCCCCTTGTCCTTCTTCCAGAAGACAGTCTTCTTCTATGTACCCCACTAATCTGATGATGAATCATTTAATTGGTGTAGAATCTGGTGTAGAATCATTTAACAGAGGCTGAGAGAAGAACAGAACAGCCTTGAATCGTTTGGTTTAATATTTTTGCTATATTTTTCAACAACAACAAAAGAAGTAGTCAGCCTTAAGAAAACTAAGATGAAAACACCACCTGCCATGTTTTCATTTAATAACTTGAATATCCTGTTTAATATGTCACCTTCCAATATACCACAGCATTAAAGTTATCTCTTTTCTTCATTGGCCACAACTTTTACATTTTTAGTCTTCTGCCTTGGCACTAGGAAAATCAGAGTATGAGAATTATCTCCAAAAGATGCTTTAGCAATTCACAGTTGATAAATTTGGTGCCAATGTAATGATCTTTTCAATATTTCAGAGGTGAAGTAATTATTTGTAGTAGGGCAAGAAAACAAAGGGCAATTGCATTTAATGCATGTAGTGTGACAGTTATCATTCAGAACTAACAGGCACATATCCTTTGTATCAAATGAGTCCACAATGACAATTCCTTTGCTTTCACACACTACCTATGATGAAAAATCAGGGTCCCCAATTTTTTCTCTTTGTGTATTTATTATTGGGTAATATGCTGGACTGAGCATGACATAAACATGTTACACATTATATACAAAAGAAATAGTATTGTCCCATATTATGATGCACTTTTACAGACAGTTCTGTGGTTATCCAAATGCAATGGCCCATGAAAAATAAAGGCTTAAGCATGTCCTTCCTGAGATCAAAAGTAAATCAAGAACACATTTGTAGGCACATGCGAGACATGTTTCCTAGCAAGCCCTTCAACATGCTGTGCCAAAAAGGATTCTGCCATTCATTCTTATTTATGAATTAACACTTCATTAAGTCAGTGTTGATGCTAAGAATCAGTGTGAGCTAAACATTTATTTTCTTTGAAAAAGGAAGGGAAAAGGCACTAGTTTTTCCCATAAAATTAGAATAGGAATGCACTCTTTGGTCAGAAACATTCTTCTAGAATTCTACTAGAAGGAATTTTTATTAAATTGAGGGTTTGAGGGGGAAGAAATGAAACCAAAGAATGGACAAAAAAATCAAGGGCTGAGAGGGGCAGCCTACTACCAACCAACCAACCAACCAACCAACCAACCCTTTATGATTGTCATCATCCAGCAACAAATATTAAACAATACAAAACGATTGGATTACAAGCCATTAAACTGAAACAATAACTAAGGCAAATTAACCAAGTGTTGACGAATTTTAGAAGCTATAAAACAAAATTTTGCAATGGTTAAAGAAATTAAATCATTCTGGTCAGACATTAAATATTGAAGATAAAACAGATCTGTATAGCCTGGAAATTTTAATATAAAAGAGGTGATAAAATGAGTTCGGATATCCTTAGAGAAGAGGCAGTACAGGAGGACATGATAGTACCTGAACCGCAAGGCCATAGACAAGCTACATACAGAATTTTCTTATACTTCCTTTCTAATACAGCTGTAGGAAGGCCATTAAAACAAGTAAGGGTCAAAGCTCTTCTATGGCTTAGTGGCGGCAACAGTGGCTTACATAATGTGTTGTGCCCCACCAATCCAAGAGTGGGGCACCTGCACTGGTCCTGTCTGATTCTAAGCTGCATCGGCGTTCTTTCTGAGCTTGCAGAGCCTCTGTGGTGACTAAGCATTGCACGTCCACTGCAGCGAGGCTGCTCCCATTGGGAATAATTGGAGCAGCGTTGCTACAGCAGTGATTCTGGGTTTTTAATTCTGAGTTGCCAAGGAGAATCACTGAATTCAGGAACAGCATGGACACTGCTTAGAATTGGACAGAACCAGCACAGGCTCCCTGCTCTTTGATCGGCAGAGCATTGAGCTGTATCTGAGCCAGTGTGTGTTATGTTATGTTATTTATTTTTACAGTTTCTGCTGTGACTTTGCAGGCAGTGGTAGTACAAGCAGTTTTTGAAGGGCTGAGCCTCTTCCTAGTAGCCAGCTTTATCTGGCTGCCATTTTTGTTCCCCGAATGCCCCTGGAATGATGGTGCACCGGGATGGACCATCATTCTGAGGGGACGTCTGGGGATGGAGCTGACAACCAGAAAGATGCCAAGTACTTCCAGTATTGCTTGGGCTGCTGCCTGCAAAAGCATGGCATAAACTGGGTGGTGGGGGGAGACATACAGGTGCAGCATAAATTTTAAGCTTTTTAAAAAGGAAAACACTTACCTGGGCCACCATTAACAGTAAGTTTCCTCGCACAAAATATGCAAAGAATGTTGCATGCTCAACCCCTGAAAACAACAAATGTTACTTCTTTTTTGTCATCATCATCATCATCATCATTTATTACATTTATATCCCGTTCTTCCTCCAAGGAGCCCAAAGCGGTGTACTACATACTTAAGTTTCTCTTTCACAACAACCCCGTGAAGTAGGTTATGCTGAGAGAGAAGTGACTGGCCCAGAGTCACCCAGCTAGTATCATGGCTGAATGGGGATTTGAACTCGGGTCTCCCCGGTCCTAGTCCAGCACTCTAACCACTACACCACGCTAGCTCCTATGTCATCTCTGAATGGTACCTGTTTGGATTAGCACTAGCTATGATGGAGGGCCAGTTCAAGTGGTTTAGACTGCAGTTTAAATTGCATAGTTAGGGGCCAGTTTGGATGTTCTGGTCAGGGGTGTAGCTATAATTGAGCGGATGGGTTCAAAGAGCCCGGGCCCCCGAGCTCCTGGGGGGCCCCCAGCTCCACCCCTCCCTATTTCCTTCATTATCTCCCTCACTCTGGGGGGCTGATGGAGAGGGGTGAGCACAGGCTCCCTCTCCCCTAGCTATGCCCCTGGTTCTGGTACCATGTGATTATACAGGGAGAGGATGGCATGCAGGGGTTGCAGAGCCAGAGCAAATGTTTTGTCTTCACCACATATGACGGGCTGCCACTCAGATAGTTTGTCTGAACCAGCCTGTGCTTTAATTCCAAGATGGCTGGTGGGCTGAGACATTAATCAGTACTGAAGAAACTGGCCCTTGTTTTCTATCACCATTTGCCCAATTACATCTTGAGCACAGTGGTGGGATGAGTGGGTAATGTGATTGGTTGGAGGATCCAGGTGGGTGGAGTCTGTGAGCCATTGGGACTTGTGCCTACCTGGACTCTCACATGGCTCTTGAGCAGCATCTGCTTAGTTTTCCATCAGATTGGCTTGTGATAGGGGTGGTTGCTTTTTGCCTACCTCATACTGCTCTTTATAGTTAGGTTTCTCTCATCACAGCTGTCAATTACAGTGCATCATCACCCCAAAAGGCTGCATGGCATAGAAGGGGTGGTGGTGGAATACTTTTGCAGATGCCTTGACCTCAGTGAGTTGGCTAGGAAGAGCAGCATTCAGCTCTAAGCCAAAGTGTTATCACCCAACATGATGTAGCATAGGGATTCACTGCTGAAGTACTCAGTTATCACCCAACACAATGTAGCATAGGTATTCACATCCGAAGTACTCAGTTATTGTCAATTCTTACATTTACTGTTTATTTATTTATGTTTGTTAGTTAGTTATTGCAGTTATTATTATTAATAATTTATTATTATATTATTAGTGTGGTGAGCCAATTCTGCTGCTATTTTGTTTTATTGGCTGTAGTTGTGGCCCATTGCTTCCAATTCAGTGCTTTGTGTTTTCATCAGGGTGGCCCTCATGGAAGAGGGCTTCCATGAGGTGGACACCTCAGGTGTGGGTAGGAAAGGGGTGGCAACTGCTAGGCCCCCACCACTATGAGTGCCAACAAGCCATCCACCACCAGCACTCTTCCTTACCCTGCTGGGGCAACCTGTTGATTTCCTCTCCTCCCACTCCACTTGATGTAAGTTAGGAACATCCCTGCCACCATGCCTGAGAATGCTGCTACACATTAGGTTAGCTATTATTACTTCATCACGTCTTCCTCTTTGCAGGAAAATAAACTTTCTATTATCAGCTACAGATGAATTCTTAATCTTATTGCAGACACAGTTGTGAAAAGTATCGGGGACAAATGTTTACTCATAGTGTCAGAGGCGTAACTAGGGAAAACGGCGCCCAGGGCAAGCACTGAAATGGCGCCCCCCCGCGCCCCCCGCCCCCCCCAACATACTACATTATACTTAGGTTTTTCCTCACAAGCGCCCGCCGCGGCTGCCAAGCCAGGCCACTGACTGGCCGCCAGGTGCCAGCAAAGCAATGGGGGGGACGCAGGCGGCGTGGAAGGGACCGCTCGTGGGGAAGGGGGCACCGACGCGCTTCCTTGACTGCTGCAGCGCTGCTGCACTGAGCAGGAAACATTTGTATTAACAAAAATTTTTTAAAAAATTGGTCATGGCGGCGCCCCCCATGTGACCAGAAAAGATGGCGCCCGGGGCACGTGCCCCCCTGCCCCCCCTATAGTTACGCCTCTGCATAGTGTACACATAACTCTTTAATAATACTGAACCTAACTTTGCATACACACGTATGAACTTTGTGGTTAACTGCTTTTTCTTGGATGGAGGCAACTCTCTACACCACATTCTGCACCAACTGTGTCCAAGACTGACATGTGCTCTTATATCTGGAGGCCATGTTCAGTCCATGGATATTCTGGTGGAATAGATACAGAGAAGGCTTTCTCTAGCAGCTAGAGGGCACAAGGAAGTGTCCAATGCATCCCACAATTTCTGGGCTGGAGGTAATATATCTTGCTATTAATAACATCACACATCAGAGCTGCAGAAGAGAAGGACTGCAGCTGCATCTTGCTTTTCTCAGCAGGACTGTGCAAAGCATTTGTTCATTGACAAAAGAATAACCCAAAGAGTTTCCCACTATTGTTTTATATCATATAATGCCACATGACTTTAAGGGCAAAAAGACTGTAAGCATAGAGAAAATTAACAGATCTGTAAATAGCCTAAGCCGCAGGGTGGAGAGAAATTCTGCCAATATGTTATGATGGGATTTACAGCTTAAAACAAGCTTGCATCCTATTAGCATCAATTATTCAATTTCCTGTTAGCAAAAAAACCCTTTGCCTTTTAAACAAACATGATTTTCTCCTATTGTAAATGACTGTGTAACTCCCTAAAGTAGTTGAAATCTATCATTCTAGGTCACTGTTATGCTTAAATATTCATAATGGCCCATGAATCATTTCCATAGGATCATATTTTCCCAGTTTCAATCATATCTATGGATTGAAACTGCTGTTTCCTCTGTCCATGTATCTTCACAAGTTTGGAGAAGCATGGAGATATACAAAGTTTTCTTGATTTAATCAGATCTGTGATTTGCTGGTCCTTATGATAGCTTAGCTGAGCTTTACTTAGCATTTGGACTTTCAGGAAAGAGCAAACTTCAGGAAGTTGGATTCCACTGGTTATAGAGTCAACAAACCACAAAAGGATGTGGCCAGCCCCTCCTCTATGGAGGTAAGCTGACTGAACAGACCCATCTAAAGCAAATTGTTCTGGTAGGGGTGTGCACAAAGCTGGTTTGCCTGTTTTGGTTTGTCATGCCAATGAGCAGGGTGCATGTGCATCGGCCTCCAAAATGGCCACTGCCACAGGAGGAAGGGCCAGAACAGCTGGGAACAGCCCAGAACATCCCTTTAAAGAGTGGGGGGAGGCTGGCGGGAGGAGGGGGAGATGGCAGAGACCCTCCTGCTGCCATAGCAGCATCCCTGTGAGTCTGACGGTAAGTCCTTTAAAAACATTTTTAAAAAAACCTTAGAACCCCCAAACTGTCTCCAAGCTGGCCTGGGGGTGTCCGGTTTGAGGTTGAGCTGAACTGGGCCCAGTCCAGCTCTTGGGCAAACCCACAAGCCAGCCTGGTTCGATGGTGAACCAGTTTGACCTCGAGCCACCCGTATGTTCTGGAAGAAGATGCTGCTACCTGGAGATAGCTGTTGGAATGCTCAACAGGAGGAGCACTCATTCGGCCATTTCCTCCCTCATTGTTTGATTACGTGGCTGACAAAGATAAGGCATGAGACGTTCTTAGCAACAGATGTTTGCACATTTGCACCTCAGATGTCTCAGCTTCAAGATAGTGAGCAAACTAGAGCCATTTTCATCAACACGTGAACATTACATATGTCCTTTGTCCAAAAGGATCCACCTGCACTGACTCAGTCCATCTAGCAATTAACACTTGTTTTACAAGACTCATCCTACTTTACAGGGAGTCAGGCCCAACTTATTGAATGACAAATTGCCCCAGGGTATGTTTTCAAGTATAACTTTCCCTAGAGAGCCACATGGCCTTAGACTCTGTTTGGATCCTACCATCCTACAAACTCTCATATGTGAGCTGCTCCCCCTCATCCCCACTGCATCTCACTCTCTACTCCTGAGGATGCATCTGCCTGACCGTCACACAACTTACGCGTTAGGAAGTATAGGTAAACTCTCACACCTGAAACTATTGCTCTCTTTCACCTCCCTCTTTACCTCCCTTCCTGCTCTCCAGGCACCTTTTATTAAAGACCTCTAATTAGACTCTTCTTTCTCCTTCTCTTTTAGAAATGCTAGCCAAATTATTGAATTTCCTAACCAAACCCTTGTTGCCTTTTGTAACTTCCCATTGTTGCCCTAAATAATGCATTGAAACTGTAAGTACTTCTCCTCATTCTTTCCAGTACACCAGACTTGCTTAAATTTGATACCGTATCAGAACTGCACCCTGATTTGAGTTCATTTCCCCACACAAGCAAAAAGCATAGCAGAAGTGTCTCATTTATTTTATTTTAGTTATTTAATTTTATCCCAATCTTCCTCCAAGGAATTCAGGGTGAAAATATGTTTGTTTTTCCTCTCCTCCCACCCTCAGTTCTATCCTCACAATATTCTGGCAAGTTATGTTAGTTTGAAAGATAGTGGCAGACATTCAGAGCAGCCTAAGGGAAGTGCTCCTAACAGGAGCATTGATGCAAAACTAGTCCTGGTGCTGCTCTGTGCTTTGCAGTACAAGCAGTCTTCTGCAGGAGCATAACTACTTTTCAGATTTCAGCTGCACTCCAGAAGTACACTTTTAGAGTGGCAACATCTTGCCTGACTGACCACAATGTGTTTTCTCTCTAATAGAGCTTCTAGAGTATGGGTGAGCTCTGAAGAGTAAGACCTCCTGTGCTTTGGAGAGAGTACAGCAGAGCAGCACTAGGATTTGTGCTGTGTAGGCGCTCCTGTTAGTAGCATCTGCGTTAGGCTGTTCCAGATGCCAGCCAATGACTCCTGGTCGGGTCACTCAGTGGGTTTAATAGCTGAGTGAACCAAGATCTCCCTGATCTTAGTCCAGCACTCTACCGTACATCAAAATGGCTACAAATGACAGTGCTCTGATAATTGTTATACAGTATTAGCTATTGTTCCCCTACAGTGGGAAAAGTCTATATTGGTCTCACAAGAATTATAATACAAGGGAGCAGAGCTTAAAGTGGGTATTTCTGGGATGATGAGTAGGAACATATGGGATTTGGTTACTGAAGGACTGGCATTTCTCTCCTGAAAACTGAAAACACGTGCCAACAATTAATAATACCATATGGCAATGGTGCTTGGACATGTAAATATGAACCAGTCTAATCCTGAGCCAATCCATTGTCTGATCTAACCCAATATGGCAATGAGTAGCATCTCTCCAAGGTCTTAATCAGCAGTCTTGTCCAAACCAACTAGCAACTTTAATTGCCAGGCTTAAACCAGAGACCTTCTACCTGCAAAACATGTGCTTTCCAGTGCTGTGTACATGTTGCTAAGAGTAAACTGATATTTTCAAAGGCTGTGGAAGTGATGATTTTGAAAAATTTCCTATAAACAGAAATTAAATGTCTTACTGTCCTTGTGCAATGCTCGTCTGTCTCTTGGGCTTAAGATTTAGTCATTGCATGAGTTCACAAGGATTTTAAGCACGTATCTGTCTCTGAATTTTCTATTACTTATAGCCCTGCCTTAATTGTAGCATTTCGGCAGATTTTCTCTTCATTGGAATATTGGATTCCTAAGACCCATCATAGCATATATTTCACCTTGCATTTGATCTCCCATTCACTTTTGCAGTAGAAGTTGACTGAAAAGATCAAAGATTTCTCAGCTTCCTTCCACTCACCCCATTTTCCCTGATGACAATTCCTACACCAGAGTTTCTTGGAAGGGGGAAGAAGGAAGATGAGGAGGCATGGAAATTAGTTCATATGCAGGTGAACATTTGATCCAAAATTTGGGAGGCTAAAATAATTAAGCTGTTTGGAAAGGACTTTGTGTAACTGATACTTTTAGAAGTGCAGCTTCCTAATGTACAACTGAACATGTCAGCATAATTATGGACCATTTACACCAGGACACCTCTAGCACTGAACTACAGCACATTCTATGAATGACATACGGGCTTGGAGCTGAGAGGCTGGCAAATGGGCCCCTTCAGGATTCTGCAGCTGAAAATGACCACCGCTATACCTCTATACTTTGCTTTATGGTTGCTCAGTATCATAGGAACATAGGAAGCTGCCATATACTGAGTACGACCATTGGTCTATCTAGCTCAGTATTGTCTACACAGACTGGCAGCGGCTTCTCCAAGGTTGCAGCCAGGAATCTCTCTCAGCCCTATCTTGGAGGGAACCTGGAACCTAGATGCTCTTCTCAGAGCAGCTCCATCCCCTCAGGGGAATATCTTACAGTGCTCACATGTAGTCTCCCATTCATAAGCAACCAGGGTGGACCCTGCTTAGCTAAGGGGACCAGTCATGTTTGCAACCACAAGACCAGCTCTCCTCCTCTGGGAGGACTGAAAGCCCTCAAGGCACAAAGCAAGGCTTGAATTGGGCTCCCCTGAACCTGGAATCATCAAGCAGCTAGTATCAGGCATCAGATAACAAATTCCGAGAAGATAACCAAAGAAGATAACCATCCAGATAACCAAAGGACAACTGGCACCAGAGGAACTCTAAGTGAGACCAATGTTGCTTCAATAGAAGTTTCAGCTCAGCTGAGCATCTAAATATTGAAGGAAAACAGCTGAATAGAGATGTGCATGAATCGGATTTGGTGATTTGATTTGGGCTCAAATGGAATCGCAAAATACTCAAATCAATTTGTAGAAAATGCATCCATTGCTGGCTGTTTTGAAGAATCAGCTTGAATCGATTCGAGTTAGGGTGTGCATGGAACCATTTTTGGCAGCTCGGTTCAAATTTGAACCAAATTTGAACCAAACTGCCAATCCAGTATCCTCTGATTATTTTCCCAATTTCCCAACCAGGAAAATAATCAGTCCTTGCACTTAGGGTTAACGCATTGGCGGGTGAGACGAGGCAGAGAAAAGCAGCCAGGATAGGAAAGGAGAATGGAATTAGATGCACCTACAGCTCATTTACTGCCCCTCCGATCTGCCCATACAGCTGCTACTGTAGCCAACAAACACTTTTTTTGGCTGTCCAGGTCATAAATTCTTCCCAAACTGCCTGGCTGCAGTTTCCCTTATCACTGTCGTGGGCACTATGGAGCAGCAAGCTTCAGGTCTGCTCCTTCATTCAAAATTAATGGAGTAACAAAATTGGAAGGAACTATCCAAGTTATTTTTAAAATACTTTCCCATCAGCTATTTCCAATTCCCCGTTATCACAAACGGTTTCTGAAACTCCCCTCAGTTTCAAATATATTGTCATGAAGGGAGTCAACTTTTTTTTTTTTTTTTGGTAAGCAAAATTTATTGGACTTATATTCTGTTCTTACATGGGGCTCATCTCCTATCCAGTATCATCTCCTATTCAGGAGACTGATCAGATACTACAGATGTGCCAAAACACAATTCAGCTTCGGAATTGTGGCACAATCCCTTTAAAATTGAGGTCTTGCCCAGCCCCTTTAATGCAGAGGAGAGCAGGTCCATCACTGCTCCTCCTCCACTCGCCAGCATTTCCTTACTGGCAGTGCTCCCCACAGCTATCAGCATGCACCAACAGTGCTCTCCCCCAGCAGCCTGTACATGACACCAGCATCCAGATGGCCACAGCTCATGCATGGAAGCCCTTTGTGTGGTCAGGAACCATGCTGTCCATGCAAATGGCCGCTGTGCATGTGCAGAGGCCATGTGTGTGCCCACATCACACACAGGCTGCTGGGGGAAAGTGCCACTGGCACTGCCTCATAGATGGGTGGGGAGAGTGCTGCTAGTAACGAAGTGGCAGCAAGCCGAGGAAAAGCAGGGATAGACCTGCTCTCCTCCATGTTAAATGGGCTGGGTAGGCCCTCAACTTTAAAGGGATTGTGCCATGATTTTGGAGCCAAATTGCATTTCGAGCACATCCCCAACCAATACCAGTTTACTGTCAGCCATGCTGTAGCATAAGGCATTCCCAGGCCTTTTGCTGTGCCTCATATAATCAGTGTTTGGAATACATGGTAGAACTGTGAAATGGAAGAGAGGGAGGCATTAGAAATGAGAAGAAAGTGTAAAATACACAACATTATAGATTTAAAGATAATCAAACCATGACATGTGAGTTTTTGATGGTTCATGTATTCTACAAATTACAATAACATCACCACAAATATGTATGTATGTATGTATATATTTATTTGGCTTCAAACCCACTCCATCCCTACACTCAGAGCAAGTTAAAATCACACACACACACACACACACACACACACACACACACACACACACACACACACACACCACCTAACTGAAAACATTAAAAACTAGCAACAGAATACGATCCATATTTTTTCCAAATCATCCTATATCATTTGTTGACTGCTTCCTTTTCAAAAGCTTTGTTAATTTAAAGACGGCACAAACAAGTTGAAACAATTCAGAAGAGGGGGAAATATCTCTATTAAATAGTGTCAACATCAAAGGCAACAATAAGCAATTTTCTGTAGAGCAAAAACTGTGAAATCTTCTGAGCTGGTTAAAACTGGCAATTATCAATAGCATTTAAACATGAAATTTGGGGAGGAATGCTATATATGTGTTCTCATCTGCTAACGTGTGGTACATCACAAATAAGTTTAAGGTATTTTTCTTTTAATATTTACTCTGTGTGTGTGTGTGATTGCCCTATGCAAGAAAAATATCTCTCCAGTTCATACATATCACCTCATTTAAAGTTTTTACACTACTCCTTTGAATGACATTTGCTGGTAGGCATAGTAATAGAATAGGCTCCATTCCTGGGGAGGATGTGCTTGTGCTCTTGATGGACATATGTGCACCCTCCTTCCATTGGCTGGGAGCCCGGCTGATGGAAGGAGGATGAGCAGAGCTGTGCGATCCACTGAAAGAGGCAGCGGGCAGTGGCAGCAGGAGTCCTGGGGAATGGGAGAGGTTGGCAGCTCCTCCCAGAGGCTCAGCAGCTCCCACACAGGGCACAATGGGTTCTTTGAACCTGTCCACTCTATTACAGCTCCACCCTTGCCTGAGAGTGTCAAGGCATTTTGGATGCCTCACTCTCCCAAGCCAGTCTGCCTTTGAGGTAGGTGACGCCCCCAACCAGGAGGAGTTCCGATCATAAACCTTGTATTGCCTCAAAACAAGATTGACCACCCTCCCTTTGCTCAAATTTTCACAAGGGTACTCCCAACCACACCATCCTATTTGTATCCCATGCTCATGCTGGATCTGCCAGTTCTTACCAAAATAACCTAACCAACAAGGAACAGAATAGAGTGGGGGGGGGGGAACTGTCAATGTGTCAGAAAGTGTGTGTGTGTGTGTGTGTGTGTGTGTGTGTGATTGCCCTATGCAAGAAAAATATCTCTCCAGTTCATACATATCACCTCATTTAAAGTTTTTACACTACTCCTTTGAATGACATTTGCTGGTAGGCATAGTAATAGAATAGGCTCCATTCCTGGGGAGGATGTGCTTGTGCTCTTGATGGACATATGTGCACCCTCCTTCCATTGGCTGGGAGCCCGGCTGATGGAAGGAGGATGAGCAGAGCTGTGCGATCCACTGAAAGAGGCAGCGGGCAGTGGCAGCAGGAGTCCTGGGGAATGGGAGAGGTTGGCAGCTCCTCCCAGAGGCTCAGCAGCTCCCACACAGGGCACAATGGGTTCTTTGAACCTGTCCACTCTATTACAGCTCCACCCTTGCCTGAGAGTGTCAAGGCATTTTGGATGCCTCACTCTCCCAAGCCAGTCTGCCTTTGAGGTAGGTGACGCCCCCAACCAGGAGGAGTTCCGATCATAAACCTTGTATTGCCTCAAAACAAGATTGACCACCCTCCCTTTGCTCAAATTTTCACAAGGGTACTCCCAACCACACCATCTTGTATCCCATGCTCATGCTGGATCTGCCAGTTCTTACCAAAATAACCTAACCAACAAGGAACAGAATAGAGTGGGGGGGGGAACTGTCAATGTGTCAGAAAGTGTGTGTGTGTGTGTGTGTGTGTGTGTGTGTGTGTGTGTGTGTGTGTGTGTGAATCCTATTCAGCCCCCAACAGGATGAACAGCAGCTATGCCTGTTCTGTGCTAAGGGATGAAACCATGCCAACAAGAATTGAAATGCTGGCAGAGGGATGCACAAAAGAGCCAGCTAAGCTCTACCCCCTTAGTCACACATGCCAGCCAATCCCGTCAGCCTTGCAAAATTAGGGGGAGACAAAGCTGCCAGCCCTGGCATGAGGATGGGCTGTGATATTGTGGAATACTGTGATATTTTCCCAAAATATTCCCTAAACTTGCAGAAATATGGTGATGCTTTCACAGTTCTCTTTTAAAAAGCAACTATATTTGGTTTTCCTCGTGACATTCTATGGATGCAAAAGCTGGACTTACCAGGCTCGAACTATCATACTTTGGACACATTATGCGAAGACCCAGCTCCCTTGAGAAGTCCATTATGCTGGGGAAAGTTGAAGGAAAGAGAAAAAGAGGACGACCAGCAGCAAGCTGGATGGACTCGATTGCGACAGCAATGAATGCACCACTGAGAGACCTTAAAGGCCAAGTTGAAGACAGATCATCCTGGAGAGAATCTATCTATGTAGTCACTAAGAGCTGACACTGACTTGACGGCACCTAATCCATCCATCCATCCATCCATCCATCCATCCATCCATCCATCCATCATATTTGGTTTCTTCTTGCCAGCATCAAGATATCTCAGGTAGCTTCTGCTGGTGTGGGCTTCATTTCAGTGGAGGGAGTAGTTCTGCATAAGCAATATGTAGCTGTCTCCTACATTGAAATGAATAAGGAAGCTCTCATCCTTGGGTATATCAGAACCCAGTGCCATGGCAAGCTTGTTCATGGTGTGTGTGTTGCATTAAAAGGTGGTTTAGAATAGTCAAACTGAGAAAGTATAGCCCGGGGTGAGGTTTTCCAGCTGTTGTTGGACTACCACTCCCATCACCCCCAGTTGTGAGTTGTGAGTGGCAATGATGGTAGCACAACAACAGCTGGGGATCCTCAGGTTGGCCACCCCTGGTATAAACTAATAACTTTGCAGTAGAAGGAGATACAAAAAAGAAATGCTAATCTATTTTCCAGCCCTTCTTGCTTTGTTGCCCACCAAGCAGACAAACTTTACATTTCTCTGCAAAGGACTAATTTTACATTCCCCAGCAATGAGTGGAAGGAGAGCGCCTTTCCTCTGGGTCTGCCAGCTCCAGGCTTTATTCATATACATTAACAAAGGACTGTAAGCAGAAAAAGAGTTGAATGATTCCCAAAGTGTGTCAGAAACTGAATTACACAATTCCATTTCAAGAAGCATTACATTTCCATTTAAGACTAGTAATTTGTGACCAATTTAGGTCAGGAAGCAGCCGTAACTCAGCACTGTCTCATAAACATATTCTATTTTCAACTAGTTTCTTTTTTAGTCCCTTTGTATATTTACCTCCTCATTATATTTCTGCTCACTAATTGATTCTCTAAGGCTCCATGCTCTTATTTATTCACACAGGGAGGATGAAGTGGAGTAACATGGACGAGGTTGACTTGCAAGTGTCCCCATATCTTACTATTATTTCCAACAAGAAGATACGTATTCTCTATAGCAGAGGCTGTAAGTACACTTTAGATGCATTTACCCATCAAGCTTCCTTGTCTGCAGTGTGATTGGTTTACATCCCCAGTGGAGTCCTTGGGCTGGTTCTCACATTCATGTTCATAGCCTGGTGACTGCTGCATTAATTTTTGGCTTGCATTTGTGAATGAGCCATCACAAATCAAGCACCAAGGCCAGACATTCACATCATTGCATACACGATTGTCATTTAAGTCGATCCACACACTTAGCTGTGCATCTAAGCAATGGAAAAGTTCATGATGAACCAGGTCTCTTTCAATGTATCCCCCCCCCCGCGCAATGTTTAGAGAGCCAGCATAGCATAGCATAGTGGTTAGAGTGTTGGACTAGCACCGGGAAGACCTGAGTTCGAATTCCAATTCAACCATGAAACTCACTGGGTGACTCTGGGTCAGTCGTGTATCTCTCAGCCTTACCTACCTCACAGGGTTGTTGTGAGGATAGAAATAACCATGTATATTGGTTCATATGGGCAAATTCAGTCCAACAGGTGCCTCAGCCCCAAGCCATCTAGAACTTTAAAGGTCAATACTAGCACCTTGAATCTAGCCCGGAAGCGAACTGGTAACCAATAAATCTGCCACAGGAGGGGTGTGATACTCATGAAGCAACTTGCGCCCTTGACCATCCTTGCAGCTGCATACTAGACCAGCTGAAGCTTCCAAACCATCTTCAAGGGCAGCCCCATGTAGAGTGCATTGCATTAGTCCAATTTGGATGTTACCAAAGTTCTAGCATCCTCTCCACTCTCCATGGCTCCCAAGCCCAAACACCTTTGGCTGCTATCTGCCTGACAACACACCACACCACACTCTGCCTGACAAGACACCACAATGGCCACCTACACCTGCTCCAACACCCACAATCCCGCCCCTTCAAGCTACAGCCCAGCATGCCGTAACTAGCAATGCAGGTACAGTTGCCCCACACTCCATTGACAGATGCTGGCAGGGAGCCTGGCTCCCCATGAAACAGTGACCAGGTCCATTGCCGATGGGACCAGAGATGTGGGATGCTGCTTGTCCATTTGGGGGGATGTGGGATGTGGATGGTGTGTGTGTGTGTGATTGTACAACACAAGAAGAGGAAGAGATGTGATTGGAATGGGTTGCACAGATGGCTGCTGGAACCCCTTCCATTGGTCTAAAGTTTCTATTGGTCTGTTGTTTCTAATTTTTTTATCATTGAAAGTTGCTTGTCCATTTGTGACCCCTTCAAAAAGGTGCTCCAGGCCCCTGATCATCTTGGCTGCCCTCTTCTACACTTTTTCCAGTTCTACAGTATCCTTCTTAAGATATGGTGACCAAAGCTGTGCACAGTATTCCAGATGTGGATGCACCATAGATTTGTATAAGGGCATGATAATATTAGCATTTTTATTTTCAACCCCCTTCCTAATGATTCCTAGAATGGAATTAGCCTTTTCCACAGCTGCCACGCACTGAGTTGATACTTGCAGTGAGCTGTCCACCACGACCCCAAGATCTCTCTCCTGGTCAGTCACCAGCAGCTCAGATCCCAACAGTGTATACTGTATATGAAGTTGTGGTTTTTTGCCCCCATGTGCATCACTTTACACTTGCTTACACTGAAATGCATTTGCCTTTTTGTCACCCACTTCCCCAGCTTGGAGAGATCTTTTTGGAGCTCCTCACAATCTGTTGTGGATTTCACTACCCTAAATAGTTTAGTATCATCTGCAACTTTGGCCACTTAACTGCTTACCCCAACTTCTGGGTCATTTATGAACAAGTTAAAGAGCACTCGTCCCAGTACCGATCCCTGGGGGGGGGGGGGGCTCACTTCCTACTTACCTCAGTTGTGGAAACTCTCCATGTATTCCTACTTTCTGTTTCTTGTTCTTCAACCAGTTACTGTTTAATCCTGATAAATTCACAGGTAAATGATTTGCTCTTGTAACAGTGATGTATCTAAGGTAGTAGTAACCTCTTTGTGTTGGAGCATATGCTTTGTATGCAGATCTTGTATTTATCCTGATAAAATGACAAGTAAATTCTGTACTCCTGTAGCACAGCTATATTTAAGGTTAGGGTAATCTCTGAGGTAGAGCATATGTTCTGTATGCATATCGTTGTATATGAACTTTCAACCCATAGACTGGTCCTCAACAACTCTCCATTCTTTGTTGTCTTACGCAAGCCTTTTCAGTCTGTATATCTCTCCATCCTCTATTCCTTTTTAATTTGCTCAGTTAAATTGTATCCAAGTCTTCCTTCCAGTTTCCCCTCAATTACATGTTGGATTAGTTCTTCATTGCAGAAGGCCCCAATTCAATCCCTGACATCTCTATTTAAAAGGACCTCGGGTAGCAAGGCTGAGACATTGGAGATCTACTACTAGCCAATAGTGCCATGCTCAAGGTATTCTTCAAGTGACATAAGATGAAATGATCTCAGTTGATCTCAATATATTCACACATTGTCAACATGTGGGGCATTCTCCTTTCATGCCAAGTTTCTTGCAAAGTAAAGCATGAGGTTATAAGTTATGGGTCAAAGTTATGGATCAAGATATCCAAAGAACCAATTCCATCTCTCCAAGAGGGGCTTTGGCTCTTCTAAAACTGCAATCCCTTAAGCCACATGAGAAGCCTCCTTTGATCTGAGGGAAGTTTCAAAGACAGTTTGATGGTGTGGCATGAGGTGGGCTTTGGTATGCAAAGTAAACAAACACTTAAAAATCAGTTTGGTGCATGGAAGTCTTTGGGTGTATCTAATAGCTCTATGACCCCTGCCTACAACGGTGGTCTAACCCAAAGCTTCTTCAGGTTAAAAGAATATGTTCCATGAGCTGGTTCTGATGAATATGTCACCCGCCCCATGAGCCCCCTATATGCATTAATATCGGGGGCAACCAAGAATGCACCTGCCCCAACATTACTTAAGGATGTGGTGATGCATTCTTAACACACCCTTTACTCACGTGTAAAGGGTGATTGTATGAAACACCCCTCTATACATGCTGCAAAATCAAGGGTTTGCAGTGCATGTAGAGGGGCAATGTGGTTGATCATCTTTTACACATGAGTAAAGGACATCCAAGAACCCCTAGGCATGTCCTTAAGTGATGTAGGAGTGGGTGTTTCTATTCAGGGCCCCAACATTAAAACATATAGGGAGCTGTTGGGGGCCATATTCATTTGAACCAGCTCAATATAAGCTTCCAAGAAAGCTTTTGTCAAACATAATTCTGATGGTCTGCAGATTCCAAGTTATTGAATAATCCAATTAGAACCTTGGTTGGGGTCTTCTTCTAGAAATGTGGGTGCTGACCTATTGGTCTCAAGAATGTTAAGGAATGTGCAGTAGAGGCAAACTTTCACCGTGGTGCTACTTAGGAGCCTCAAGTGCATTTAGGCAGCACACTATCTGAGCATTAAGCACTTTCTATCATTTGAATGGATTTTTTTTTTGTATTTTTAGCGCTAAATCAACAAAGCTGTTACTGTCATTTTCAGTCAGACCGTCATCCAGTGGGAATGCAAAATTATACTCAGCTGCAAACTATTGACACTCCCCTTGACAAAAAAAAATGGTTTTAATAAATCTTTACATTAGCCTCTGAGATTTTTTTTTTTTTAAATCTTTACCATGAAATATACAAGTATGTAAGTGTTTTATGAAAAGTTTTATTAACTTTACAAAAAAAGAATTGGCAATGAACCATGAACATCCTGTACTTCTAACACGTGGTTATAAATTACATGTTCTTTCCAATAACATCTGAAAGAGAGACTGTAATTTAAATTTCAAAACCACTTGGCATACCTACTATATAGTGCTGACATGAAGTAAAGGGAGGATCTGGAGAGACTCAGACAAAGAGTGAAAATATAAAGACATCCTTAGCTTAAAAAGCTGCTGATGAATACAATTCCTTTCCAGCTGGACAGGGATCAAGTACTTGCTTGTCATATCATTCAATGCACTGTTCAATCAGAGATTCTTCCTTTCAACAAAAAGGAAACTTAAGTGCTGCTAATCATCCCTTGTATAACTTTATCTTGCAGATACCTTCTTTATATCAGAATTTTTCCCCCAGTGACCATTTGCTAACACCAGAGGGATCAAACTTGTTATTAAGCAAACATGCAAACAAGCCTTTACCGTCTTGGCGGGGTGGGGGGGATGTAAGGGGGAGTAGAGAAAAAATCTTGTGTTGACATATGCATATGTGTCATAATGGTACTTTGTAGCATGGATATTAAAAAATAAAAAAAGAAGCATAGGCCTGATCCAGAGACCCTCAGGTACAGCAGTGGTCTGCACATATACTAAACATGCTAAGGCTGCAATCCTAACCACACTTACTTGGGAAAAGAGCCCCGCTGAACATTTCTGAGTACACGTATGTAGGACTGTGCTCTAAGAGAACCCTCCAAATTAATTATTAGCATTGTCAGCTTGATCCATCAGTGGTTGGATGCTGCTGGGGGGAGAAGGTTTCAGAACCTCCTGAGATCTCTTCCTCTCAAAAAAATGGTGGACCAACTATTTGACGATATGTGCACAGTACATGGACCCTGTGATCACCTCATGTTTTTCTCCTGGCATGGTCCTTATCTTTTGGCATGAGGAAGGACTCCAGAACTTGCTTCCATGTTGCTTTTTCCTGGATTAGGAAATCCATATAGCCCTTGTTGCACAGAATCTCTCTTATTCCCAAACCTCAAATAATCCAGATTGTGTGATACCTGTTAGGAAAAAGGATTCATATTTCATATCATTCAGCATTTCATATGCCCCACTCCATTTTTATAGATGAGATTGCCGTATATGTTATTGGTGCCAATTTTATCTAATGCACTATATGCCATTATATTATGATTTGATACACTGAGCATGGAATACATTCATCCTTTGTATATCCTTAAATGTAGATACGGTTTTTCATAATTATAAAAATAGTAAATTGTGCCTCCAGACATTTGACAATCTCTTTTAAATAGTCAATGATAATGACATATGTGGTTAGAATAAATCCAGCATTTGTGCTAGAATTCTGGAAAAACATTTAACAAATCAGTCATCTCTAACAAGGCAAGCTGGATAGAACTGGTTTTTCCACTTTGCAGTGCTATGTAAAAAAAAACCCAGAAGGCAATGCCAGTCAGTTTAGTGGCTAGAACCGAATGTGAAACCCAGTAAGGAATGCCAAGCCACAGACAATCATGCAACACTGACATTCCTTAAGACCAGTAGCTCAAGCAAGAGGAATAGAAAAACTGATGAACAACAAGTAACTGGGGGAGAAAATAAGTGTGGGTTGTGATAAAGGAAGCTGGAAAACAATTGCAAGCATATTAAAGACAGCAAAAGACATGCCTGTTTGTTTTAGAGGGAAGCACTGGCCACGGTTCCCTGATTTTTTGAGGGATCTGTTGCAAGTGCTAACTTCCTTTCAGAGAATAACAAAAACAAGCCTGCAAGTCTGATAGATTACAACAAGGGAAGGTGTGGACATTTACAATATTATTGGGCAAGAAATTCTGTGCCAAATTGTATCTTCATGCAGCTAGCTATGATTTAGAGCAAATGCCAGAAGAGTAGCTGGGTTAGGCCCATTTTTCACAATATTCTGGTCTGATGGCATGGTTGCCTTCTTTGGTAGCTCTATGTATGGAGAGCACCTCTTTGTTTGGAGAGCTGCCTTTTTGAATAGGTTGCAGTCCAAAAAGCATGTGTAAGCCCCATTGACATAATCACCTCATTCGCATGAAAGGTAGAACTGAGGGTCCAACTGACCTGCAGCTCTGCCCTCCCCCAACCCATGCTAACCTGCCCAGGTTCAGACAAAATGGACAGGAACCCAACTGCAGTGAAGGGAACTGCAGAAAGGAGAGGGATCTGACTGTGCGGGCTTCCTTCTGGCATGAAGGACAGCCCCACAGGTAGGAGCAGTAATGAGAAACTCATTACAGGTTTCAAACTGGAGTTTGGGAAGGGAAATCTTGGCTTGCTTTTCGGACAGGACTGGGGTTTCATGCATTCTCATGTACAGGTTTGTCAACCTTGGGCTCCTTTAACTTTAGTTTCCCATTATGTGTGAATGGAGCCAGTGTGTGGGATCCAGGCCTTTGGCACAGTAGTATACCATAGATAGAAGCTCTGTTCATAAAGGGAAGGGTAGTGATGGCAACTGTGTCTAAGGAATTGGGGCTTTGTCTTTACCAGCAAGCAGATTGAAAGTTCTAAGGAACCTTAGAAAATAATAGAAATAAAGTGGAAGGGACTTCTTCATGAAATAAGCTGATTCAGAGGATAGTAAATATTCACATTTCTTCACTCTGAAAATATTTAGACTATAGTTCAGCCCCAAGTCCTGCATATGCTTCAACATTTACAGTTTTTGTGTTCGTGGATTACCCTAATCAGTTAAATAGAAAGATCAGATCTGTGCAGGCAAAGACATTTATGCTCACATCTGCTTTCTGCCACCCTTAAGTGAGGTGAGATGTTTTCTCAGAAGCCGTATGCTCATACAAATGACTAGATTGTGCATATTATGTTCCTGTTTGGCACGGCAACTATCAGTGTGCGCATTTTGCATTTCTCTTCCCCTTGGCTAGATGTTAGTTTTATTTTCAGAATTGAATGTGCACAATAGAACCAACTTATTCATGATGTGGACATTTATATCTTTTTGTCATTTATCATCTCTATCAAACAAGTTCTGCAGGTTTTATTGCAGTGTTTCAAATCTGCAAAACGTGTTTGACCAGAAATGATAGTGGGATCAAAAAGAAAAAGGATGTGGGCAACCAGGAGCAACGGTACCTGTCTTATACTGCCTTCAACTCTCTTTAAAACTATTGTCCATTTTTAGCTTTTGTTAATTTGATTTGCCTTCTTTACCCTTTCCATTGACCTGAGGTCTCAGTGGAGGGTCATTAACTTAGTGAGTTCTGTCATACCCTCCTTCACTTGTTAAACACATGTTAAACACAGCAGCTCCAGGGGTTCATCCTCATGAAATACCAGGATCAGTACCAGATTGTGCTATTCCTCGGGCAACACTGCCTCCCACATGGCATGCTGGCAAGGCCCCCTTGGTGTTCTGCCCTTCCCCCCATGGCTTGCCAGGCAAGTGGTGGTGGTAGCAGCCATTCCTCTCCCCCAGAAAAAAAAGAAGTATCAGAGCCACTAACAAGGCTTTTGGCAGTTACTTCTGACCGCTCCTTCCAGCCAGTGGAACTTCTTACAGCCCCCTGCAATAATGGGTGGGAGGGCTCTATTGGACAATATCCTAGAATATGTTGTGGATCCATCAAACAATGCATAAAAGAAATCATAAATACCAGTATCAATAAATATGTATTGATCTTTGCAGATCTGCTTGTCTCTAGTATCACTTGAGAGAATTAGACATAGACACCGTGCCAGAATTGCAGATATGAAATTGTAGTCAAGAACTCTGTTATGATCGTGGTTGTAGTAGGCAACATTTTCATGTGCACAGCTATGCATGAAAAGAAGATTGACTACCTAATTGGAGTCCAGGCGATTGGAAATTTCAAATATATTTTCATCCTCAGCTAATCAACAAAAAAATTTAATTAAAGATTACACTCAGGGATTACATCTAAAGCATGTTTATCTTTTATAGTTAGAAAAGGTCCACACGGTATCTGCACACTGAGAGCCTCCTTCCATCTGCATCAGTAATTGCAATGGTCCTGCCATGGTTTCGCAATGTGTATGGAAGACCGCTGAAGGCAGCTGTGAGCCAGTGCAGTGGCTAGGTCTTAGTATAGTATAGTAATGAATAGATGCCATCCCTTGCTCTGGTCCTAGGATTCCAGTCCTAGTTCTTATGATCCCCTTGCTCAGTGCAGTAGCTCACCTGCAGATTTTATTTCTAAATGTATTTTTATACTAAGTTGTACAAGGTGCATGCATAGGACTAAGGTGTGTGTATAGTCCTTTAAAAAAAAAGAAAGCATAATCCATGCTTCCTTCTGGTCCATATCAGCTGATCAGCAGGTTCCAGATTTGTTTAACAGAGTATACACACAACTGCATATTCAGCACCCATATGAAGCTGTCTTATACTGGCACAGACCATTGGTCCATCTAGGTCACAATTGTCTACACTGATTGGAAGTGGCTCTACCAGGTTTTAGGCAGGAGTTTTTCCCTTATCTAGACCTTCTGCATGCAAAGGTTGTGCTCTACCACTGAGCTACGGCCTCTTTCCATCCATCTCCACATGTGATTCTCCTAGAGATATGCATGGGAAGCCAGATTTGGTGTGCATATGGCCCCTAGCTGCTTTGGACCAGTGGTCTTTACTGAGGCTAATATTGAAGAATAATCTTGGCTTTCAGGAGTCCAAATCATTAAGCCTGCATACTAAACTGTCTTCCATGGAATGAGAAAAATGCTTCTCTCTTTTTTCTTCTTCTTATTGTCCTTGATGGAAAAAACCAAGAATCTTTGACCAAATAAATTATTTTTTCCAGTTCAGAATAAGTGATATTCCCTACAAAGTAGAACCTGCCCTTCTATAAAATGTGTTAAAGGAAAATGGCATCTATGTAGCAAGTCTGTGGAATGACAAGGGCATGATGCTAATCTTAACAGAAAGGACTGTGCTAGTGCACAGGCAAAAATAAAAGAGCTAAAGACAAGGAGGGACATGAATCACAATTTAAAACAAAACTCATAACATTGCAGCGACATCACACAAATGTATGAGACAAGCAAGTCTCCAGCGAGTGACCTATCACAGTTATTATACTGCATACAGCACATAACGGATTATGAGAGTCGTTCACTTAACATAGTCAGTAGAAATTTCTTTAAGAACCATAGGAAAAGTTGAGAGTAATTCCATTTTAGTACTTTCCTAATAACAAATGCTTTTTTAAATGAAATTGCTGTCAGCAGTTGGCTATAAACCAGCAGGAGCCTTCAGAAAGCTAGACTCTCTTGTCTATCCTCCTAGCCATTGTTTTTGTGTTCTAGCACTATTCTGTGTTTTCTTTTCTGGGATGCTTCTTAAAGGCTTGTACAAACACATTTCAATTATAAACCAAAAATTCAAGCCAGAGGGGTCACAATGGTTAGAGGGTTTACTCTTTAATTTTGCCAAGACAGCTACATGGCATAACTTGTCCTGCATAGCTAATGTAATTGTTTGCTTGGTAGGTGAGCTTTTAAAAATCTTTAACCCACCATGCCATGCCAGTCATATGCTGACTATTTTCCCTGTTTTTAAACAGAATAAAATGTATGGTCAGTGTTGCCTTTTCATTAGATTTGTAGCTACAGGAAATTCAAATAATGATCTCAGAGTTGTTTCTGAAAGCCCTGTGTCATGACACCGAAAAGAAAACCCCATTCCCTTGGCCTTATATTGAGATATAAAATATTAACTTTCTGTGGTCCTTATTAACCCAGTAGAATTAAAATAAGTCAAAATTAAGAATTTTCAAGACCCCTTGATTTTAAGAGAAGGAAGTAAACACATGCTTAATTTGCACATTCATTGGAATCAATAAGATTTTAAAGTGCTTAACTTTGACTGGATCATGTCCAGTGTTCCCTTTGACAGGGATTCCCATATGTTGTTGACTGCAACTCCCAGAATGCCTAGCTGCAATGACTTTTGCTTCAGGATTCTGGGAGTTGTGGTCAAGAACTTCTGGGGATCCCTGTTAGAGGGAACTCTGATTATGTCCTTCACTTTATTACCTGAGTTCCCACCACCACTACCTGTCCAATGATGTGTGTAACAGCTGTATTACAACATTTTTTGTTTTCAATTGTGTTATTTCCTTCTGCTACAATAGACTTCATCAACATCCACAGGTGTTTCTGTATGTTTGCGTTATACCTTATGGAAAAATCCTTTAACCTCCAATATCTATCCTCTGTTTCTTCTCTGTTACCACCCCCGCCCCATTTGTGTAACATCTTCCTCAGCATTCCTGCTTCTTAGACAGTGCTGGACATTAATTCCATATTTATACAGACATGTTATGAATTAAAGTCCAGAAGTGTACAGGTCTTAGACACCTGTCATATAAAAGAAATGGCAGTTGTCAGCAGTCAAGAAAAAACTTTCACATGACTCCACCTCCTCTTGTTTGCAGGAGATGTCAAAACAAATGAGGGGTAACACAACAAGGCAACAATGATGGATAGGACTGATATGAAAAATGCAGTGCTAAAGCTTGAAAGCCACAGAAAGGCGCTTGTATATAATAAGTATTTTGAAACCTGAATTGAAACACTGCAATAGTGGAATAAATCAATCTTCCCATTCCCTTTACACTACAATATTCTGCTTCCATTCTTTGGCATTAAGATGGCTTTTATAAAGGAAGTAAACAAGGATGGGGATTTTAAAAACACACACACAATAGAGACTTTTCAGATACAGAGTGAAAACAGAGAGAAATATTATTCATATTGCAGCACAGAGAGTTCCAGTTTAGGCAATCAAAGTGGATATTAATGATGGAGAAAGCTTCACATATATCCCACTGCTGATTCTATTTATTTTATTCTATTGATCTCAAAATTTCTGTGCAGCTTCTTTAGTTAAAAAAGCACTCCAAAATATTGTAAATGTGCATTTGGCCTGCCTATAACGAAACCAAGGCCACCACTATCTCACTTGACTTTAGTACACTAAAAGTAAAGTGTGCCATCAAGTCGATTTCGACTCCTGGCGCCCACAGAGCCCTGTGATTTTCTTTGGTAGAATATAGATGGGGTTTACCATTGCCTCTTCCTGCACAGTATGAGATGATGCCATCTTCCTATATTGCTGCTGTCCAATATAGTACCAGCAAGGATTCGAACCAGCAACCTTCTGCTTGTTAGTCAAGCACTTCCCCACTGCACCACTTAAGGTTACTTTTAGTATACTCAAATACTACTAATATCTAAGCGCTTGTCCTTCATACTGGTTTCTTGCTTTCAAGAAATAAGTAAGCAGGCATTGGCAATAAAAGACTATGACCTCCTCTCATCAACTTTTCATTTTCTAATTGTTCTTCTCCCTTCTACCACCCCGAGTCAACAGAACTCCTGCTGCTCATTTCAGTCTGAGAAAATCACAATCCAGATTGGATTTGAGCAAGTTATGTCTACGCATAATTTTATAAATGGTGATTTAACCCTCCCCAGCTGACCTCTAAGTTGTGTGCATGAATTATATATGGCCCTTTTGATTTTAGGAAGAGTCTGAGGAAAGGAGGGGTCAATATGACCCCTCCAATTTATTGTTCTGCAAAAGCAGAGAGAGGGAGACCTCAACATTCCTTAGTTTCTCCTGTTGACTACCAAAATGTTTACAGATCAATCCAGGTGATTGGATTTCTGAAGCATTGTTTTTAACGATTGGTTTCTAAAGGGTTTAGGTGACATCCTAAACAGACCAGTGGAAGAGCACCACTGTTGAAGATATAGGTCAGTCAATTTAATGTGTAACAACTAGAGGTTTGTAGAACGTTCCGAGCCTGGCACACTCTGTGTTGAAGTGGGCCATTTTGACTGTTCCAAGCTCAGAAACAAGTTCCAGAACACCCATGGAATGAAGGGTCTGTTCCAAGCTCAGAATGGAACAGCCCAGTTCTATGTGGAATGTTCTAAGTGTTCCAAGTACCATTTAAAAAATTTAATTTTTTTGCTACTTCCCCAGTGCTGCCCTCACCAGCTCAGCTGGTTGTTCTGATAAAATGCTCCACAAATTGGCTCTCCATTCCAAGCTCGGAAGGGAACACACACACACACACACACACCCGTTCCATGCACACCTCTAGTTACAACTGGACTATGATTGGCTAACTCTGACTGAAGATTCTGAAGGGTGGGGGTTGTGTTGGAGTAGTGCCTCAGGGGAGTGTCTGAGGGAGCTCAGAGGCAAATGGGAGAGCTGAGGTTTAAAAAAAAGGCAGTTCAAGGGGAAGCGTGTGAGGGCAGACATATTGGAGCTGATCTCTGGGGAATGTTGAGCGGGAGCAATTCATGTGGCTCTAATTCAAGATTCCTTCAGGTAGCCGAGTGTCAGATCCAGACCCCACTTAGCAGTTAGCCTTTAGCAACTGAAAACCTGCCACAGGATTTTCAGTGCTCAACAGTTAACCACCAACTGAGAGCCAAGAGCTGACTAGAAGAAGAACAAAATAAGGTCACTTTATTCTGGGGCTTGAGTTATAAAGGCTCCAGGGCAGAAAGGAAATCTAGTTTGTGGGTTCAATGGGGAATAGATGAAGACCTGCCTTTTAACCAACCTTTTCAACCTTTTCAGTATATTATATATTGTTTTCTTTTTCCTGCCATTCTTCAACTGACTGAAAAAATTGAAAATTTACTGAATAAATGTTTATCTATTTAGCTATCTACAATCCTGTATTTTACATGGTTAAAACCACATCCACATATTATCACTTACAATAGAAGGTGAATCTCAAGGTGATTTAATATTAAGAATAACTAAATATTGGTGGCAGCAGAGTTATACCAAGTGGACAGAGGAGGCTTTTAAGATAAAGAAAGCATTTACAGTCCTGTTCAGGAAGTAAAACATAGATATATGTTTTGAGAGTCAAGGTATGGAGAAAGGTATTTCTAAAAGCCCAATTATTTCCCTTTGAAAGTCATTGCAGTCTACAATTTTTCAGATATTCATTTCTAGAACAAGCTCCAGTTTTTAGAGCATGATCATTTGCTCAAGTTTAAAAAAGAGAACTACTTTTTGGCTATAGATAACAGTTTCATACTAAAAGTCTTGGAATTGACACAAAAATGCATCATCATACTTTCCCTTTATTAGCTGGATGCAAACTAAGTTCAGAGTTCAGATCACAGTTCCTGTGATTTAGCTCCAAGGAAATAAGCTTGCTTTTATCATGTTTATGTCTGCTGTTTCCATTAGACTCGTCTGCTCTTTGACAGTGTCAGAACAGGCAAATTGGAAGAAAAGTCATGACTAAAACCCAGTGCATGCTTATGAGGCGTGGAAGGATGAGCATGAAGCCAAGAGGAGGAGAAGCCATTTGAACATCCTTTCACATTTGAATCAGCGGGGCTTAATTTGTACCAGGATTCACAAGGGCTTATTTCTGGAATATCTGTTTTCAGGCCCAGGACTAAGGGTAACTTTCCATTCCCCTGTAAGATTCATTTCAGGGGAAAGGAATTTAATTGTTGTTACCCTTTCCAGCAGGCCTACTACCTCTTTGACCTTGGAAAGCAGTGCCAACAACCCACAGAACCTCATCTTATTACTTTGTAATGCTAGGTCAGTTCAAAAGAAACCTGAGGTCATCCATGACTTGAATATGGATGAAGGAGCCGGCGTGGTATGTATCATGGAGACCTGGTTGGGAGAGGCTAGTGGTCCGATTTGGTCCTAGCTTCTCCTGGTGGGTTACTCTGTGGTGGAGCGGGGTGAGAGGATGTGGGCGGGGAGGTGGGGTGGCTATGGTCTATAAGAATACCATCTCCCTTACCAGGATCCCTGTCAGGGAATTGGCCTGTATCGAATGTGTGCAGTAAGTCTAGGGACCAAGGATAGACTAGGACTTCTGCTGGTGTACCGATCACCTCGCTGCCCAACGGAGTCCCTGTGCAACCAGACCTGGTTGCGGAGTTGGCATTGGTAGGCATTGTTATAGGCAGGTTGTTATAGGTAGGTGACTTCAATGTTCATTTTGGGACCAGGTTGTCAGAAGCGACTCAGGAGTTCATAGCAGCCATGACCATGATGAGCCTATCTCAGTTGGTATCTGGACCGATGCATGCTGCTGGTTACACGCTTGATTTGGTCTTTTGCTCTGATCAGGGTGGTGTTCTGTGCATGGGGATTCCTGTCATCTTCCCCTTGTCATGGATGGATAACCATCTGGTTAAGGTAAGACTTACAACCACAACCCACCTCTGCAGGGGTGATTGGTCTGCCCGAGGAGGTCATTGGATCCAATAGGATTCCAAGAAGCCTTGGAGGGGTTCAGAGTAGGCTCTGTTAGAGATTCTGTCGATGCTCTAGTGCAAACAAGGAAAAATGAACTCACTAGAGCAGTAGACACAATTGCTCTGAAGCATCCTCTCCAACCTGCTTTAAAGACAGCCCCATGGTATTTAGATGAACCATGGGAGCTGAAGCAGCAAGGTAGATGACTAGAGTGCAAGTGGAGGAAGACTAGGCTCGAATCTGATAGGTCAGAACACAGAGCACATTTGGAGATCTATGCTCTGGCAGTGCAGGTGGCAAAGAAGCAGTTCTTTTCTGCCCACATTGCTTCTCCAAATTTATATGCAGCTGAGTTGTCTAGGGTTATGAGGGGGCTAGTTTATACCACTCCCCCTTGAATTTGAACTTGGAACCATCGGTCACTTGCTGTGACTTTTTAAATGACCTTTTTTTGCGGATAAAATCTCTCATATCCAGGCTGAGATGGATTCCACAGTTACTGCAGAGTCTATTGTGGAGGTGTCCAGTAACTCCTCTTATGAGATTAGATTGGATCACCTTCAGTTTGTTACTCCCGAGGAAGTGAACAAATTGCTTTGGACTGTGGATCCTACAATTTGTTCTCTTGACCTTTGTTCATCTTGGCTTATCTCATCTGGTAATAATACTATAATCAGACAGGGTCTGAAAAATATTTTAAATGCTTCTCTGAGGTAAGGCAGGATGCTAGTATCCTTAAGGCACCTATTATTAGACCACTTTGGAAGAAACCTGCATTGGATCCCTCAGTTAGCTAACTACAGATATGTTTCTAATCTTCCATGGTTGGACAAGGTGATTGATGGCCTCTCAGCTCCATGAAACCACTGGGAATGATCATCAGGAAGTTTGGTGCAGGATGTTTTCAATATGCTGATGATGACACCCAGATCTACATCTCCATGTTGACCTCATCAGGAAATGGCATTACTTCTCTATGCGCCTGCCTGGAGATGGTAATCGGCTGGATGAGAGATAACTGAAGTTGAATCCAAATAAGATGGCGGTACTAACTGTGGGGGGGTCAGGACAGGAGAGATGGTTTAGATTTGTCTGATCTGGATGGGGTTACACCTGAAAGATAAGGTACATAGTTGGGAGTGTTCCTTGATCCAAAACTCTCCCCAGTTTTTCAGATTGATGCAGTGGCCAGGAGTGCTTTTTATCAGCTTTGGCTGATACATCAGCTATGTCCGAAGGTAAATGACCTTAAAACAATGGTACATATGCTGGTCACTGTCATAAATCTGTTAGCTCCTCTAACCCAACAGGATTTACAACCCCCTTCAGCACTCCCCCTGTGAGATAACAGAAAGCAGCAGCGAAACTGCAAGAAGTGGGGGCGGGGGGGAGAAAAGGCTCACAAAGAAAACAGTAAATGAATTAAGTCCCCTCAACTGAACTAGGTACCCCCCTGTAACAATAACTGAGTAATAAGTGAAAAGAAAACACAGAGCAAGGAATGAAATGAGCGAAGAACACCAGAACAAGGAATTAATAGAACAAAGCAGGAAAGCATAAACAATGCAAACTGGAACTCGGAAAAGTCTGGAATTTAAATAGCACACTGTCTGCCGCCAGTGAAAGTTGCAAACAGCATCTGAGCAATTAAGATACTGCTAAATATATATGGCTCAAGAGAACCAGCAGCCGATCAGGCTTCCCTGAGTCAGCACTTCGGCTTCCTCTCTTGTGATCTCCTGCGCCTGCGTGACTGCCACTGAGCTTGCCTCTTGAGGTGCCTTCTCAAGACAGGTGAAATCCCAGGCTCCTCCCCATCAGAAATCATGTCTGGCAGCTGTTGCAAATCCTCAGCTCCAGAGTCTGGCCTCCCTGACAAATCCTGTTGCTGTGCCTCTGAGCCCTCACTAGCAGGCGAATCCTTCTGCTCTGACTCTTCTGTCAGAGGTCTGAGCCATGACAGTCACCTCTAGGCTTGACTACTGTAATGCACTCTATGTGGGGCTTCCTTTGTACATAGTCCAGAAATTACAATTGGTACAGAATGCAGAATCCAGATTGGTCCCTGGGACATCCCGAAGGGACCACATAATACCGATTTTAAAAGAACTGCACTGGCTGCTGATAGGTTTCCAGGAGAAATACAAAGGGCTGGTTATTACCTATGAAGTCCTTAATGGCTTGGATCCAGGGTACTTAAGAAAGCATATTCTTAAGTCTAAAAAGGTATTCTGTGAATCAATACTTGCATTAAACAACCATACACATCATCCTCAATAAAATTACCTTTTGCTCCCCCATGACTTCAAGTTTATCAACCTTAATGAACCTGCCCAAACATGAAGATCATCTTCAGAGGCCCTTATCTAGATTCTGTTGCCTTCAGTGCTGAGGAAGTTGGTGATGACCCAACAGGGCTTTTCCATTATGGTGCCCTGACTCTTGGAATGTCCTCCCCAGGAAGTTTGATGTCTTTTTGTGGTGAGGTGTAAAAGACAAAATTTTACCCAAGCATTTTAGATGTTTCCAAGCCTTCTGTTTTTAGCTTCTGCTTTAAAAAATATATATATATATATGCTGCTCTGCTCTGTATCTACTGTGTTTTATATTGATTTTAACATTTTACTGTTTTTACTTATTTGTACTATGCTCTCGGATCCTTCGAGCTGTAGGCGCAGGCTATAATAAACTGTTTTAAACAAACAAATATATGCACTAAAACCCAAATTTCAACAGCCTGCTCCTCTTTCTCAAGAATATTTATATATTAAGAATATTTATATGCCACTTTTCAATATAAAGTTATGGTTTCAATATAAAACCAGGTTATGAATAACATATAATGAAAAGTCGTATTAAGTAGCAATGACTGGAACCATGGCCACCTTGGAACAGAACAGCAAACTGCAGGTCCAATGGATCTTCCCCCGCCCCCCCGCCACCATGCTCTCCCAGACAATCACAATCTCAGTCTGGGAGCTGGCAACAGGGGCAGGACTGTCTGTGTGGGCTTCCTCTGACCCTGGAAGTACTGCCCATGCCAGTCAATAGCATCACAGCCTGAGGGAGGAGCTTCCTCCCTTAACTCTGGTTTGTAGTTAAGGCAGAATCAGTGGCACACCAGGCATTTGGGGAGCCCCCCTCCACCTCTGCTTTAGGGAGAGTGGGGGAATATTTTGAAAGAAAGGAAACCTGCATTTCACACAGTGTGTGCGGCTCTCCTGGGGGCCACATCAGAAGTCCCCCCCCCCCCCCGATGTCCCCTGCTGCCACACTGGTCTTTCCCAGTTTCACTGCCTGTCCAGGCCTGACTGAGCCCATGATGTCACAGACTTGTGACACTCAAGATTCACAATGCACAGGTGTGTGGGAGCATCTCACCTTTGCTCAGTCAGGTATGGACAGGCCCACCAACTGCCAATGCCACCATGGGAGAGGCCCACTCGGCTCTTACTCTCCACCCCCAAGTAGGGATGTGCATGGAACCGCGGCTGGGCGGTACGGAAGCGGCGGGCTTGGCACTTTAAGGGTGGGGTGAGGGTGCACTTACCCCTCCCACCGCATTTCCCCCACCATTGTCATTTATTTCCAAAAACCTTCAGGGCAGCAGCGTACCTCCCTGCTGCACTGTTGCCCTCATTGGCCAGAAGTGGCTGGAAGTAATCGGGTGCACATGTGCCCGTTTGCCATGGCAGGTACTTGGGCGGTATAAAAATATGTTAAATAAAAAAATAACTTGTCCCTACAATCAGGCTCTGTACCAAAGGTCTGGGAAGTAGCAAATGTAACTCAGATTTTCAAAAAGGGGTCCAGAGGGGATCCAGGAAACTACAGGCTGGTTAGCTTAACTTCTGTGCCAGGTAAATTGATGGAAAGCATACTTAAGGACAAAACTGTTAAAACATATAGAAGAATAGGCCTTGCTGAAGGAGAACCAGCATTGTTTCTACAGGGGCAAGTCTTGCCCACTAACCTTTAGGAGTTCTTTGAGAGTGTCAACAAGCATGTGCATAAAGCTGATCTGGTTGACATAGTATACATGGACTTCCAAAAAGCTTTTGACAAAGTTCCCCACCAAAGGCTCTTGAGTAAACTTAGCAGTCATGGGATAAGGGGATTGCTAACTGATTGGGGGACAGGAAACAGGATAGGAATAAATGGACAATTTTCACAATGAAGGGAAGAAAGAAGTGGTGTCCCCCAAAGATCTGTACTGGGACCAGTGCTCTTTTACCTGTTCATAAATGATGTAGAAGTTTGGGTAAGCAACGAAGTAGCCAAATTTGCAGACAACACTAAACTATTGAGGGTAGTGAAATCCAGAAGAGATTGTGAGGCTTTCTAAAAGGATCTCTCCAAACTGGGGCAGTGGGTGACAAAATGGCAAATGTGGTTCAATGTAAGCAAGGCATCAGAACGTCTGCACGGTGGCAGCCATTGGCTATAATCTATTGGCTGTAATTTAGGAGGACCTTGAAGACGTACCTGTTTTTCCAGACTTGTAACTGAAATTTAAATTTTAATGTGTGTTTTTATCTATTGTGATTTTTATCTGTTTTTATGAATTTTAAATATTTTGTTTTATATTATGTTTTAATCTGTACCCCGCCTAGAGATTTCTATACTAGGGGTATAGAAATACAATAAATACATAAATAATAAATAAATAATCTTCCAGAGGGTGTGGCAAGCGTGACCATGCCTTTTCAGAATGGAACACCTGCCCTCGGCAGGGAAAGGCCATTTAAATCCCTTTAAATGGCATATAAGCCATTCTCCTGACAGCTATTGCACCACTGCCTTCTTAAGGGCCTCAGGAAGAGCCCCACACCTAGACAGTTTTGCAGAAGCACAATTGCTGTCAATGAGGGGATGCAGGGGGGCATTATTTTTTTGCTACTCCAGAGAGGGATCATGATGTCTTCCTAGGAAGGAATATGTATATGTGGGAGGGCAAAGGATGCTCTGGTCTGGTCCAAGGATGCTCTTGCAAGGTCAGACCCTGACAAAGCAGTCCAGGAACACCCAAGCATACTCCTGCCCCTGTGTTGGTTTGCCAACCGGGGATTAGCCCTCTCATGAGAGGACCAGTCCACTGCAGAGGATCAAAGGCTCATTAAGCTTCTGTTCTCCACTGGACTCTTCTCTCATGAGGTGGGCTATCCAAATCAAGCCCCCCCTGCTTGTGTGAGGCCTCCACTCTCTTTGGTAAATAATAGAACTTGTAAATGGTGACCTGCTCCTCCCCAGACAAGCCTATCATACTCCCAAGGAGTAGTGGCCGCTCCATGTGTCCATGCAGTATTGGGTGGGCAGACTAGGAAAACACCGGGACTGGAGATAGATCTTTACTCTCATTAACATTTCCCATGTTTGGACTGGCATTGCAGTATATGCAGATCAGCCTCTGCAGTGAATGGTGGGAGAGGGGAGCCCTGATTATCAGGGGCCCCAGGAAAGTAGAGTGGCAGTACCAGGCAAAAACAAACATGGACATGAGCCAAAAGACGACCGGACAGGCAGAGAGACTGCTTGGACTGAATCAATCACGGCAGTCATCAAGACAGGGAAAGGTGTTGCCGTTCCCCGCGGCTTGCTTGTGTTGAGCAACCAGTCTGAGCAGCAGCTGGTGCTGGGGCCACTCTGGGAAGAGCATCAGCATGCTTGAAAGCAGAAGGTTCCAAGTTCCCTCCTGATAGGGCTGAGAGAAATTCCTGCCTGCAACCTTGGAGAAGCCTTTCCCAGTCTCTGCAGACAATACTGGGCTAGATGGATCAATGATGGACTCAGTATAAGGCAGCTTCCTCTGTTCCTAACTTATAGAAAAAGGCAGGGGGTAATTATGGTAACCTATATCTTGTAGTCTGATGCTCACTTGCTTCAGCATCAGACTACCTGCTGAAGCAAGTAGCTTCTAAAATTCTACAAAATGCTGGCTGGGTACCAACTGCACACACATCTGTGCACCAGATGTTTATAATACTATATCCAGCTGTGTTACTGCTGCTACATCTGCAAACTACAGTGTATGTCAGTTGCTATTGTAAGAGTATTTTGAGAACAGAAGGCAAATGAAGGAAACCCTGAAGGAGAAGTAGCAAAGCATGCATTTGACGTGTGTAGATCTGTTTTCTTCATGCTGACACTTTGGAATCCTTAGTTCACTTTCCAGTAAATTTGGACCATGTTAGGCAGGGAAGTAACAGATTAATGTATTAGTCCTTTGCCTGTAGAGTAACAAACTATAGATTATAGTTTGAACAGTTGGTGCTGGTTAAAGCATACTAATCTATATATTTAATACTTTTAAATGTACCTGTCGCTAATCCCATGCGTGGCAGCTCTCATGAGAGTCTGTAAGCAAGCTGCCAATTAGCAACTGGAATGAAAGGAGAAGCGGTGCACCGAGCCGGCTGGCCACGGGGGAGAAGCAGCCACCGCCGGACTGGCCAGCGGTGCAGGGGAAGCGGCCACTGCCAGACTGGCCAACTGTGTAAGGGAAGCAGCCACTGCCAGGTTGGCAGGTGACCGCCAAGGAGAAGTGACAGTCAGATGGTGAGGAGAAGCAGCCTGGCTGCCAAGGGAGAATGGGCTGGAGGGAGGGGGGAAAGGAAATGGGGCTGAAGGCGGGGGGGGGTGTGTGTGAGAAAGAAATAAAGATGAAGAAACATATATAAGTTGAAGAAACGTATAAGTTGAAGTAATGAAATAATGTAAGTTGAAGGAATGAAGAAACATATATATGTTTCTTTAAGGTACCTTATAATCACGTTTCAGAAGTAAAACTTGAAAGCACTGGAATTCAAAAAGTTGAATTTGGAAAGTGTGTAGAATTGGTTCAGTCTAGCGATGTGTACAAACAATTCGTTCAGAACTGGTTCGCTTTGAACTGGGGCCAGTTCAAAGGTTCAATCGCAGACCGAACTGGGGTTGGTTACGTCTGTGATCAAACTGAACCAAGTCTGGTTCAGGCGAGCCAGTTCTCGCAGCTGGGCAAGGGAGGCAAGAGAGGGGGAAAGCTTCTTACCCTGCCTGGCATGACTGTCAGCTTGGCCACCCTCCTGGCACGGCGCCAAGTGTGTTCCCCCCTCCTTTACGATGCCATCGGCTTGGTACAGGGGAAGCACACTTGAGGCCACCGTGGGTAAGCAGCGATGCATGACAGTGGTGGAAGCTGCACCGGGCCAGGTAAGCAGGTTTCGCCCTCTCTCATTCCATCCGCCTAGCTGCCCCTTACAGTCCCTCACCCCTGTATATCCCCTGTATTGGTGTGGGCTGGTTCAGTGGTTGAACTGGTCAGGAATCGGTTTGACCAGACTGGCAACTGGACCATGCCAGGTCAGTTAGCATCCAGATTTGAATGGAACCCACCAAACTGGTTCCGTGTGCACCCCTAGTTAATAAGTTCTACTGTCCCAATCTTCTTGTTTTCTGCTAATGCTGCTCTTCCTTTGATAATGTGGAAAGCTGGTGTTCAATCATGCCCTAAGTGACAGTGATAAGTATACTAAGATTTCTCTCTTAAATCCAACTTTAGCTGCATGTCAACATTGATTTGCTGGGAACAGACCTGATTTCTGGCTTGGTTATACAAAGCTCCTACTGCATGAAGAAATGACAGCTGAGGAAAAGCTTCACATTTTGCCACTTTGATATATCAGTAGGATTAAATAAAGTAACATTAGAAAACAACCATAAGTCAGAACCATAGTCTGCATGCCTTGTTTTTCCTTGGTTTCTTTCTTTCTTTCTTTCTTTCTTTTACTAATATGAAATGAGATTTGTTCTCAGCTGAGTGGTAAAACTTGAAAATGTGACCCAAATAAATGTAGCTTAATGGATTACAATTTAATAGGTAGTGTGAAAGGCTTTAAAGCAAATGTCATGATGTTTGGTAGGACCTTATGTGTGACCTTTGAATCATTAGGGCTGCCAAGACTTCAGGGGTCCCATTAGAGTTGACATAGCAAGAGCTGATGTTATGGAGAGCGTGGAAAGTAGAGGTAAGTCCTGGGCATTAAGATAACTAATTATACTTTTCAGAAATATTTGGGAAACTATTAGCTTCTTTGCCTTTGGCAACATTTTCTATTCTGTAACAAAATCTCAGGCAAGTTTTGCTTTCTAACAGTGATCCTGTCAATCCTCTTCTCACAGCACTCCATTCGTGCAAGACCCCCCCTGAGGTTAATGGTGCTGGTCTTGGTTAGAGTGCTTTGAGGATCCAGCTGAGACTAACCCAATTGTTACCATTGTAAATGAGTGGAAAATTCAACACATTCTGTTTCAATTTTCACTCATGCTGCTTTTGTGCTCCAGGGCTAAAACATATTTAGTAGGTGGGAGAACATAGAGAAAACCCCAGATTGACAGCGCTGGAAACACCATTCCTCTATCAGGCAGCAGAAAAGTACAGCAAGGAGAACTTGTAGCTTTCTAATGATGTTCTGTTGACATACATTGAATTTGAATTAAATGTATTCTCCCCACCCCCCACCCCCCACCCCCATATCTCCAGTATGGCCTGATCTTAATTCAGATTTGAATTAAGTGTCAAGAAGGCATCTCGCAACTTTAAGGTTGGAGTAGTATATCTAAATTATGGAACAAGAAAAAAAAAGAATGCTAATAATTTGGAGTGATGTCACTGCCAAGTGTAATGGAGACTGAAAACCAGGAATAGAGAGACAAGCATGGAAAGCACATGTTCTCTGAACACATTATTTATTTATTTATTATTTATTTATTACACTTGTATACTATCCCAAACTAATGTCTCTGGGTGGTTCACAATAATAAAACAGTTGAAAACACATATAAAAACACATAAAAACAATTAAAAACTAACAATTTAAAAAACAATCACAGAATTTAAAATCTATACATTATCAAGAAGCTGAGAAAGCCTGAGTAAAAAGATGGGTTTTTAAATATATATTTTTAAAATTATCAGATATATTATGGTATGGGTTCAACCAGTGGGTGTACCATCCCCACTGAGAGCACTGTTTCACTTCACTTAGAATATGTTTTTATTGAAAATTGGCTTTTAATTTGTGACGTGATAATGACAACTTCTATTTAAAGAATGACAGCTTATTTTACGAACAGGAACAACTGTAGTAAAAAAGAAAAAAATCCTGACAGATGGTACTTGTGCTCCGTCCTAAAGTGCAGTAGGACTCCAAAAGTATGCTTTCTCAAAATTTCTCCTGACTCAGGGTGGATATTTTATGGTCACAATCAGAGGTGCACTTAACAATGGATTATGGAGATCTGGTCTGTGGCTTTATGTCTTAGTGGGGGGGCCTCCAAATGTTCTGGGCCTCCAAATGACCCTTCAGTTCCAGGCTCCAAAATTACCTAAGTGCGCCCCTGGTCACAATCACTCTATGAGGGCATGCACATGACCTTGCTGGGGAAGGTGGGTGGGCTGCAAGGAAGGCAGGAGCTCACCTACCTTCCCTGACAGACGAGCAGCCGCTGTTTTCCCCTTTGCTGCACTGCACATCTACATGAGTGGTGGTGAGGTGAAGATTTGATGTGGGGAGATGCTGGGAGTGGGAGGATTTCCACTTGGTCTACCAGGATTTCCACTTGGTCTACCAGCTGGTTTTCTTTGAGAACTGGTCTACCCATTCATAATCGATCGTGGTTGGGGTGCATGTGTTTCTGTCCTTCTACCTAGGAAAGAAACTTCGGTAGACCAGCTCTCCCCAGAAAAACAATTTCGAAGACTATTTTTCTGGGAAGAGCTGATCAGCCAATTAGGCAGACAAGTCCTCTGAGAAAATCCAGTGGTAGACCAGCTCTCCCCAAATGGAATGTTATCTGGGTCAGTAGGCCAACAACCTGAAATGACCCTGACAAATGTTTTTAAAAAAATCATTAAATATCATCTGATTGCCTGAACACTCTGTGGATTGGCATGTGGGAAGCAACCATCACATCCCCACAATCCAAACCACTGTGGTGCAGCCAGAAGTCCCCCATGGGGGACAATGGGGTGTTTTGGGTCCCCATTATCCCCTATGGAAGAAACACAGCACACAGCACCCAAGCTCATTTCAAAGAAAGATCTCCAAAAGATGATCTCCAAAAATGACTCACACTGACCAATAATCCACTGCCAGCCACTGTGACAGCACTTCAGTAACATGATAGGCACAATTTGCTCTCTCACAAACAGTTACGACTCTGTCCTTACTTCAGAGGTGAACCTAGGTAATTTTGGAGCCTGGAACTAAAGGCCCTAACACACAATACGAAAAAATCAAACCTCCTACCTGCTCCAACATGGCCTCAGTTTGGTGCTGGGCCTCAAGGCATAGCCCATCATCCCTGGCCTGATGGTGGGATGGGTGCATGTGTGTCTGAGTGTGTCAGTAGCACTACCGAGCAGACTGTGACACATCTAGTGTTGGGCCAGGGCGAGCCGCCAGTGGTCGTTGCAGTCATAAGGTGGGGGGTGATCATGAGTCACTCACCCTCTTCCATGGTGAGCTTGGGTTAGCCCAGCAGGGGGAGGTTGGCCTTCAGGAAGATTAGTTGCTCGGCCAACTCAGCATCCCACCATGAGTGATGAGGTGTCACCACATCCCTGGCCATGGAGAACAACCTCTGGCTCTGGATGCTGGTCAGCGGGCACGAGAGGAACCACTCAGCAACTGTTGCCAAGTCCAGCCAGACTTGGCATTGCATTGCCCCAAACCCGCTCAGCTCTGTCTCCAGCCTGCTACTCACTCCTGCAGGTACCACAGAATGGTCTGTTTGGCACTACTGCAGGGCTCAGTGGGCTCCTCCTACCTCCCTGGCAAGGCACAAGGAAGCCCTCTGTGAATCACCAGGTAGAATGCCGAGGTGGAACTGCCAGCTCTGTTGGCAGTGCTGCCAATGAAACTACGCTGCTGGTGTAGGAAGCAGGGGTGATGGTGCTTGTGATGGGACGTATATAGGAGCTGATGAGTGAGTCCGTGAGTGTGTGTGGGTTACCCTAGAAACCAGGCATGGAAGGTTCAGAGGAGGCGGGATTTAAAATAAAGGCAGTTGAGACAGAGAGAGTTGTGTAGGAGTAGGAGGTGTTTTGGACTGAAGGTTGAGAGACTGGTTTGTGTGTTCAGAAAAGGAGAGATTGTTCAATGGGGGTTGTGTGGAATGTGAAGGGTGAATGTGTCATCTAGAAGCAGACAAGAAGGTCTGGAGGAATTCACTAAATTTACAAACCCAGTTTTAATTAGCTCTGTCCCAGTTATCTCACCCCCCATATGTTACATTTTATCCAAAGGAAAAGAAACACTAGAAAGTTGAACCGCAGATGGACCTAGTAACGTGGTAGAGAAGCTTGTGTGCCCTACTTTGCAGAGATCTTTATTCTAATCAGTAAATAATAAACTTATTCTTGTTTTCATTTTATACCTCAAGTTTTGTTTCATTTTATATCCTGAACATATACACCTATCCTGCACTCGCGAGGCTACACAGACAAAGGTGCTGAGTATCAAGAGCAGGGAAACAAGAGTATATGGTGGCAGTGAGGGAAAGTAAAAACTGAATGAATTCCCAGAACCTGGAGCCACAACGGTAATAGAACAATAAAAACAAATCACCTCCTTGGAATTGAGAGGGGCGTCGGGGAGGGACCCTGACAGTGCTGCTGAGGGTGGACTGTGCACTTCCAGCCCCCTCCTTATGGTTGTGACCCAACCTCTTCTCCTTGGCTCACCTAACATGTTCAGCCAGGAGGTCCCTCCACCTGGGCAGCTGGTCAGGAGTGACAGCTTTGCCCTTCATCCTTGGGTCACAGTGACAGCATGACAGAACATGCCATGCCGATACACCCAAGGAGTTGCTGAGCCGATCCAGCATTCCAGTCCTCAGCCGACTTGCCAGGCGGATTGCTTTCCCCGTGGTCAGCATGGACTGGAACTCACCCATCGTCTTCTTGAGGAGAAAAGCAGTGGGAAAGCCTGGCTTAGCATCACTGTCTCAGCACACAAGCAGTTCAGAGCAAGAAAGAACGACTGGAGTGTTGAATCAACCTCAGAAATGAGCTTCCAGTCCTGGTTGGACAGGTCGCATATTTTCAAGCCACGCCACCTTGCCAGGCTGTGGATGGCTGCCTCTTGCTCCTGCAGAAGCAAAAAAGGTTTACTACAGGGCTGATTCCTGGATTTCAATGGTATGAACAGGGCTAAAATGCAGTAGTACTTGAAGAATAATGCTGAAGTACTTTCTATGCTTAATTCTTTACCCACAAGCAAAAGAAGCGGTCTGCTTTGCTTTATTTTATTTTACTCTGCTTTACAAAATGCTTTGATTACAGGAACAAAAATCTCATTCACAATAAGGCATGCTGAATCACCTATACAAGGCAGAAGTACTCTTGTCTTCAGGCATCATCACCAACATCCTTCTTTCTGCTTCATAGAAACCAGTCTCCAAGTGATATTAAACAAGAAACTCATAGAACTATCTGTCTGCTGTTGATCAGCCCATACATTTTCTTTGAGAGGCATTATTAATATAACATGAGTATTTAGCACCCTCATACTGTTCTGCAGTATGGGACCAAATGTCCAAGCAGTTCAAGGAAAGCAGTTCAAGGAATGGGAGAATTTTTTTTTTAACACAATTTAAGAAGATTGTGTGGATATGCATATCTTAAGAAGAATTATTTGAAGCAAAACCTTGCACCTTTAATATCTTGAACCTTTGGTGGAGTTCAGGATGGTACACATGGAATACCCCTCATTTCATTCTGTGAGGTAGGTCAGGCTGAGACAGAATGACTCGCTCAAGATCACTCTGATCGCATTTGCACGTAATGCAAAACCGCAGGTGAATGGGGCAGAGGTTTGAATTTGTGAATGTCCAAATGTGTGCAACTAAAGTTTCACAGCAAAAGTGACCTGTGGTTTACCTCACCAAACTCCAGTTTCAATGTTTGGTTTGCAGTAGGTTTCACCACTGCAACCTGAGGTTTTTCAATGGCAGCGTTATGTCAGAATGCAGATGCCAGCATAACTGTGGTTTCATGCCATGTCTGGTACTGTAATCATAGAGATGGCAGCACCAACCCACCCAAGATCATGCCCACTCCATGCCTGCAGAGCTTCTCGCTGTACACCTCTCCGAGCACTTGCCCCACCCCCTGACTCTGAACCAACAGACCAGTTGCCTGGTAACAGGGATGCCACAATGTCCCATCCCAAGTTTGTCAGTCCGTCAAACAGGAAAGTCACACAGGGCATGCTCTCTTCCCATTCTGCCCATTTCCCCCATGCACTGGCAATCAGGAGAGAAAGGGGACAGGATGGCAAGACAAACACTACATGCTTTGCTCTCCAAAAACAAAGCGATCAAGATGTATGTTCCAAAGCACATGCAATCAAGGTGGCAACATAAGCAGGGCAATCCCACAGAGTGCTTGGGTGGCAAAACATGGCAAAGCAGCGATACCCGCGGTCGGGTTTAAAGGGAAGCCCCAACCAGGAATCCTTGAATGGCTCTGCTCTATTTTTTGCACAATCATGTTGGGGAAGGGGGCTGAGCCCGGAACATGTGCAATCCTTAGCCTTACTCATGAGAAGGGCCAGGCAGCAGGATCAGAATTCTTCCAGTGAAAGAAGCGATTCTTCATATGTGATGAGGATGGATGCTCTTCCTGAGCAGACCACTCACTCATGAGTATTTAAGGCTATGGGGATACCCCTTCACAACTCATGAGAAGAACCATCTGTGGGGACAAGTGTGCCTGGCAAAATTGCTAATAATGTGTGATGACATCCTTTCTCCCACAGACCACTCTCTCACGGGAGTGTAAGGCCATGTAGATGTGCATGTGGGCTGAACAACAGATGCCACTTAGCCAGGTTGCTCTATATAAGCAAGCCGTGGGAATGGGTACCCTGGCAGCAGCACTCTTAGTGTCTTAGTGACTGCCATGAAGAAGCTGCCCTCTGCCAGCCTATCTACTCATTTGAACATGTTCCATCTTTATTTTTGCCCGATCCCACTCTACTGGTGTTCCAGACAACTGGGGCTCCCCTCTCCTGAGATTCCCTGCAGTGGCAGATCTGCATACAGTGCAATGCCTGTCCTAACCCGGGAAATTTCAGTGAGTAAAGATCTGTCCCCAGTCCCGGTGTTTCTCCTGTCTGCCCACTTGGCTATGCCCAGACACATGGGGTGTCAAAATCTCCTTTGGGTGCATCAAAGGCTTCCCTTGAGAGGTGGGGGTTGCTGTACAAAAGCTCTGTCATTAACCAGAGAGAATGGGGAGCTCACACAAGTGCGGGGGTCTCTCTTTTGGATAGCTCAACTCATGAGCGCACAGTTCACTGGAAGACTGAAGGCTGGAAAGCCTAAAGTCCTCTCCAGTATACTGGTCCTTTCATGAGAGTGCTAGTCCCTTGGCGGCAAGCTGCCACGGAGGCAAGAGTGTGGTTTGGTCTCCATAGACTGCTTTGCCAAGGTGAGCCATTGCAAGAGCATGCTTGGTCACAGCAAGCAAGTCCCCAGGATCCTTTGCCCTCCTTCATATACATATCCCCTCCTAGGAAGTCATAATGTTCCATTCCCATTCCTGAGTAACAGAAAACTAGTGTCCCCCAGCATTCTCTGACCAGAAATTGTGCTTGTGCAATACAGTTTTGTTGCAGGGCTCTTACGAGGGTAGACATTGCAATTGCTGTCAGAAGAAGGGCTTGAATGGCATGGCATGGTATTTAAAGGGATTGAAATGCTCTTTCCCTGTCGAGTGCCAGTGGACCATTCTGAAAAGGCACAATTGTGCTCAGCACTTCCCCTTGAAGATCATGGCCAATGGCTGCCACCTTGGAGATGTGCTTACGACTTGCCCACAGTCTAACATCGCGAGCACTATGGAGCTTGATAGACTTTGTTGGACAAACAACTGCAATGCAATTCACAGTTTGAAAACCTAACTACCAGTTCAGCAACCTACAGTTTCACGTTACATGTGAATGCTGCCTCAGTGAGTTTCATGGCTGATTGGAG